>NW_021604639.1:7316841-7366625 GCF_004785775.1 Grammomys surdaster | reverse complement strand
AGGGAGGAAGGAAGGAAGAAGGAAGAAGGACCTCTCCTGGTTTTGCCAACACAATAGTGGCTCTGCTTTTATTTATTTTTTCTTTCTTGGTGATACTGTAGTTCAAACCCATAGCCACTTGCATGTTAGACAAGTGGTTCCCCCTGAGCTGTATCCTCAGCCCTGTGGGGATTTCCTCATGTGGAAGAAGGTCCATGTGCCTCCCCACCCACCACACCCCACTAGTAACTCAGGATGTGTCCAGAGCAGCAGCCACCCACTGCACACATTCCTGCTGGCCCATGCATGCCACCTGCCCCAATCCCGACACAGAGCCACTAGGGATCCATCTATGGCATAAGAGAGACAAGGGTCCTACCAGGTACCCATCTTTGCTAAGGGCCCCAGGCTTCTGGAAGCTTCTGATACAATAAACACAGAAGTCCTTTCATTTCTTCTCAAAAGAAAGTGCAGTTTGCCTTCACTGTTTTAAGATGTCTTTGTAGCACTGCCTGTGTGTCAGGAACTACTCTCACATCACTGAAGACAACCTTATTCTGCCAGGTTTCATAATTGCTTATTTATGCAAATTCTCTTTTCTCTTATCATTTTGAGGCTTATTTGTAGGTCTCTAATGTAGTCAATACAGAAAATTATTTTTATTCATTTTGGGCATCAATCAAGGGAAGAAACACTTTACATAGTTAAAAGGCACTTAGCCCCATGTGGGATTCATCATAAGCACTTAATAACTACGAGTTAGCTATTGCTGTGATCACCGCCATCATGACATCATCGCACCTGGATAGAGGGCCCTTGTTTTTTCCTTGGGAGATAAAGAATCTGCAAAAAGAATTTGGGCTCTCATCAAAACCCAGCTACTGCTCAGGGATGTTTGTGAAACCACAAAGAACATAAAGAGTCCCTTCACCTTAGCGACTAGGTAGAGCATTTATTTATTCATTGATTCATTCCACATTTATCTGGCTATAAGCAAGCATGGGATAGATGCTGCAACATGTGTTCTTTGTGTATGGCCGTGTGTGTGTGTGTGTGTGTGTGTGTGTGTGTGTCTGTGTGTGTGTCTGTGTGTGTGTGCATGTGTGTTTGCAGTATGTTCACATGTCTCTGTTTAGGTCTGTATATGTAGAGGTGTAAACATGTGTGGGTGCATGCACGGAGAGGCATGTCAGGAATTAACATGGGATGTTCCCTCTTATCACTTCCCACCTTACTTTTATTTATGTTTATTTTTAACTATGGGTATATGCAGGGGTGTGCATATCACTTCAGTGCTCTCAAGTCCAGAAGAGGGACTCGGACCCCCTGGACCTGGAGTTATAGGCAGTTGTGAGATCCCCTGATGCTGGGAGATTCTGGATCTCTCTACAGTAGGCCTATTTACTCTTAACTGCTGAGCCATCTCTCCAGCTTCTCCTCCTCATTTTTTAATACGAACTCTCTCACTGAACCTGGAGCTCAGCAGTTTGGCAAGACTAGCTGGCCAGCACACTCCAGTGATCCCTGTGTCTCCACCCCTCGAGCCCTTAAATTACTGGCACGTGCGACCATTCCCTGCTCTTTATGTGGATGCTGACGATCCAAACTTGGGGGCCCTCATGCTTGCAGAGCATTCACTTCATTGACTGAGCCATCTTCCTGCCCCCAAATGTCCTGCTTTTCACAAACCTTGGGTGAGGAAAAGGATAATCTATAGAGAATGAGTCCCGGCTGAAGGACAGAGGGGTTTCCTGTTCTACCTACCTTCTATTCATTTACTCCACCTCAAGTATTTATTGCACATGCAATAATCACTTTAAGGAGCAGGTGGAAGCAGGTAAACCATAACCTTCATCAGTCCTGACTTTCAGCTTGTGCTCAAATAAATGCATAGCCCCACAGGGCTGGGGGAAGGTGCTAGAGAAAGAAGCAAGAACAATTCCTACATCCATCCCTGTGCATTTACTAGCAAGAAACCCTATGGCCTTGCTGCCTCTCTTTTCTAAGTCTTTGTCTTTTTATGTTTCTAACCCCCCTTCCCCATTCTACCTTTCTGCTACCTGGAAACCATCTTGCAGAATAGCCATTGAAGCATCCTCCTCCCTACTGCCTGGACTCAGGCTGGGCAGAAGAATGACCTCTTGCCACTTGTCTAAGAAGGCCCCCGTTAGTGATGTGGGAGTGCTCCTAATGCTGCTTTACTCTGCCCCGGCCTGATGCCACCTTGCAGAAAGGCTGCAGAATGGTCTGGGATTATCTATTTACTAGGACACCCCTCCTCCCTCCCCCTCCTTCCCCTCTCTCCTGCTTTCTACTGTGTGAAACTGGAGGACATCAGTGAGTTCTAGGTGTGATGCCTCCCTTCTTTCGTGTTGTCGACTCTGAGCTCACACAGCAGAGAAGCCAGGCAGCGCTACTACTTTGTAATAGTCATTTGACCCAAGAATGCAGCACATCCGTTAAAGCCACGGCCGCTAAATTATTTTTCTCTGACAGTCTGCTAACCACTCCGACTGGATGATGAAGGGCACGGAGTGGCTCGAGGGTTGCGGGCCATTCATCACACACGGCAGTGCAGCCATGCCAGGGGCTCATTATCCTCTTGCCTCAGCCCCCTTGAAAAGTGCACCCTGTGGCTGGGTGGGGGCCAACACAACAATAGGAGTCAGGGCTGACGAAATTAAAAGCCTGTCCTAGGTAAGGTCTAAGTTCCGGGGAGAAAATGTGAAAATAAACTATTTCAAGGTTCACCATAAATGCTGTTCTGTCTTCCTGCTCAGCCTAAAGCCTTTCCTTCTAGGAACTGGGTTATTCTGGAAGCACTTCAATACATCATGGGGCCTCTGTCTATAGATCACATAAGTCCTAGCTAGACACTGTGGAACCCTTGTCTATGTGTCATGCAAACCTCTGTTTCTATGCCATGAGCCCTCATCCATAGATCACAGATACTCCATCTATATAGATCATAGAAACTCCATGCACAAATTATGGACCCCTGTCTACACATTATGGGATCCCTACCTATATATCAAAACCCTTCATCTATAGATCATGAAACTGCAGGGAAACTATTATCTATTAATTGCAGGATTTTCTGCCACATACACCACGAACCCCCATCTACAGATTGGATCATCCATATACACATTATAAAACTCCATCAATACATCATGAACCCTTTACCTATACTTTGTGCACTGCAACCTATTCATCATGGACCACCCATCTAACCATCATGGAAACCTCCCATAAATACTCTATGGTCCTCATTTAGGGAGCATAGAATCCTTCACTTATACTTCATGGATTTCCCTCTTTGTCTATCATGATGAACACCATACCCTCATCCTTCTCATATGTTCAGACAAACACTGGGTCCCAAATACATCTTGACTCTAGATTTTTAGAGGTCCCTAATGATGTCTCCTTTCATAATCCTTGTCTGACTGTTTGGCTAGCACTGCCATGGGGCAGCCAACCAAACATCTTCACACAATCTGGGCTTTCAAAACAAAGAACCTTCCCCAAGCAAGGACAATTCTTCAAGAGTTTGCTTTAAGAACCTATAGCAGTGCAATTTCTAGAACTGAAGCACTAACACCAGTATCTAATGTTGTCTGGCCAAATTCCCATGTTCAGTTCCTCACAGGACTGTCTTAAATTTGCCAGATGGCAGAAAGCCACATATTCTTCCTTAGAAAAATGTTATTTGTTCAATATTTTAACCAAAGACTACCATTACAAACAAGGCTTCAAGTTACCCTAGTGAATGTTCTCTTAATTACATGATAGGCTTTGAACCAAATATTTCATCTATGCCAGTGCTTAGGGATGTCAGGAAAGCATGTTTTTTAGATGCATCTCTTGAGGCTGGTGAGATCACTCATTCAGTAAAGTAATTGACAGCCAAGCAAGAAGATCTGAATCTATCTTTAGCACCTATTTAACAAGGCAGGCATGTTGAGGTGGCATTGTAACTCCAGAGTTCAAGAGCTAGAGACAAACGTATCCCCAGATTTGCTAGCCAGACAGCCTAACTGAATCAGTGAGCTCCTGGCCAGAGAGAGACTCATTCCTCTGTACTCTTCAGAAAAATGGAGGAAGATGTCCTGAGAAATAACATCTGAGGTTGACCTCTGCTCTCGACATGCATGCCACACACATGCATCTGCACACACACACACACACACACACACACACAGACACACAACTCAGCTGGGAATCTGCAAGAAAAAAACTTAGTGGGTTCTGCAATGAAGCCATGGAAAATACAAGGTATATAGGATAATCCTAAAGAAGAATCTCCTAAACTTGCCACTGAAACTCTCAGAGTATGACTAAATATGTAATGATAGTTGCTGTGCTCACAGTCCAAAGCTCCAACTTTGCTGAACTACCTAAAGTGGAGGCTCAGCAGGAAGAGGGCAAGAGTCCATAGCAGTCCTGCAGCCTGGGTTTGAAAGAGAGTTCAACAGCGTGCTGCTCACAGCAAAGGTTCAAATTGCAGATGTGAGTCCACCAGACTCTCATTTTCACCATTCCATGTACCTGAGATCCGAGTCTTAGCCACAGTGACAAAACAAGCATTTATTAATGTCTTTAGGGCATAGAGAAGACACAAATGTATAGGGTTAACTATGCTGATAAGAAAGTGCACAGTCTTGGGACTCCATAAACAGCTGTTGAAAACGATGACCTCTGCTGAGAGATAGCCCATAGGCTCTGTCCAAATCCTTCATGTTTTGCTTATCTACAGTTGGTACAAGACTCCTACAGGCTAAGGCAGCTAAAAGTTGGAACTAGAAACAAGAGCCTGGGAATGGATACTCATTCCTGGAAGTGTCTTCATGAGAAATGCTAACAGACACAAGGCTCACTTCTCACCTCTAGTGTGAAACGATCTGAGGAGTTCATAAAGCGTAAATTCAGTGCAAGTGCCTGTACTTTTTTAGCAGTTCTGTTGCTCAAAAAGTGGTTTGAAGAAATAATAAAGTACATCCCAGTAAAGCAAGCTAACAAAAACGTACATTTTCCATAGACATACAGTATATCCAAAAAGGGAATTAATTGGCTTGTTGGCAGTGTTCTTATTCACTCTTTACTTTCTTACTTTTTTTAAATCTCCATTTCAACTGAATTTGTATTTGTGGTGTTTTACAAAGATTTAGTCAAAGCCAATAAAATGCGTGTTTCTTCAAAGTAAGAGAGGAAATACCTTCTAAAGTGACTCCTAACAGTTGGATGATTTGAACAATCAGGCCTGTAGGAGGGCCTTCAAGGGAAGACTGTGCCTGAGGCTTCAGGTGTACAAAATTGGCAAAAGCACAGGGTATGACTCAGAAGGATCCTTTTGACAATAAAGCCAAGGAATCAAACATTTACAATGGATGTGTTTCTCCTCCAAATGATTCCCATATGCAACGCACATAAATTGTTGAATAAGTTAGTCATATAGGAAACAGTCCTCCTCATCCAATAACTCTTGAGAATTCTGTAAGTTATGAAATAAGAGAAAGAGAATGACTGTTCTAAGTCATAGTTCTTCCTCATCTGAAGTTAATTTTTATTCTTAAAAGCTGTGGTGTTTGGTTTGTTGGCACTTGCTTTAAGAATAGTGGAAGGCAGCAAAACACACTCATAACTTTGAGCTAGAATCATGGCACTATCTGAAGAATGGGCTTTTCTGAGGTCTGGTGAAATGTCATTAAGTAAAGGCACTTGTCAGGCAAGTCTGACAACATGTGTTCAAACCTCAGAACTTCTGTAGCTATGAAGGAAAGGAGTTACTGTGCAAAGTTGTTCTCCATGGCATGTGTACACAGAACCCTATACATAATACACACATACATACTATAATAAATAATTTACTTTTCTAAAGAATAAGGACTAGATAAGAATAAGGATTCCTCTTAACTTAGGTCACACCTATAAGGTCTTCTGAAAACAGACTCTAAAATCCTGATGCCCTTGACTCTTCTTGGGAAGCTTATCCAAAGGGGCACTTCCTAGATTACAGTTTATGTGAAGGTACATCATTTTCCACCAACCTTTCAGGGATGCTTCTACTCTCTGAGCAAGGTGAAGTTAGGCTGGGGCCCAACCACCTGGTAATCTGGTCCTCTAGATACATGTCCATCCCAGAGAGTCCACTTGCTTCTCTGCACTCATACTCCCCTATCATGACAGCAACAGGAACTCATACCCCCCATTTGTGAGTGAGCATTATTAGCAACATGAAGCAAGGATTAGTCAGGCGGCTTCCTTCCTTTCAACACCTCTGCCTTCTAGATTCCATGGCTACATACAGCCTCTTTTGGTTTATGCAGGAGGGGGAGGTGGTCATTTACAAAGACAAAATGTCCTCTTACACACCTACCTGTCCCTCAGATCACCTCTTATACATGTTCTGTTTCCTCAGAAGCAGCAGCTAGAATGATGGTGAGATTTCATTGCTACTACATGTGAAAAACAGCTCTGGAAAACATCTGTTGGCCCTGTGAGATGACTCCAAGGGTAAAGGTATTTGTTGTCAAACCAGACAATCTGAGTTCAATCCCCACAAGCCATATGGAGGAAGGAGAAAATTGACTCCTTCAGCTTGTCCTCTGACCTCCACACAAACGATGTAGCAGATGTACATGGGTGTGCACAGGCACACACACCAGAATAAATAAAATTATACAATTTTTAATAGAACATAGCTTTAACTAGGCATTGAAAATTGTAGATTATTAACTTTTTAAGTCTATACAATGTATATACCATACTTACTATCATGTGTACTACATATATACATATATATATATATGTATATATATCGTGCCTTATATACTTTTATATTGTACATTTGCACAATTTACCTACAACATACACTATACATCATTCACTATGTTCATGTAATATACTGTGCATTGATTCAATAGCTTCTACTTTACTTCCTGCTAAAACATGAATAATCAAACTTGAGTACAAATATATTAAAAAAAATAAATAAGCACTGAAGCTTGATGTTCCTACTATGTTTGGCATTTTAAACATTGTCTATGTAATCGTTCACCAGCTAAGCAGTGTCTACAAGCCACAGTCTGCCAATTGTCTCTTTCCATGGCCATAATTACAGAGACGATCATGACGATTGTGACACACTAGCTAATATTTATTCGTCACGTACTCTATATTGACTCTAATGTTTTGTTTACATATAATAGCATATTCACTCTCAAATGAAATTTTTGTACTAGATATTAATCATGCTCCCACCTGACAGATAACTGTGCTGAGGCTATTCTGAGGTAGGTAAGCCCGTGGCCTAGTATTGAAAGTGGGAGGTCAATCACAAAAACATACAGCACTTAGCTTCTGTAGGACTGTAGTGTTGACCTTGTCCTAAGACACCTGTTACTCCCTACTTTCCAATGGCTTCCCAGCCTCTGAAGGAAACTGAGCACTTATGGTTTAAAAGGAAGTTTGTGACTTAATAAGAGCCAGTCTAAAGTGATTTGCTAGTAGCTCCAGAAGAAAAAGTTACTGTGATCTGACATGAGGAAAGGGTTGATTGAGTTTGGAAGACTTCAGAGCATAACCATGTACAGGGAGAGATGAGAAGCTGAAGAAGAGCACACACATGGGTATCATGTCCCAGCAGGTTGTTGACTTTGGAATATGTGGAAACCTTGCTTGCCTACTTGGGCAAGAGAAAGCCTGGAGAAGGTCAGAGCTCTCAGCTGCCCTTATGGATGAATTCCCATGAAAAGCCATACTCCAGGCTTCTGATGATGCTTCTGTGGAGCAGTAGGATGCTGGCAGCTTTCCAAGGGCTCCCATTTGAGAAGGTTGCTTTTGTCAGCTTAAAACCTACAGCTGCACTAGTGTAGACAGGCTTTCTGGGATGGGCGGGCAGCCTCTTCCTTTGGGATTCATTGTTACACTGAAAAGGAGAGAGACAGCAGAAAGAAGATGGCAAATGGGAGAATGCCAACATGTAAATGAGCCGGAGAAAGAAAAGATGAAGATCCAGAAGAAAAGAGAGAAAGAATCCCCAGTCACCAGAGCTAGAGGGGGGATGACAAAGAATACACACAAGGAGGTGCCACGGCTGGCTTTGCCTTTCTAGCCCCAGAGGGCATCTAAGGGAGATCCCACTCCTTTGAGATCTCCCTGCCTTCTGCAGATGCAGTCAAAACTTTCTGTCTCCTTTCTTCCACAGGGGTGACTTGGGCTACATTAATTTATGAGCCCCTGTGAACCCCTGGCAGAGACTAGGGAGGGAGCCTAAAGAGAGACTCAAGTTGAGGCAGAAACTGCACAGTGCTCCTTGGCCTAGTAAGGTTAAATAGTAATGGCAAAAGCTCAGAGCGAGGCTTAAGTCTGATGTGGAATCAGGATGCTCGCTCTTGAACTTCACAATCCCTATGTTCTCTTCTTCATCCTAGCTCTGGTTCCCTGGGCAAACAGTGCCCAGATAGAAGTCAGAATGTAAGATTTGTTGCTGGGTTAGAGCAGGGGAGTTGAGGAAGAAGAGTAGAATTTTTCATGGAAACCCACAGGCCAGCAGGAGGGAAAAGGGAGAGAGGTACCACTGGGGAAGAGTACCTCAAACTGCAATGCACAAGAGAACAAACCTAACATCAGCCCACCCACCAGGAGCTCCCATGCAAACTGGCCATTCTGGCAACTTCAATAGTTGTCCCAGAACCTGGCCATCAACTTGGACATTGCCAGAAAGACAGCAGTTGCTTAAATACCTATGGACTCAAATGTGCTGTGAGAAATGAGCCCTGGTCATTCATGTGCAGGAGATAGGGTCCAGACTTGTCTGGGCAGCACACCTGTCTAGAAAACCTCCCATCCACCCTCAATTATGGTTTTGAAATTATTTCAAACATGGTTTAGAGGAGTTTCAACATAGTAGGCAAAGGAGATGTTCTCTTCTTTAAAATGCTATTTAGTAGCTTTTCTTACTCCATCCCACCACCACACAGTATGCACCCCACACTCTGTAAACCACTGCCAGGGCAGTAGTGCATCCATCCTGTGAGATCTTAGGTTCACATGTTCTCAAGTGCCCTGCCCCCATCTCTTCAGTTACTCTGAGCCTATTCTATCGCACGTTTAGTGTCCCTGATGTATACACTCAAGGGAGTGATTTTGTACAGGCTACAGGTCAGCAATCACTGGTGCAGCTCTTGCTGTATTCCAGCTTTGAGTGAAGTGCCCAAAGACTTGCCAAGAATCACACCAATAATGGGCACAAAGAACTTATAAATAAAGTCCTGGGTCCCTGTCCTATGTGCTGTTCAGCTCCCTCTGGGAAGACAATGCATGACAAAGCTGCTTATTTATGGTCAGGTATGTCACTGAGAAGACTTAGCTAGTCTTTCCGAGCCAGACTGCATGCACACACTCACTAGCTATGCAACCTATGTCTTTGTAGTCCCCAGGACACGTTTCTTGACCTGTGTGATGGGGTGATCATAAGAGTTCCCACTCAAGAATTGCCAGGAGACACAAGTGGGTTGGAAGAGGGATTGAACAGCATTTGACATCTATAGAGACGTCTCTCAATCTTAACCCAGGGACAGCTACAGAAATGCCCCACTCATGGAGAAGAGAGGGAGCTGATACTTCAAGAAAATTTAGATGAGAACTTTTCATCCATTTCTTGGATGAGAGAGAGACGTGGGACTGTGTAGGGTGTAGGGAGCGGAGACTTGGATGGCATTCGGTCACTCCTGAGCCTCAGTTTCCTCGCCTATAAAATAAAGGGCTGCTGAGCTATGATTACCCATAAGATAAAGCCTGCCAACATTCCACCATGGATGAAAGAAAGGTTCATGAGTCCCACACCGGTTGCAAGGGAGAGGATAGTTATTTTTTTCTTGAGTGGTACAGCCAGGAGTAAATTATGAACACTCCAGAAAATAACCCCACACCCATCATCATGCAAGCACCCCTAATTAAACTCAGTGGCTCTTTAAAAGATGAGAAAGTAGGAAGGAACCCTTTGTCTGAAGAAGAGAAGGTCCAGAGAAAGTAGGAGACAAATGAGATAGTGTAATGAGGGGAGGGGATGATCAAAATTCAGTGTGTGTGTGTGTGTGTGTGTGTGTGTGTGTGAAATTATCAACTCATAAATTAAAATATATTTAAATAATAAGAAAATAAGGAGTGTGATGGAATGTTTGTTTAAAGCTCTCACATTCTAAAAAAAAAAAAAATTCTCACACGAGATGCCCATATGTCAACATGATGTATACAGTATGGGTGCAATATGCCTGCAGCCACTATTTGATAACAGTTAAAGAGCAACAAACACAGAGGCATTCCCCAGGCTGACAGGCAATCTGCAGAATCTTGCGCCAAACCAGAGTTTGTATTTCTTACTTCGTGGTGACTTTTATGAAGATCTAGAGTTCTAACCCAAAGAGGAAACTGAGAACACTGGGCAGCTGGGAAGTGATGGAGATGCTGTGATTATCCTTGCAAGACAGGAGTGAACTGGAGCAAGTAGGCTTTGAGAAATCTCCTATGCCCCACGAAGTGTTCAGAAGGAGAGACAGGGACTCAGTAGAGCATCTTTTATTGTTTACAATCTCATCCCCACGTCACCTGAAAGATGATAAAATCCGAGAGTGGCTTAATGTCAATTCTGTTCAAATACACAGCACTCTGAAGCTTTTTGGGGCATCACTCAGCCTCACCTCTGTGCTCCCTCAGAATCTTCTAGAATACTGTGAAGCACAGGGACTCCGCCATATTAAGTCCCAAGATATAAACCTTATAATCAACTCCTGCCACCGTCTGTGGTGCATTTTAAATAAGATACAGTGACAATTTCTGTTCCCCTGGGCTGAGGGCTGCCACACAGTATCTCTATGCACAGTTCAGTGAAGTCATAAGAACTGGAGTGCTGTGAGACCCGCTTGGGTAGGAAGATGAGAGCTCATTATTCCCAGATCCCAGTGCCACACTCCCTCACCCTCACAAACTCATGTGTCTGTTCATCTTGGAGCCTAATGATGCCTAGATGGTGATAAACTGGAACACGAGTTTCTAACAGTGCCACAATTACACATTTCTAAAGTGTATTTTTCTAAATTAATACAGTCAGGGGGATTGTGGACTCATCAAGTACTCAAACTTAAAGGCAAACAAAGTTCCTCTACATATACCAAGTACAAGAGAGATGGTTTTGTAATATCCAATATTTTCCTTCTGGTCACAACTTTAATCAATTTGGTGACAAAAGCCAACATCTGCCTGTAGCAAGTTTCCTCCTCTTTGCAGTTTTGATGACTTCCATGACATAAAAGGTCCTTAGTAAAATGACTCTCAGGATTCAGGAGTGGAGTTGAGGTTTTACTTGGTTATCTAGACTGAGAAAGAAAGAACGATGTAATAAATTGTACAGTCTAGCTCCCAGTAGCATCTGTGCATGGTTGTGGATTTCAGTGCTCAGAACCAGGAATGTGAACTACCACAGAACAGCCCGAAAGGAAGCAGAGGTTTGTAAAAAAGGGAAGCCTTTAGCAGTTAGAACTACAGTTTGGGCACCCTAGAGGGTCTTCTACCTCCATCAGTCTTTTTTTCTCACCCTCTGTTCCTTAACTCTGAGAGAATCTTTACAAAAACCATAGATGGGTTTAATGTCCAGCCTGTTTAAATGTGTTGCAGTCTGTGTCTCTTCATACCTCACTCAGCCTTTCTTTAAACACCTCTCAAACTCTTTCAGAACATCCCAGAAATCAAGGACACAACTGTATTCATCCTGCCTGCCCCTAAAAACTGGGACTCAGCCTCAAACTGTCCTAACAATCAGGGCATCACAGAACACAGTTCAGTCCCTGTCACAGCGGCAGCACTTTCTGTTCTGCCTTCTTTTATGAAGGGACAGGCACAAGAAGCTTGGAAGCTTTGCCCACGTCAGTCCCCAAAAGAGTCCCCATGGGAGAACATAGGAAGAAATATGTGAGCTGTGGTGAATTTGATCACTTACATAGACACAACAGCAAAAAGGCCACAGGTAGCTTAATTTTAAAAAGATTGAGTGTCTTAGTCAGGGTTTGTACTCTTGTACAAAATATCATGGCCAAGAAGCCAGTTGGGGAGGAAAGGGTTTATTCAGCTTATACTTCCACATTGCTGTTCATCACCAAAGGAAGTCAGGACAGGAACTCACACAGGGCAGGAACTTAGAGGCAGGAGCTAATGCAAAGGCCATGGAAGGGTGTTGCTTACTGGATTGGTTCCTCTATCTTGCTCAACTTGCTTTCTTATAGAACCCAGGACTACCAGTCCAGGGATGGCACCACCCACAATGGGCTGGGCACTCCCCCCCTTGCTCACTAACTGAGAAAATGCCTTACAGCTGGATCTCATGGAGACATCTCCTCAAGGGAGACTCCTTTCTCTGTGATAACTCCAGGTTGGGTCAAGTTGACACACAAAACCAGCCAGTACAACTGACCCCTTGTCAACTTGACACACAAACACATCACTATTAAGTCCCAACCCTCACTTTCTTATTCATCTCCAAAATCTAAATAACTTTAAAAGATCCACAAATTCTTTTTTTTCAGGATCCTGAAGTGTGCAATTTATTTTCCACCCTGTATCATGTCTCCCCTTGTGCTGGTGGAGGTATATTTAGCTGTTTTGTACATTTTCTTGATGTGAGATCCACAAATTCTTACTTATTAAAATTTCAATCCCTTTAAAATATCCAATCTCTTTTGAAATTCAAAGTCTTTTTGTAATTCAGTCTTTTAACTGTGGGCTCCACTAAAACACTTTCTTACTTCAAGAAGGGAAAAGTATCAGGCCACAGTCACAATCAAAAACAAAATCAAACTTTAACCATCCAACGTCTGGGATCTACTCACAATCTTCTGGGCTCCTCCAAGGGCTTGGGTTATTTCTTCAGCTCTGTCCTTTGTAGCACACACCTTGTCTTCTAGGCTCCAGCTGCCTGTACTCTACTTGGAGACAGGAACTAATGCAAAGGTCATGGAGGGGTGTTGCTTACTGCTGCTACTGTTCTTGGTGGTCATCTATGGTACTAGCATCTCCAAAACACTGCTGTCTTCTGGAATGCACTTACACAAATAGCCTCTTATAGGCCCTTTTCATGGTGCTAAGCCTCAACTTCTCTGCATGATCCCTTCAGTCCTGGGCCTTCTACTGCCACTGAGGCTGAACCTTCACCAAAGGCCTTCCATGGCCTCTCACAGTGCCAAGTCTCAGCTGCTTTTCATGACCCCTTCATGCCTTCAAAACCAGTACCACTTGGGTGACTCTTACACATTACCAAGTACAACTGCAGCACAAGGTACAACCTTGACTATCTCTGGAACACAGTTTCTTTGTGCTCTCAGAAAACACTCCCCAAAAAATTTCACCTCAATGATGCTGGTTTCTTCTTAATCACTACGAATTTCTTAGCTCTAGCTAACCAGTATCAATCGTCCCAGTAATGCAAAGTTTTCAATGCAGCAGTTCTAGTAACTTGCTAATCATAGCTGATTCTTCAGCCCTAGCTAATCAAAACAACAGAATCTTCACAATCAAAACAGTAACGGCCCTGATAAGAGTCTTTAATCTTCATTCTGAAATTTCACAAGCCAGGCCTCCATCATTTGCACTGTTCTCAACACTATCTTCCAAGCTTCTACAGAACATCCCACAGAGCTCTTAACATCCCAATGGCTCTTCTAGCTCAAAGTTCCAAAGTCCTTCCACAGTCCTCCCCAAAACATGGTCAGGTTGTCAAAGGAATATCCCACTATGCTGGTGTCAGTTTGTCTTAATCAGAGTTTCTATCCCTACACAAAACATCATAATCAAGAAGCAAGTTAGGGAGGAAAGGGTTTATTCAGCTTACACTTCCACATTGCTGTTCATCACCAAAGGAAGTCAGAACTGGAACTCAAGCAGGTCAGGAAGCAAGAGCTGATGCAGAGGCCATGAAGAGATGCTACTTACTTGCTAACTTCCCCTGGCTTGCTCAGCTTGCTTTCTTATAGAACCCAGGACTGCTAGCCCAGGGATAGTACCACGTACAATGGGCTGGGCCCTCGCCCCTTGATCACTAATTGAGAAAATGCCTTACAGCTGCATCTCATGGAGGCATTTCCTCAAGGGAGGCTCCTTTCTCTGTGGTAACTCCAACTTGTATCGAGTTGACACACAAAACCAACCAGTACACTGAGGAAAACTCTCCTTGGGACTCAACAGACTAGAAAATGCATTTTGTTCTACTTACTAGCTAGACGCTATGGGGCAATTTCCTGGAACTCTCTGAGTGGCCTCACACACATGATGAGCAGTTGGCCTAACAGAATTTTCTATGAGAATAAAGAAGGCTACATACACCAAACTATATGGAGTGGCTCCAGACTGTGTAGTTCCATTCATTATGGACATTCTTCTGGACCCAATGGGAGACAATTCTCATGAATGATAATGTAAGAATGGGTTCTTTAAATCAAGACCCAAAACAAAGTCAAGTCTCAAAGTGTCCAAAGTCATAAGCAGAGTTAGAAACTCCACCCATTGTAACCCTTACTCCTAAGCATCTGAGAGGACTCAGTTTCTGCAGGTATTGAAAACCTTCTCAGACTTCATTTCTTATATGAGGAGAAAGGGTAAACGGGAGAGAAGGCCTCCTTCAGAAACTTCCCCATCTTAAGAGGGATCTCCAGAATTTAAAAAAAAATGGAAGAGAAAAGAAGAGAAATGAAAAGAAACTTCTATTAAACCATTTCTGGATGCCCTGGTACTCAGCCTCTGCTGGCATTCTGAGGAAGACTTAGAATGTAACCTATATGAGTGTCAGTCCTAAGTCTATGAATGATCACTTATTGGACATCAAGCCCCGTTAGCTAACATTTGATTTCAGAATGGCAAGAGGTAACACTAATGTCTAGGGGGTCTGTGAAGTGCTTGCTGAGGACCATAGTTCAAATATCTAGAACCATGCACTGATACCATTGCTGGAAAGCAGACAGGCAGTCCTGAAGCTCGCTGGCCTCTCAATCCTAATCAATCAAGTCAGTGAGCTCCAGGTTAAGAAACATACTCTCTCAACAAACTGTGAGGAAGTCATTGAAGAAGATACCCACTGTCAACTCTTGACCTCCACACACATCCACACACATGAATACACACACACACACACAACACACATACACACATACACACACGCACAGTTAGCATCATGTTTGTTTTAATATTATGTAAGACACATCTAAAAAGGCAAGAATTCATGGGAACTAAGATTTGACAATCACTATATTGACTTTAATTACTTGTCTTGAAAGTTGGTAAGTGGACAAGAGGAAAAGAGAGTGGGTAAGGCTTCCAGGGTAGTCCCAGGACTTGGGTATTACTTGGTACTCACGCTTTCCAACTGCCTGCTGCAGTTTGGTTCTGACTCAGTTCAAGCCCAACTCTGCATGAACAAAACATGTAGCAATACCATGGTTAATATATTCTGGAACATGAAAAGGTACAGCTAGAGAATAGAAATATCCCGCAAGAAAATGATTGTGAAAGAGCAGAATCCAGCCTCCAGAAAATACTGCAAAACAAATGAGTGTCTGGGTAATGAGAACTGAATTTCAGACCACCCTGGCTATCTGTTTGGGACCACAATACACATAGGTCACACTGATTACATGCTTTTTTGTTGTTGTTGTTCATGTTGACCTCTGACTATAAGTCCACTGTTATCATCTTAGTAAACAAAAGTCAGAATACAAATTGATTTAAGAACTATTTTTGAAACTCTCAATTTCTACATAAAATGTCAAATTATTCCAAACTTTCTGTGCTTTTCAGTGGTTGCTGTCTTTCTTGTCATGCTCCCAGGGGGCCTAAGGTCCAGGAACAGACACCCATTCCCATTCCCTCTGCCAACAGCGATCACTCAGCCTTTCAATACTAGAAAAGTTCTGTTTCTCAATGAAAATATTTACTGATTTGAACAATTTTCAAAGTATGGCTCAAATCTAGGACAGCTTGGAAGCACTGATATTTCTGCTTTGTTTGGTTTTGCTTCATGTTCTATGTCGGGTTTAATTCTGTTATAATCAAAGCAAAATCAGGATGTATAGGCATCTGGTAAAGTAAAGAACAGAACACCAAAAACACAGTCAGCAAGTCTTCAGAACTTTCTTTTCCAACTTAAATAAATTAATAGAATGAAGGCTGTTGTTGAATTTCCTAAACAAAAGTGTCATCTAGCAGGAATGTGATACCCGCATCCACCCACAATGGCTTCTACTTACTCTAAATAGCTGAGATTAGTAGAACATACATGGGGATGGGGTGGGGACGAAGACATGTTTCTACCAGATTTTTTGTTTTGTTTTGTTTTGTTTTGTTTTGTTTTGTTTTGTTTTGTTTTGTTTTGTCTTGGTTTGGTTTTTTCTTTTTCCCTTTTTTATTTGCTATTTTATTTATTTACATTTCAGATGTCATCCCCTTTCCCCATTTCCCCTCCCTAGAAACCCCCATCCCATCCCCCCTTCTCCCTTTTGCTTTCATACCATTTTAATTACAAGCATGCATTAAGGTCAGTTCTAGGTTGAGGAACTAGCAATACAATAGATGCAAATAGTCAAGGAACAAGCAAGGTAATAAACACAAATAGTCACAGAACAAGCAAGGCAATAAACAAAATTCTGTAAATACTCCTATGTTCACTGTTTCTAAGGGCTTATCAGGATGACCAAAATATCTGAGCCAACTTCCCTGTCCCAGCCCAAAGTCATTTTCATGTCTGAAGCCTACTTCCTTGTTCTAGCCTAAGATTTAGATTCCTGCCTAAAATTAATTCACTGTTGTTGTGTTGCCTTTTCCTATAAAATGCAAATTTAACCTGGTTTTTCAGTGGGGCCTGGTCACCTTGGAAGAAGGGCTAATGCCAAAGGAGGTAGATAGATCAACATGCACCTACAGGAAAGAAGAGGCCAGAGGACAGCCTACCACATGGTTAGGTAACTGGGCTAAGAATGAGGCACCCAGAAAAGAGATGTAATAGAGATAGATGAGGAGGTAGAAAGGAATCAATATTCTCTTTGTGCACACATATTCAGTGGCACCGCCTGTATGATACACTGTATGATGATATGTAGTAGGATAGACTACACCACTCCATCAGTTTACACCACTTGTCAACATCATTGCATCCAATAACGCAGGCGTGTGTGCTCCTCCACTGAAGTTGATACTGTGGTGTCAATTAACATTTTTAGTTAGAGTCTAAATACTGGGTGTCTTAGTCAGAGTTTGTATTCCTGAACAAAACATCATGACCAAGAAGCAAGTTGGGGAGGAAAGGGTTTGCTCAGCTTACACTTACACATTGCTGTTCAACACCAACTAAGTCAGGACTGGAACTCTCACAGGGCAGGAACTCGGAGGCAGGAACTAATGCAAAGGTCATGGAAGGGTGTTGCTTACTGGATTGATTCCTCTATCTTACTCAGCTTGCTTTCTTATAGGACCCAGGTCTACAAGCCCAGGGATGGCACCACCCACAACGGGCTGGGCCCTCTCTCCTTGATCACTAATTGAAAAAATGCTTTACAACTGGATATCATGGAGTCTTTTCCTCAAGGGAGGTTCCTTTCTCTGTGATAACTCCAGTTTGGGTCAAGTTGACACACAAAACCAAACAGTACACTGGGTGAAATCAGTCTTGATTACTTTTTCAATCTGAAATTTTGTTATTTCTCCCAAATTTGGAGACATGTATACACTCCCACCTCCTCCATACTTTCTTTTAGTAATTAACTCACTTTGTAAAGGTCAGTTCTTGGTTGTATCTAAAATATACACAGAACCTGGTATGATAGTTTATTCCCATTATCCCAGCACTAAAGAAGCTGAGTGAACAAGTAAGTTTAAGGCCACCTTGAGCTACATAGTGAGTTGAGGTCAGCCTGACATACCAAGACTCGAACTAAAAAAAAAAAAAAAAAAAAAAAAAGTATCACACAAAATTTAAAAATAGACAAAAAGAAAACTATACACCAAACCTCTAAATAGAAATATCATTTATTTTGCTCTAAAATAACTCAGTTTAGAATATCCATTGCTTTTTTTTTTATATCTTGAGTCATTGTCCCCTGTATTGTCTCCCAGTGTGGGAAATGGCATACACACCATAAAGGTTATTACCACTGAGAATTGCTGATGAAGACAGGAAGTAATGGGCTAAAATATTCTTTCTTGTGCCACAGACAATAATAAAACTTCCCCTGACATGGGTAGTCCTCCATGGACTAAGGAAGTGCAATTTTTTCCTATAGAGAAGTCGCCTGGTCTTCTGAGGGTAAGTCAACTGTAGAAAATGTCTTTTCCATGAAGAACCCCTCATAATTCATGAGCAGCTAAACCTAAGGAGTTGCAAAGGTCATTCTTATTTTATAACAAGAAGAAATATCTAAGGAACCTTTAAACCCTTCATTTTCCTTGCACAGCTACAAAGTACTCATACATCATAATATAGAAGGATCCGCCTCTCTGTGGTAAGGATATTCATTTAATAAATATCGTGGATGGGTGTTCCCATGATGTATTAGTAATCTTGAAGGATACAAAGATATGCAAGAAATTCAATCATATCCCTTTGATCCATAAGTTATTAATTAAGCACTAAGTATTTAAGACAACAGAGGAAACAAACGTGATAAATTTATTAAGCTCACAAAAACCAGGAGAGACAAACATTAGAATAACCACACATTAATGAGCTAATTGCTGTGTTGGGGGAGTTACCACATTCCTTAAAGGGTTATATCTAATTATCCCAAAGTGAGTAAAGATCTAAATGCATTACAAGATCTTATTGTTTAAAAATCTCCTGCTGAGAAACCCATGGTAAACTGACGAATAACTCTGAGATGAATTGGTGCTAGATTCATGCATTCTACAAATTTCAGTGTTTGCTTGTTGGAGTTTCCTAAAGTCGGGGACATGTTTAGGAATCACTGGGTTTTACAACCAAATTATTTCTGAATAAGAGCTAATTGTGTTTATATTTGTTGTGAAGATATATAGACACAGTCTGTGAATGTTCCTATTAACCACCACAGCCAAATGAGGAGGCATATTTAGTACTATTCAAAGCCAAATTCAATGTGAAGGCACTCAGAAGGCGGTTTGTCTGGAATGCAGACGTGTCTGTGACTTGCATATTCTAAACAGAGTAAAACAAGCAATGAGCTAGCTGTAAAACAATAAGATGATCAGGATGTGTGCACTGGCTTTGATGGCTTTTGAAATCTGAGGAAAGCTGCAGAGGATTTCCTACTCAGAGTGGAACTTGCTTATTCTCATTTGAGATAAATCAAAATGGTTCTCAGATTTTAGAAAAACAAACAACTATCAAATACATCCATCTTTCCCTCTCTCTGTTCATCAGCAATCTGTCTGTACATCCAGGAAATTGTCCAATTATCCATCCTCTTTCTCTCTCTCTCTCTCTATCTATCTACCTATCTATTTATCTATCTATCTATCTATCTATCTATCTATCTATCTATCTATCTATCTATCTCTATCTCTGTCTCTCTCTCCCTGTGTATCTATCACCTATCTGTCCATCTATTCATTTCACAGATAATTTTTGTGAGTTCTCTCTCCTAGGTTGTATGTTAAGTGCTTGAACTACCCAGAGACATGCTTAGGATAAAGCCTTGTCTTTAAGAGGCCCTCCTAGTCTTTTCAAGAGGTTCCTCATACACATCCCAGTAATATTTATGATAAAGCTTTCCTCCTGAGTTAGACTTTTGTCACTATGGGAAAGAGGCTTTGGTGATTGATTGATAAGGAATAAAAAGCTATTGGCTCACAGTTTGGGAGGTTTTCACCCATCATCCCTCATCCCACCATGTGGGCCTATGAAACAGTGGAGCATTGTGACAGAGAACATGCCACAGTTTACCTCATGTGAGCCAGGAAGCAGAAAGAAGAGAGAGAGATTGGAACTCCAGTATCCCCATCAAGGGCATTCCTCAATAGTACCCTCACCTCCTTCTACTACAGATATTCTCAAAAGTGCTGTCAGCTGTGGTCTAAGACATAGCTCACAGGCCTTTAGGGACTATTTAAGGCCCAAACCACAATGACTTGTTTAAAAATACAGATACTGAGCCCTTATCGTAAACTAAACAAACCAGAGCTTCTTAGGATATGTTTTAACAAATCCCTTAATTAAATCTTACTCCTGCTGGTATTTCCAAATTCAACTCATGGACAGGTCTGAAAGTAACACAAGTCATCACAACACATCCAGTGGTGCTGTGGTTGACATGTACTAAGGTAATTTTTTTGCCACAGCACTGAGGAAAGAAGCCAATCAGGAATCATGAAAAGAAGACCCTTTGTCATCAGTGCCATAGTCATTTCCCTGACGCAGGCACTTCCCCCAGGAAATCACACACATACTTTAAAAATCTCCAGCAGCCCAGGGAGATGGCTTAAGAAGTAAAGCCACCCACTGGAAAGCTCCTGAAACCTGAGTTTGATCCCTGGAACCCCACATGGTGGATGAAGGGAACTAATTCCTGTAAGTTGCCCTCTAATCTCCCTTTGCATACACTGGCAGACACATACACACACTCACACACTAAGACACATATACTAAATAAGTAAACACTCCAACATTAAAATATGAAGTAATTTGAAGTCTGCAGATGAAGCTCAATTGATAAAGTACTTGTTTAGCATCCACAATGGCCTGATTTCAGTGTCCCACTACTATATTAAGTTGACATGGCAGCACAGACTAGTAATACCAGCACTCAAGAAGTAGAAGCAGGGGAATCAGTAGTTCAAAATTATCCTTAGCTGCATAGCTAGTTCAAGACCAGCCTTTGATATACAAGGCTCACCCCTGTTTCCAAAAAAATAAGTGGAAAAGCCAATTAAACTTAAATTCTATGCTATGACTTGTGAAAGATAATTCCTTATAAAAGGAAGTCTCCACATAACAGAAAACGATCTCCCACAAAATTTCAAGGAATCGTTTAGTAAAGTTACAAGTTTTAACAGAAGTGTGTGCATGTGTGTGTTTATATAATATATGTAGATTTTTCAGCTGTAAATAAGATTAAAATATTGTGTATAGGAGTATGTGCATGTGTCTATGCAAACATGTATATATAAATGGATTTTTGTCTATCCACATCTGTACACATGCATAGGAAATAGTCCTACTCTCCTGCAGCATGTACAGCACACAACGATGGATCCATGAAGCTCATACCTGACACCTGAACTATCGATTCCCATGACACCAACACCAACCACAGCCATTGAGCCATTTGATAAAACATTTTCAAATGTATTGGACCAGAAAAAGCTGATCTCTTTCATAGGACATGTCATTAATTAATCTATTTGCTAGATGTAACTAAATACCTACTCTCTACTCAACTTCTTTTATGTCTCCCAGTCTCCTATAGAGAGATGAAAGACCAGCAGACACCCAACACCACTCAAAAAGTTCCAGGCACGTTTACTCTCACTATGCTTTCTGGTCTAAATGTGCAAGCTTATTTGAATAACTTCATGTCTGAGTACTTACATTATGTAATTTACTAGTGTACCTTTGTAAAGATACTAAAGGGCTCTGTATCCATTTGCTTTAAGAGATATTTTTTTTCCAGCCAAGAGATTTTTGTTTTTAATTTCAGCCATCAGGTCTGGACTGGCTGTCAGCTCCTAGGCACTAGCAGTCACTGTCACATTACAGATAATCTGAGGAGTAAAAGCAGACAGCACAGAGATGTGTTGACAGCTTGCTGCTTTCTACCTGGTTCTGCAACACAGATGGGAGCCTGAAGGCAGCAGCTACCTGTTGCAGCACAGCCAATGTCTCCCATTTTCTTTGTTTGGCTTTGAGATCTACTGTATCAAGGCTATTGCCTCTTTCCTCAGCTATCTCCTGCCCAGCCCAGCCCCCAACCCCGTTCCCAATCACATGATTTTTCTCGGTGAAATTTTCCATCTTATACACTACACACACATACACACACACACACACACACATACTACATGTACACTACACATACATATGCAAATCAAATAGTTACATATACCCACACCATATAAGTATTTTACTTATTTCAAGAACTGTGTTTTATTATTACAATGAGAAAGATATGCAGGATGTATAAGAAAAATTATGTTTGGGGGCAAAAAAAATCACCCTCAAATTATTCTGGGCTTGCCAATAACACAAACTGATTAAGACTATGTATAAAAACACTATCAACCAATCAGACCCCCCCACCAAAAGCTTCCAGGGACTAAACCACCAACCAAGGAGTACATATGGAGGGACCCATGGCTCCAGCCGCATATGTAGCAGAGGATGGCCTTATCTTGCATTGATGGGAGGGGAGCCCCTTTGTCTTGTAGAGGCTTGATAACCCAGAGTCAGGGGATGCTAGGGCACTGAGGCAGGAGTGGGTGAGTTGGGGCACACCCTCATAGAATCAGAGAGAGAGGGGATGGGATAGGGGGATTGTGGAGGGTAAACTTGGAAGGGGGATAATATTTGAAATATAAATAAATAAAATGATTAAAAAAAAAAAGACCATGACTTGGAAGTCCAGCTGTCTGAGCCTAGATCTTAGCTCTACCCCATAATATGACCTATGTGATTTGGGACACTGTGTCTAAAAAGTTCGTTCTGTAAATGTGGGACAAAAGAGCACGTACCTCTTAGGGCATGTTGAGGAGAAACAGACAGTGCCTGGAACCCTTTGAGATCCCAAATCTTCCCCAACAAAGCTTCATTTGGTGCCTGAAGATTGCATAACATGTGACAATTTCAACCAAGCAATTATGGCATCAAAGTGAATTAAAACCAAGAGAAAAGCTAGTAAAAATTGAGTATACTCAGCTAAGTCTGGAGTCTGGGGCACTTCTAATGATCTTGGCAATTGAATGAGAAACAGAGCAAGCACTTTTCCTTAATGAGCTTGGGGACTTATGTGCAGACATGGCCACTCACGATTGGAGTCGAAAATCGATAGCAGAAGGCAGGGAAGAGGCCAGGGATGTGGCTGTTTCCAATTGGGGCTCCTTGTCCACCCACTGTGCTGTGGTAGACAAAAGTATCTGCTCTGGAGGATGATGAAGATTCTCTCTCTCTCTCTCTCTCTCTCTCTCTCTCTCTCTCTCTCTCTCTCTCTCTCTCTCTCTCTCTCTCTCTCTCTCTCTCTCTCTCGCTCTCTCTCTCTCTCTCTCTCTCTCTCTCATCTATCCTTCAAATGCAATCAAATCCCAACATTATTTTGACTTTTAAAAAATTAGTCTTTTGTGTTTATCAAGCCACATGCAGCTTTGGGAATTTTGCCTCAAATAAATAGATGCACCCTGTCCAAATAGACCAAATTTACCTAGTATGGCTGTATCAAGCAGATGCAGACAGGGAACCAAAATCTTTTAAAAAGCTAGCAAGCAGGAGCATGGTGACAGGAGGCATGGGGGATTACGTCTGATGCTCCTTCCTTTACATCCCATTCCTCTCGGGGTGAATGCCTGCCCAGAGCTATCTTGAAGTCCTTTGTATTCTTATCTTAAAATGTTAAAGTTATGCCAGTCTTTGTTAGAATAATTTTTATTAGTAAATAACAGCATTTAACGCCTATTAGAAGCTGTCTAAATGGTGCTGTTCTCTAGAATATACATTCTACTCTGCCATGCATGTGCACACGTGCACACGTGCACACGTGCACACACACACACACACAGGCACAGAAGATAACTCAATTTAGTAGATTGTCTCCTTCTACCATGTAGATTGTCTTAGTTAGAGTTTTACTGCTGTGAACAGACATCATGACCAAGGTAACTCTCATAAGGACAACACTTAACTGGGGCTGGCTTACAGGTTCAGAGGTTCAATTTGTATATCATCAAGGTGGGAACATGGCAGCATGCAGACAGGCATGGTGAAGGCAGAGCTGAGAGTTCTACATCTTCATCTGAAGGCTGCTAGCAAAATACTGACTTCCAGGTGGCTAGGATGAGGGCATTAAAGCACACCCACACCCACAGTGACACACCTACTCCAACAAGGCCACACCTCCTATTAGTTCCTCTCCAGGGACCAAGCATATGCAAACCATCATACCAAGTCACTAAGCATAGACAAGAAATGAAGTTATCATAGAGGCAAGATTTGGAGAGCAATTAGTAAAATATTGAGACCAGCCATCTAAAAGTACCCTCATCCTCCAAAGCAAGTAGGTAGAGTGCAAAGTGCACATGGAAGCTAATGGAGCAGAAACCACAGCCAAGAAAAGCTGAGACAGATGTGGCTAACAGAAAGAGCAACAGGAACTTCTATGTAAAATACCAATGCCTTGGAGATAGTTACAGTGCCAGCCAGGGCCAGCCAAGCGCCTCACCGTGCAGACAATCACTTTACAATTTTTAAACATCAAGGCTTTCTGTTTCCAGTCTGCAAGATGTTGAGCAAGTGATACATTTTAATAGATTTAATTATTTAACCTCTTATGAATCACTGAAACAAATTTAGTAGCAGAGGTTTTTCCTATTATTTTATTCACACTTTCATTATTGCTACCGCCTAGATTTCCATTTAGAAATAAATAGTCTGACAATTTTTACATCTCAACTGGCAGCAGGCACAAAACAGGAGACAGCTGCCAAGAAGCTCTCTGCCGCACTGGAATGTATCACCCACATTTTGTTAAATCCTTTATCTACATAGCTGCCACAGTCTGCAAGTGTTACAGTGTGAACTTTGTATTCAATCAGAGCAACGTGTCTGAACTAGATGGATCATAAATTAGCAAGTGACAAATTTGAGGGGCCCCCTTTCTCTTGTTCTGCTTCTTGATAAGCAAAGTAAAATAAGAGTTTGATGTGCCAACATGCTGAAGGGTGATTTTGACACAGGCATAATCCTGTGGAAAGCAACAAGACATTTTTCTCTGCTTGATCAACAGTCCAGGGAGGGCTATGCTTCGTGCTAAGAATAGCTGCAAAATAGATGATGATGATGATGATGATGATGATGATGATAGTGATGATGATGATGATGATGAATGAAATACTAAGAATGTTTATACTCTTCGACAAAAATATTTTGTATGCTTTAAATTAATCTGGAGTCTCCAGAAAGTTAGAGTCAATATAAAATGTATACATAGTAAATAGATAGTAGATAGATAGATAGATAGATAGATAGATAGATAGAGAAGAGAGAGAGAGAGAGAGAGAGAGAGAGAGAGAGAGAGAGATCAGTAGGTAGTAAATAGGTAGATGCTAAATAATAAATGATAGACTTAAAGATAGTAATTGGTAAATGGTAAACATAAATAGATGGATGATGAATTATAGATAGATAGGGATAGATAGGTAGATAATAGATTTATAGATAATAGATGGATAAAAGACAGGCAGATTAGAGCAAGAGATGATGGATGAATTCATCTCACAGGATGAAAGTTTCTACAAGCTGATGAGCTGGAGAAGATGATAGAAATGGTCAGTCCAAGAGTTTGGAAGTCTCAGATCAGCCTGGCAGTATATCCTCCAGACCAGAACCAATGGCTGGAGAGCTTCTGGAGGCATCTGGACCAAGACCACCGAGTCTTTAGCATGAAGCTTAAGGGCAGCAGTGGGAGGAAACATGTTTGTCCCTTCATCCACTCCCCTGATCTACCCAGTCCTCTAGCTGAAGGATAGTAGTGTCAATGTTCAAGATGTCTTCCCATATCCTTCTCATGACCCATAGGCCCATCTTTGCTGGAAATGTCCTCAAAGATAATGCTTTACCAGTTTCCTTCGTATCTCTCCATGCAGTCAACTTGACATTTGAAAGTGGACATCACAGGATTGAGCTGAATAACTGAACCTTCCATAGTATAGACTGTTCATTTCCTTGCACTGGATTCAGAGTATGACTCCCTAATATACAACTTTTTGTGAGACATCCTCCGACTTGGCAATCTTCCTACCTCTGCCTCCTAACTGCTGAGATTTCAGGCTGTGCTACCATGCCCAGATGCTAACATAACTTCAAATCTACTTTTCCACCCTTGTTTAAGAGCTTTACTTTGAGTCACACGCCGTTTTTCAGTAATGATACTTTTACTCCTAGGTTGCTTAACCACTAATTTCCTTCCTTTTGCCCTTCATTTACTAAAGACAAGGATCCTGAAGATGCCCCTTCAGATCCTGCATGGTGGTCATGGGCTGCCCTGAGGACTGATCTCAACATCTACATGTACTTCTTGCACATGTAAACCATTTCAATCTCCCAAGACTCTGTGATACCTTACTCTACCCAAATATGACACGTTGATGTAAGTACACACTCTTCCAGGGAAAATGATTGTGAGATTTCCTCTCTTGTCTCGTTCCCAGCAGTGCAACTTCCCCGAAACCTCTACTTCCTAATGCTGCTAGAGAAATCCTTCTACATCCTGGATCTCATACCCTCAGTAGTCCTTCAGTGTCTCTCCATCGCTTTTATTATACAACTGAGCCCCTTTCCATGAATACAAAGGCCCTTATGATCAGAGCGAAGTATCTGAATTCAACCAATCATACTATAATACTGCAGAGTAACTGTTAGTAGGACTTTCCTTTATTGTAACAAAATATCTGAGTCAATTTATTTATTAAGTTTCCAGTCCCTGGGATACTGCTTCCAAAGATAGCTTTGGATCTCTGATGAAATAGTGCATCATGGCACCATGTAGAAGAACCAAATTGCTCACCTCATAAACATGAGAAGAAGGAGAAGGGAAGGGGTTCATGTCTCACAATCCCCTTCAAGAGTATGTACCCAGTGACCTAAGGGTTTCTCATGAGGCTGTTCTTCCTAAATGTCCCACAGTCTAGCAATCCTACAACCCTAGATACCAGACCTTTACTATACAGATGTTGGAGTGCACTTATATAAATCATACCAATAATGGTCCTCTTCAAGGTGATACCACCTGGATACAAATGCCATTACAAAGTCAATTTCTTCTCCCTGAAGTATCCTTCTTTGCTTCTGTGGTTCAGCTGCCTCCTCTGTATATGAGTGCTTAAGCATTTTCTTCTCCACCATGACTCTATGACATCCCTTTGTTGTCCCATCTCTAGGCTAGTCAATTATCCTTCCTCTGTGCTTCTGTAGAACTGGCACATAATTATAGCTAACAGGTGTGTATCACTATCATATCACCCCCACAGTGTCACTGATACCTACCTCCTATTTATCTCTTCCCACTAGAAGAACTATGGCTCATTTCTCTCCATTTCCACATCTGTCAAGGTCCTTAGCATAAACAAAGTTCCAACAAATGCTCTTTGGAGGTGCTTAGCATGGTTGCCCCCTTGCTTGTCTCTATGTTCATTATTCCCCTCCTCTCCTATCTTTGTAAGAATAGTTAATTGCACATGTGAAATGTATGGTAAGGTTATTTCCTCCAGTCCATAAGAAAATCGTTGAAATTTTTGCATGATCTTACTTGGGGGCAATGTCTTTTCTATGACGTAAGTCATATCGTTTTGCCAATGTCGAGGGGTGGTTTGAGACACTGAAAGAATTCCTTCTTACTCCTTAAATGATTCCCATTTGGAACCGTAGAGTAGCTGGGACATTTAATGAATAAAAGGTCTGAACCTCTCTTCAAGGACATTCATTCCCCCCATCATAATAATTAATGACATGAGCTGATGTCTGTTTAGTCTTTTTACATTGCAAATCTCCTAAACTGTGTGCTTAAATCCATAAAAGCAAGTTTCCTATGTGTGAACATGTAGAAATCAATTTTCCAATATCAAATTGTCTTAATATCCACCTGTTGTTTTAACTTTTTTATTTCTGTCTCTTTCCCAATGATTTCACCATTTGAGGTACAAGCAGCATGTAGACCATTGCTGGCCAGCCCTATTGCACAATCATGCAGGGAGCTTCTTCAGCCAACGCCTTTGCTTTTCTGGCCAACTATTTATATTTATAGCTTTGAGATTAGCTCAGATTTTGTGTATGTGGTGCTTATGCATGTGAATATTTACAATTTTTAATGGTCATAAATGAGCATAGTATCTTTTAAAATGATTAAAATTCCACACACCTTTTATCCAGTATCCCTTAATAATTACATCCAGAAAAACTCTAGCACATTTTAGCATATACTTTACCGCAGACATAAATGAACTAAACCCTTCTTGTTTACATAATATACATGGTATATTATCCCACTATAATCCATAGATATACATGGGTATGTATGTATACATGTGTGTACATGTGTACATGAGAACATGTGCATGTGTTCCACTATCACTCAATACTCAGAACATACCCTGCCCACAAAGTCCTTTAAGCATCCTCCGATGGCCACACCCACCTCTATCCCACCACTTTCTATATCTTTACCCCCAGTAGCCTCTAGGTTTCCCATTTCATGGATACTAAACATAAGCACAAAATATTAAGTCCTTTTCCCTCAACTTAATACTCTGGAGATTCATTTGGGTTGTTGGGTGTGTTCATAGCTCATCCTTTTTTACTACTGAGTAACATTCCATGGCACAGATGTCTTACAATTTTTTTAACTAATTGGAATACATCATGGGTTGATTCATGTCTTAGGCTATCATAAATATGTCTTCTGTGAACACTGGCATATAATTTGTATGCAATCACAAAACTCCATTCCCTTAAGATTAAATACTTGAGAGTATATCTGCTGGGTCTTATGTCTCTCACAGGTTTGACAATAATTTAGTAGTAGTTTAGTAGCAGTAGTTTAGTAATAAACTGCCAAGCTATGTCCTAGTGTGGTTGTCTCATCTTCTTTTCACACACACACACACACACACACACACACACACACACACCTCAGTGACTTTCATACAGAGGACTCAAATAGTAAACACATCAGTTCTCTCTAAATCTACCTAGAGTTGAGTATAATTCTTCATAATTTTTCTTATTATTTTCTCTCTTTAGTAATGAATGTAGAAATGATATATGGATTCTGCTTAGACAGAGTGTACCAAGCAAACTGCTTGCCCCGTGTCCCATATTGTTCTGCACTTAGAAGACTACGTCATCACTCCTCACCCTTTTGGCTACTAAGATCAAGTGTAGAAGACTGCATTGAGTGATGCTGTCACTGGCTCTTAAGACTCCTTATCTCCCTTCATTAAATGCCTCTAAACATATAGGAGATTCAAATTCCCCAGCTTGTCTCATACAATATCACACAATCTTCCTTCAGTATTGGCCTAGTGGATCGCTCCTTCTCGCTCATCATTTATGACCCTAGTGAAGTTCCCCAAACTAATTACATTATCCATTGTATAATCTAACCTCCCCCGAGAGAAATGCAGTAAGTCATGAAGAAAACTATATAAAATATATACATATATTTTTATAAATGCTTTCTATATAATACATTATATATTAATATAAAGTATACCATAATATGTATATATTGTATTTGTAGTATAGTGTGTGTACACACGTGTGTACCTTCAAGTGCATGTGCATTCATGTGTGTGTATGTGTATGCATGCGTGTGTGTTGCAATTTAAATGTGTCTCACAGAGACTCATGTGCTCAAGCATTTAATCCCTAGGTTTTGGCACCAGGTAGAAAGGAGAGCCTCACTGGAGGAGGAGCCTTAAGCCTGGCCCCACTCTCTGCCCATGCTCAGCTCTGCCTCCAGAGGCAACGTGACCAGCTGCCTCACACTCCTGCTCTCATGCCTTCCTCGACATGGAGGACTGCAGGACTTGAACCGTACAACCCAATCAACTCCTCCCCCTTTGCTTTATTTTTTTAATTAGCATGAAGGGTATTGGATATCATTGTGGAAATTTTGAACCAAATGTGATTTTTGTGATTGGCCCTTCTTCCTTTCAGTTTCTTCCCAGGCTCGCAGCCACGAGAAAAAAATAACTAATATTACTTGTAGCAAGATTATATGGCATAGCATTATATATCCCATGAGAAAAAATAACTAATATTACTTGTAGTATATGATTATAGATTGTATGGCATAGCATTATGTATCCCATAGACTATAGCAAATATCTTAGAGAGGTCAGCTCAAATTTTGTAGATTATTGGAAAAGTATCATATATCATATACATAGAGAGGCACAGACAGACAGACAGACAGACAGAGAAATGGATAGAGAGACAGGAGTCAGACAGAAAGTTATAGGGAGGAGAGACAGACACAGAGAGAGAATGCAGAATCTGGATTCAGCCTAAAATCTATCTGACTCTGAGCCTAGCTGTTTATTCTACATGATAATGAGAGAAAGACAGAGATAAGATAGTTGGTGATATAGACAGGAAATGGTTTGGAGTCTTCTCTGCCAACAGAGAGTGGGATTTAGAGCCAAGCACAAGAAAATCAAGTTTACAGCCGATCCTTAATTACTGCCCTCCCTCTCATCACCTCTCACCAAGCTTCAAAGACTTTCATTACAAAGACAGCAAGGAATGTTGAGGCCTGCACTTTTCTCTAGTACTGAGTTATTTAGAAATATCACCAGGGACTAATTTATGCCTCCTGGGCCCAATGCTTGGGTTACTCTGAGGAGATAGGAGACAGTAAGGAAAAAACAGCAGATGAAATCTCTTCAACTCAGCTGCAGGCCTTGGCCTCATTCTGGGAGTCCAAAAGCACACTATTAAACCTCTCTCCTGTTACTATATCTCCTGTCCTTTCTGTCTCTCCCCCTTCCCAGTAGCTGCTGGATACAGATACCCCTAGGCAGAAACTGAGTGCATACATCTATACCTATTTTACTCCAAGTTAGGATGTGGAGCAGCCATTTCTATGCTAGTGGTCCTTACTGCTGGGAAGTGTTCTCTCAGTCAAAATGAGAAGTTGTGTTTGAGATAAGGGTAGTATTTAAAATAGTATAATTAGCCCATATCTAAGAACATTAGGTAGTATGATAGTCTTTAGTTACAATGGGATTTTTTTCCAAATAGTACAGGTTCAGGAGCTGTAGAGATGACCCAATAGTCAAGACTACTATGCAATCTTCAAGACTGAAGTCTGGGTCCTAGCACCCATGTAGCAAGCTGCACACCCCATGTAAGCCTCATAATTCCAAACCTGAGTTAGTAAAATACAGAAGGCTCACGTGAGCTCTCTGTCTTCCAGACTTGTGAAGAAAACACAAGTCTCGGGTTCAAGAAGCAACCTTGCCTCAAAGGAGTACACACAGTGTCAGGACACCTGGAGCTTCCTCTGGTCTCTGTACATATGTACTGGTACATGCATGTGCAAATACACTCAGACACACACATACATGTGAAATAAATAAGCTAATAGCCTTCTTTCCAAGTGCAGATTTGGATAATGTATTCTTTGAAGTAAAGAAGATCTCACTGGGCTCACTCAATGTCAATCAGACTCCAACTGTAAGAAAGAAAGATTTGGGTAGGGGAAGGTTAGGACGTTGTGAAGCTGCCTCTTCGAGCAAGCAGAGGGTGAGATCTATATGAATGTTATCATACAAGAAGACCTATAAAGAGCCAACAGGATAGATTGCTGTTCCAAATTATGTCTATGGGTTTTTAACTATGCAGTCATATGGTCCATCGGTCTGACAGATGGACGTGGAAATGAAACCTGTTGTTGCAGAGATGAGAACTTTGCGTGTTTTATTGTAATCAGAGCATTCGAGGGTAAAATATGTTCCTGATGAGGAACCAAGCCCAGTGATCCTAAGCAGGCCACGGGACTCTAATTCCGGATCCATTCAGTACCGTTTACGTTTACAACACGGTATTTCACACCCTTGTGGTCTATCCTCCAAAATGTTTTATTACGATCCTTAAGAAACAGAAAGCAATATTTTATCATTTGCCTGCTGGGCCATCTCTGCTGTTATCGTTTCTTCTTAAGGAATGCTTTTATCGTCTGCCCTCTGTTTTGTAGCTCACCAATATCAGTTTCTCCTACTAAGGAAACAAGAGGCCCTAACAAACAGGCCACAAATCTCGTAGTGGCTGTTATCTGGCACAGCGACAGTTAAAAAGTCAACTCCAAAATGACCAAATAACTCTTTGTGAAAACTCCCTCTTCACAGATCATTGTTCAATAGTTTATAGCATGACTAAGGACTGCCTGGTACACCACCATCTGGCTGGTCTTAGCCTGAGAGAGAGCATTTGCCCTTCACCAAGGAAACACATGAAAAGATGAAATTGTGTTACAACCTGAGCTCAGAAACCGGCTCACCTAAAAGTGTGTGGTAGCTATACGACATAATTGGAGGAATACTGGGTATCACACGCTGTATGTGGATGGTTTTAAGATTCAAATACTTCCTAAAGCCCCATCCTGCTGAGTTAAAACAGTATTTCTAGGTGTGATATCTACAGTGTCAACACTTTGGAGGCTGATAAGGAAGATTGCATTAAGTTTGAAGCAAGTTTAAATTATGTAGCAAGTACTGGGTCACCCAAGACAATGTAGCAAGAACATCTTCTTTTAAAGGCTGAGGCTTGCTCCCAGCAGCAAGTCACTGAGCCCCTGGCACTGCAAGAAGTGCCATGAATCCTAGCATAAGCATCTGAATTTCAGTATACAGGCTCTTTTGATAGGGGAGACTCATCAACTGGAAACCACGTTGGGTCCAAGGAGTGTGGAGAACAACATGAAGATTCTGGAAGGAGGAACGGAAATGGGTGGAAAGAAATGACTGGAGACAAGAGCATACGTTTAACATAAACATCATGTTCTGTGTGATGTGCAGATACAGCAGGTGGGCTGTTTCTTGTACAGAAACTTAGAGGGGCTGGAGGAATGGCCCAGTCAGTAAAGGGCACTGTATAAGGATATGCATTCAGCTCGCGGCCCCCAAAAACCTAGCCAAATTGGTGAGACACTATCTCTAAATACACCGTGGAAAGTGACTGAGGAAGAAATTAAAAATTCACCACCAACCTACAAACAGATGCACATATGCATGCATTCACAAATGCACACATACATTCACAGAAATGTGTGAACACATACAACATATCTAAAGGACATATATTAGTAAGGGAACATGAAAGACAAGATACCATCTTAGACTTCGACTACCCAGGAGGACAGCAATGTTCCAGGACAAAAGCACAAGGTAAAAGTAGGTGCTAAGACCAAGCACAGAATGGCCCGGTGTCTGAGGCAATGTGCGTTGCTCTAGTAAAGGAGAAATTATCAAGTATCATTAATCAAAAAGATTAATCCCGGTCTCATGTGAGAGGAAAGTGAATAGTGATATACTAATACACATATTGAGGTGATAAATATTTTTGAGAGCATATGAATCCATTGTCACTGTCTGAATGTTTTTGGTCTTTTTGGTCATACAAAAGATTAGGTCCTCCTGTGTTCTAGGCAAGAGTGCTACTTCTGAGCTATACCCACCCATACCCTAGATGTTCCTTCGCTCACTCATACTTATTTTGAAACAGGGTCAAACCTGTGATCCAAAGATTAGTATGCACCTTTGTATTGTGGGTTTCTTTTCATTCTGATGAGGGTTCTTGTTCCTATTTTGCTTTTGAAGTTTTTAGAATCAAATCAAACCTAATTTAAGGCTCATCAAGTGCTCTACCACTGAGCCACACCCCCCATCCTTTAGGGACAGTTTTTGAACCGAGAAAAATTCAGTGTCTATGTAATTTCTCCGTGTAACAGCCAATTGGTTGGTTCTATTGCTTTTATGCTTTGGAGAACTTTTTCCTCCTGCCCCCTACCCTCCCTTGAAATTTAGTATATGTTCATATTTTGCTTTCTTCTACCTTTACCTCCTGAGTCCTGGGATGATAGATGTGCTCTAACACATTCAGTTTACACATTTCTAGGCAGGCACTGCACCACGTGAGTTACAACTCAGGCCCCGTCTGCGATTATTACTGTTTTTTCTACCACCCAGGTTTGGGAGTGATCCAAAGACAAGCTTGCGCATGTGCATGCGCCTGAGCCTGCGCCTGTGCCTGCGCGCCTCAGCCTGTGCCTGCTTATAGTCTTCGTAAGAACCTTCACCAAACCCCACTTTTCCATGGACTACGTTGTGATGCCCTTCTGTCACATCACACAAGTCATATTTATAAATTAATAGGGCCTATTCTAAGACACCAGCCTTGCCTCCTAGGTCCAGCTTTATTCTGGTACCTGTTTCCCCTTATTTTATGATCATCAGGTAGGATTTTGAAAGAATTCACACGGCAGAAAACAAAAAACAAAGCCATTAGCTAGCCATATTTATAAGCTATTGGAACTTGTCCATTCTGAACAATTTTCTATCAGAAAAGGCATCTGTCTGGAAACTGGTAATCTCTTCTCACCCCGTTGGAATTTGTGGGCTGAGTTCTAAGACTCTTTTTTTTTTTTTCCTGGCGACGAGGGTGGGAATTAGATTGTTTTCTGTCTGTCGCTGACATGGTAACAAGAGAATCCCACACTCTTTGGTATTCTTTCTGACAAGGACAAATTACGTTTGACAACACTCTTGAGTTCACAGAAAGGCCTTCCCAACATCAGCTCACTCCGTCTCCATCTCATTCCTGAGCTGAATGAACAAGCACTGTCATCTCCACTTACGAATGAGGAGACTGACTCTGAGCGGTCACAACAGAGTTTGAACTCCACCAAGGCAGCTTGCTTTCTACCATGTGTTCAGCATAATGAGGCGTGGGGGGTGGGGGAGAAGGGAGGGTACACAGAGCTGGTAAGTTCACACATGAAAGAATGAATAATAGTCAGTGAATCTAAGTCACTCCCCAAATGGAGACTACGTCTGGTACTCCTGTTACTTTTGAGTTTGACTTTCCAGCATTCTTAATATCTTGAGCCCAGTAAAATGTCTTCCTTCTTAAGAGTTTCATATAAGTATACAGTGAGACATGATCATCATCCAATTTCCTTCTATCCACCCCAACACATCTCCCTCACAACTTTGCCTTCTCTGTCTCTTTTTACACAAGTGCATGGGTCTGGGACCATTCACTAAAGATTGGTATTTTACCAGTGGATATAACCTCAAAAAAAAAGAACACTTTCCTCCCCCTAGCAACTATCAACTGCCAACAGATCCTCGGTGTGGGGTGGGGCTGCAGGAATTCTGGCTGGCTTAATCTCTTACAGGTCTTTTGTGAATAACCACAGCTACTGTGAGTTCATAAATGAGATCTCTATGGTGTGTCCAGAGTACAGCATTTCACAGCAGTCCTCCTAATTCTCTGGCTCTTACACTCTTTCCTCCTCTTCTTCTGATGTGTTTCCTGAGCACTGGGGGCAAGAGGTATGCATGGAGCAACCAGTAGTCAAGTAAAGAGAGACTGTAGTATATCTCAGGCTGCAAGAAAAGGCCGAAGCAAATGGACCACTGGGGGGTGGGGGGGGACCCAAGACTTCATCACACTCTCCAATGTCAGAATTTATAACCTGTCACTCACTGCATATCTCTGTGGATGGCTGTTTCTCTTCCTTTGATTGCTTGTGCTACTAGGAAACCCATTTTGTTACTTTTCCTATTGCTATGACCAAAAAGGCCCAAAAAGAAGCAACTTAGGAAGTAAAGTTTATTTGTGGCTTATGGTTCAAGGGAATGCAGTCTATCATGGCTGGGAAGACATATTAGCAGAACCTCCAAATGACTGGTCATATTACATCCACAGTCTGAAAACAGAAGGTAGACAAAAAGTAGTGGGACCAAGCTAACAAACCTCAAGGCCCACTTTCAGTAACCCATTTCCTCCAGTGAGGCTCCACCTCCTGCAGGTCTCATCACCTTGCAAAACAGCACCAACATCTGGGACCAAGAGTGTAAATACATGAGCCAGACAGGACATTTCACGTTCAAGCCACAGGAAATAACACGCATTTCATGTAACAGAAGTACAGCTCACTTTCCATCATCTTAAATTGCCCAGCTAAGAAGTAGATATATAATAATAAACATCTCGAACACATTCACAGAAGGTAGTTTTATAAAAATTACTACAATAATGGACCAGGATCTTGCAGGAGCCTAACATAGTCACCCTGGATATTGGAGGAAACTCGAATTAAGGAACTAGTCACGTGGAGTGAGCACAGGAGGAGGGTTAACCAGATGCTACAAATATGGAGGCCATGAGATGGAATGTGGAGGGGGAAGCTGAAGATCAGGTCACCTAACCCAGCGACATCTGACTGTTGCCCAGAGGCCAGAACAAGTGATACAAACAAATAACTCTCTTCAGCCCCCACCTTTGCTATGCCCCCACTAATGGACTTGGCCTGACTTCGAAGCCACAAAGCCCTGGGCACCACCCACTGGGTCTAAAGGGCAGATGGAAATACCCAGCAACGCAGAAAAATGAATTTTTCTAAGGTACCATGCAACTCTAATCAGGAGACCCAAGGGAAAAAAAAAAGGTTTTCCTCAATACTAATCCCAAATCTGGCAATAAAAACCTTATAGGGCTATTAAAATTAAACTGCATGTGCTGAGATAGTTAATCATTTTTTCTTTATCAGCAGAGTTAATAAATTCATGCAAGATCCAGACTGTCCTGGAAAAATTCAGGCCACACGATCACTTACAAAGCCAATTGACTATGCACATCGGGCTCTGGTAATTATGTAATTATGTTTAGGATTATGCTTGATTGTGTAACTGATATTTAGTGATTAACTCTCAGGGACATTATCTGACTCAAGGTATAGAGGATGTGATATAATAATTATCTTTAAATTATATCTGCCTGCCCCCATTGTCATTTTTCCCTAATAGAGTAGAAAAATAAAATGTTAAGTACAAGAGAGAGAAACCAGAAACATAAAAATTGGCAAAAATAAAAAAGTACAACAGAAATAAGCAGTCAGCAGAAAAGGAAAAAAACCCTGCTGGGGAGGGGAAAAGGGGCTTTTTCAACAGCCTTTATAAAAATGGAATTATTTTATTTTGCCACGGCAATGCTCATAAAAATGACTTTTCCCTTCCAGCTGCAGAAGCAGCAGCTCAAGATGAAATGGACCAGATCTTAGATTGGGGGGTTAACTGGGAGAAAAATGGCAAGGCTGCATTTTGCACACAAGTGTGCACATGCATACACAGGCACATACACACAAAACTGCAACCTTGTGCTTCTGAACAAGCACATTATTCATCGGCAGCAGGATGATGGGAAAATCTATCATTTCGGGATTTCATTCTCAGAGCCTGGGTTCAATGACAATCTAGTTTGAGTTTTAGCCAAATGGCGATTTCATTAATGCAAAATGGACACTTTGAAGCCAGCCTTGTAAACCAGATACTCGTGTATGTACACAGCAGAGGGTGGGAAAGGGGTGAGAAGGAAAGGATTACAGCGCCATTCATGCACCTGTGAGATGCACAAAGGTTTGTACTGTTTCATGATTCAATAAGAACAGCTTCACGTAGCCTGAATACAAAGAATTTACAGGTACTGACATTTTTTTTAAACAATCCTTGCAGGGTGGGAGGAAAATCAATAGCTACCAGACTGACTGAGATTACTTTAGATCACACAGTCATAGAGGTCTCATACAATTCATAAGGTGAGGGCCAGATGTCTATGAGAGCCAGATACTGTGCCCAGCATATTACACATATCCCAAGTCTTACATCAGTCACGCAGGATACGGATCACTCTGATCCCACTTTATGGATGAGGAAACTGAGGTGAAATGAGATTGCAGCTGGGTCAGGGTGGCAGACTGGAGGACTCAAACCCTAGCCACCTAGTTCCTAAGCCACCCCCTTGAACACTGTTTATTTTTCTTATTTATGTATTTATTTATTTTGTGTGAACGGGTGGTATATAGTCACATGTGAGAATGTGGTCATATAGTCAATCACCTACATGCAGGAAGCTGGAAGAAGTTATGGCTGGTTTCTATCTCTTTTGCCCTTAGTCTACAGACATAATGTCTCTCACTGAACCTGGAGTTAGGCTGGCAGTCAAATGGTCCGAGAAATTCTTATTTCTCCATTCCACAGCACTGGTTTTTAACAAAAGTTACTGTAACTAGTATAACAGCTGCACCCAGCTTTTACATGAATTATTGAGATTTGAACTCATGTCTTTGTGCTTGTGCAGTGAGCATTCTTACCCACTGTGATACCTTCCCAATTCCACTGTACTTCCTAAATACATGAACAAACTCAAACATGTAAATGAAGTCAGCTGAGAAACCAAATAACAAACAGAAGCATCCCTGGTTTTCCAGCTGAGGATAAGATGAAGAATTGCAAAGTTCATACCCGATGTAAAGAAAACATTAAACTTTTAACATTAATTGCTCCTGAACATTTGTGAGTGCCCAAAATCCTGACATAAAAGCTTTAATTTCTATGCAAAACAGATAGGATGATTGAGTTATAATTAAAATGGTAATTATACCCCTAATGCTCCATATTTGACTTTTCCAAAAAAAAAAAAAATGTTATGCTCCAAGAAAAGCTATTTAAAGATCAGAGGGAAAATGTTTGAAAAATGAATGTATTCAAGACATTTTAAATCTTTTAAAATCCAGTTATTGATTTTTACATGCTTTCAAGTGTAGTCTAAAACATTTTCTTCATTTATTTTGGTCGATGGAAATAATAAAAAATCATTGGAATGTGAAAAGCTTAAACGAAGTCAATATTCTAGAGGTTGATATTTAATGTGATAAATATTTGAAATGTTGGGACATAGAGGGAGTTGTCTCCACCTGTGGTGGCGTCGCAGCCAAGTCACTGGAAACCCCTACTCATGGAGGGCCAGGGAAGAAGCAGCTGGCACCAAGTTACCTGGGGCAGCTACTTCTCTGGCTTCAGAGTGTCCACTGTGAGCTTGAACACTGCAAATATGACATTTCCTTTGATCCTTCATTGACTGTTTAGAATTAAAAAGGAACACCTAAAGCTATAAATCAAATGTCAGGTGCTGCAGTCTAGTGGAACTGTATCAATATTTCATGATGTATAGCTTGCTGGGAGGCTTGAGAAACGTCACCCTTGGGGGAGGGGAGTGACGGGGCGGGGGGGTGGAGTTGAGGAGGGGGAGGGTAGGATATCGGGGCGGAGAAAAGATTTAACACTCCCTCTTTGCCCCCTCCCCTGCCTCAGCTCCTGCTCAGCTCCGTAGGGTGCCCCAGGCTGAGGTGAGCTGCAGTCAGTGAGTTGGTAGGAAGAGTCCCCTGCAGATTTTCTCTGTACTGTTCTCTCTGTACCGTTCTCTTTGTACCTTTGGAGCTGTTCTGTCCCTGGCTATACTACATTCCCTAAACTCTCCCTGGCTTCTCTCTTTGAGCCTCACGTCCCTTGGAAAAATGACCCACTCAAATCGCTTCTGGCTTCCATGCCCGTTTACTAGACCCTAGAAAGTTAGAAAAAGAAGGGTGCTTCAGGCTCAAAAAAGGAGTCCCAACCAAAGCCTTTCTTGTGTTTTTCTTTTTAAAATAGCTTTTACTAGAAATTGTCTTTCACAATTTCATGCATGTATACAGATATATAGTGTATTTTAACCTCCAAGGGATAGGAAGTCACTGGGTATCCTGGGCAGGCTTGAACTTGTATAGAACCAGGCTAGCCTTGAATTCACTTGCTTCCGCCACAGTCTCTCAAGTGCTGGGATTTTAGCTGTGTGCCACCATAGCCTGAGTCTTCCTGGAGGCTCTGAGGGGTGAAAAGGACACACAAGAGCAATAATAATACAGTAAAAAATAAAATAAAAGTCGAGTTTCCTTCCTATTTTGTTTTTATTATTAAATATTTTCTTTATTTATATTTCAAATGTTATCCCCTTTCCCAGTTCCCCTCCCTGAAACTTCCTATTCCATTTCCCCTCCCCCTGCTTTTACGAGGGTGTTCCCATACCCACCCACCCACTCCTGCCTCTCCACCCTGGCATTCCCCTACACTGGGGCATTGAACCTTCATAGGACCAAGGGCCTCTCCTCCCATTGATGCTTGACAAGGCCATCCTCTGCTACATTTGAGGCTGGAGCCATGGGTCCCTCCATGTATATTCCTTGGTGGTGGTTTAGTCTCTGGGAGCTTTGGGGTGTCTAGTTGGTTGATATTGTTGTTCTTCCTATGTGGTTGCAAACCCCTTCAGCTCCTTCTTTAGTGGATATCTCTCTCTAATTTTTTCGATGTTTTAAGATAGTCTCACGTTGCTTAGGCTACCCTTAAACTCGCTATGTAGTTAAAGATGATATTGAACCCCCAACCCTCCTGTCTCTACCTCTCAAGTGGTAGAATAACAGGTGTTCACCACTTACAGCCTTCTCTCTACTTTTATCATCATTAAAATCAAATAGATCCTGAATATTCTGTGCCAGTGGTCAACTATTCAAAAGCAAAAGAGATCTTCAAGCTTTCCCTCCAAATGAAGGGCAGACCAGGCAGAGTCTTCTAAGGTGTTGTTTCTTAGACACATGCTGAACTCTCCTCCGATCCTGGAGTGTATCTGTTGTTTTCACTTCAAGTTTGTGGCTTGATGGAGATGTCCCCAGAGGGGCCTTTCTTGCCTGGGTGTGGCAGATCCAATTCACTCCTGGAGAAGAGTTTTCAAAAGTTCACACTCTCCACAGCCGTAGTTTCAGACACCAGGGTGAGACCTTGACTGAGCAGCTCAGAGAGGTGGATAGCCAGTCACATCAGGACAGAGGCAAGAGGGAGCAGGAAAGAGTGATGGAGTCCTGGGAAGAGGTGCAGAGGTATGAGTGGGGTGTGGCCATGGAAGAAAGGATTCTGTTAGAAAGCTGGGTTCAGGGATGCCAAGATGGCTCAGCATGGAAAAGCACAATGCTGACAGCCTGAGTTTGATCCCCAGGTAAAGCATGACAGACAGAAACAGCACATGCTACATGTTATCCTCAGATGTCTACATGCATGTAGACACATGTAACAAGTAAATAAAAATGCAACAAAGTATTTTAGAAAAATCTGGGTTCTGAAGGAAGAAGAGGTAGATGCTGGAATTCCACAGTGAGCAGGGGCATCTGCTCTGTAAAGTACCCCAGTCTGTTACCTGAATTTTCTCGCCACACAGAACTAAATCCAGTGACTCATGAGTGGTAATGTCAACAGTTGGGAACTACTGTGTTCCCTCTGTAATAAAAGGGCAAAGAGACAGCTAAGGGTGTTAGGTGTGGGATGAGGAGATGGGGAGAAATCTCTTCACTTCTTGTTTTTCAGAGCATCATATTTGTGGTGCTAGCTATCATCGAAGACTGTTGGCTGTACCACACATGAGGAAGGAGTGGTCCTCATGATGGCTATCATGGTTCCTAGACCAAAGAGAAGAGGAGCCCTAAATTTAAGAATCTAAAAGGTCAGGTCATAAGGAACACAAAACCCCCAGATCAGCCAGTGCCTAAGCTGTCAGAGCACTCAGCACTCAGGGGATGCAGAACCCCAAGTCAGCTCTTAGCAGCATACAATCTGATTTCCACATGCCGCCTTTCCTTCCCTCATCAAGAGCTGAGACTAGAAATTGCCCTGCAGAATGTTCCAGATGACTGCTTCTCAGACATAGTGAATTTCAAAAATATTGCCAGTTAGCAAAAGACACATTATGGATCTTTAGCGCTGCCAGTTGGCGAGAAAAATATGTTAGGAGGCAGCATGGACAGCTATGAGCATTTGGGGGATATCTACAATCTCAGACAGAAAGTTAAGTGGCAAGCACATTTGTGAGAAAGCATTGCATAATAGAAGTGTGGCCTACTCTCTAAAGAGCCTCGCTTTGACTGGCCAGGAAGAACCAAGGCTTCGCATATGTGCCTACAGCTTCCCCTCGTCCCCTCCAGGCAGGCCAAGTAGGCAGTCAAACCCTCTGATCAGGACTAACTGCTTATAAATGTGATCTATGGCCAGCAATGATACTTCTACCTTGATGCCTAGTGTTGAGAACCCGACAGGGTCCTGGGAATGTACTGCATATTTATGTTAGGGCCCATCCCTGATGGTAGGGCATGCTGTAGAGGCCAAGAAGACATAAACAACTCTCAGTGGTGACAGTGCTAGCAGGGACAGGAGTGGCAAAGATCTATCCACACTTGAAAGGGGCAATAATTTATTAGTTTGACCTCATTTTCTGCTTGGGGTGGTTGTTGTTGTTGATGAGGAGGAGGAAGAGCAGGATGTTTTGAGATAGGCTCTCTCTCACTTGGAGGTTATCGCTTTCTTCAAACTCATGGCAATCTTCCTGCCTCAGCCCCACAAGGGCTGGAATGGCAGGCATGAGTTACCACAGGAATTATGGCCAGCAACCATATTTCTACTTTGATGCCTACTGTTGAGAATCCAGCAGGGTCCTGGGAATGTTCTGCGTATTTATGATAGGGCCCATCCCTGGCAGTAGGCTCTGCTGTGGAGGTCAAGAAAACAGGAGCTGTGAAACGAGAATCAAAGCAGTTATCTTATCCCTCAGAGCTTCAGACTTCAGTCCTAAGTTGTTCCTGAAGCACTGGTTATTCTTCCTTGTTTTTCTCCCCAAGGGTGTCCCCAACTGAGGTGAGGAGGTGCTCCCCTACATAAGTAGGTGTCTAAAAGTTACTTGTGCATGCCCATTTCCCTTTTCGTGGTTCAATGCTTGACACTCAAATGTTTATGAAAGAATTAGAAGAATGGAGGCTGATGACATGGCTCAGTGGGCAAAGGGGGTTGTGGCCAAGACTGACTAATGTGAGTTAGTCAATCCCTAATACCCACATGGTAGAAGGAAAGAACTGACTTCCTGTAAGTTGTCCTCTGACCTCTACACATCTACCTGGTTCTCATGCTCCTCCCCCTGACACACACTAAACAAACAAACAAACAAATAAATAAATAAATAAATAAATAAATTTCAACTTTAAAAATATAGAAGAGTGATTGGAGAATCCTACATGGAGTTCCTTCCTCTGTTGGAACAAAATGATGTTAGGTCTGAAGATTCTGTCCTTCTACACTCTCTTTCCTGGAACCCTGCTGTTTTCATTTCTTTCCCCCACATCTATAGGAAGATAACAAAACAGGTAGAATAAGGATGCTACAGGGCATACCAGCAGCACAGCCAGTGGTCCAAGGATGAGGAATTCAGCCTGGGGATGATGGACAGAGCTGGCTTGCCTGTGATGCTTTCCAGCAGCATAAGGGCTTGATTGGAGAGTCTCTCAGTAGAAAAGGATTATTGTGACAATTAACTGGAGGATGTGTGTAGTGTTGAGAGGTGCCAAGTGCCATGGTTCTCCCCTTCCCTCCAACCAGGCAAGGTAGGCGCCATACTGTTAGGGCAGAGTTAACTCCCTGTGCTCAACTTATTACATTTCTCCTGACATCACAGGAAGCTATGATGCATCGTGGCATTGATGCTTATGACAATAGCAAACAACTGATAAACTTAGCTTGAGTTTCCATGATCCCTAGAGAAGTAAACAGTCAGAAGAGACCTCTGCAAACATGTTTAGGAGAAACGGAATTAAGGTCATAGAAACTTAACTGGGCCTGCAGTGATCAACTGGCCAACCTCAGAGCTAGCTTAGCCCATGCTTTCCCTGAGTCACAGTCATGGTGGGTACATGACAGTACCTAGAATTACTACTGTCAGTGTTGTTACTTTTGTTTCCAGGAAGTATAGAGGCCAACATACACCCTACCACATCTCCAGCAAGTAAATACATAGCCAGATAGCCTGTATGACACCCCAGGTATAGACACCTCAGAGATGGTAGGAAGCATAAGCCAGCTCTCGATGCAGAGACAAAACCTAGCTGCCTGGGGATTGAAGACCAGGCAAACCAGAAAGTTATTTTTCTGTTCCATTTCACCTCAAAGTCAAATTATTGATTTTAATACTTTATTTTCACATGAGTTTACTTGAGCGACAGACACTACTCAGGTAGTGCCCATGAAGAGGAAATTAGATTCTGGTAATTAAGAATCCCATCCAGAGGTCGCAGGTACCACGGAGGATTAAAGCTGCTCACTCGAGTGAGTACAGAAACTCTCAGGGGATTAGGACGGAGACTCAATAATTTCTTCCAGTTTCTTAAATTACACTTAAATTCTCAGGAAGGCTTAAGATCTGGCCCATTGGCTCCAAAAAGGAGCTTCATTTAACTGCACTTCTATCATCTCAGGGAGCAGACCCAACTTTGAGCACCATGCTGAGAAATAAAAGTCCCTGATTATGGTGACAAGGATCAGAGAGCCTGTCATAAGGAGGGAAAGGCCAGCTTTCTGGAGGAAGGCAGACAGCCAGGCAATGGCTCTTTACCTCACTCCACATCTTTGTCTTGTGGATGGTTTCCATGGAGAGGTGACCCAAGCCACATTCCACATTCTCACTGAAGTCTGTGTGTCTGAACTCTGAAAGTGCTCAGATATGTGAAAGTCTACTGCTGAAAAGAAAAATCGTCAAGAGTTCTTTTTGTTCACTTCTAGAACTTTCTTGAGTTTTAACAGGTTGTTTCAGGGAGTGTATCTGAGGCCAATAGCAAACCTGCTGGTACATCGCAAAGCACCTCTGCTGCCCCTAAGATGCCCTGAAGGAAGTTTGCACCCCTCCCAAGTCTAGATGATGTCCACAAAAAGCCAAAGCAAATCCAGTGCCAGAACAAATACTGATGTGGGTATCCAGCATTTGCACTGGGTTCATCTGTCAAGAACTCTATAGCATGCTGGGCTGGAGGATGCTCCTGTGTGACTCTTTGCCTGAGTGACACGTTATTTGCTTGAGAGCACAGGACTGTATAAAGGCAGTGCTTGGACTCTGATCTGCATGTCCTGTTGACCACCACACATACATTCCTCTCACACCTCTATGGCTGCTCATTCTGGAAGATGTTGGTTATTTTACTTTTGTCTGCTTGTAGCCATATCTGGATTGTTGGTACACCCTCACAGGTATCGTTTGAATAACTAAAGTCCTCATTGACCCCCAAAGCACTCATTTTTATTATTTGTCATTAGATATGAAATTTCCAGTCTCTTGGGTAAAATTATAATCAATATTATATAATTAATACTGAATAATTCCCAAAGCTAGCCTCAATTTATTTTATTCAAGAAACAGTTTTTATCTAAGTAGTTTTACATAAAAATAATTCATTACATTTATAACCCTGTCTCTTTTCCTTATACTCCTTCCTTCATATGAGATAGCTGAGGAGAAAGTGGAATGGAGTTAAGGTCAGGCACTTAAATGCAGCAAGGAGAAACCAGCCTGACCTTCCCTCTTATCCCGCATCCTACCATTTCTAGTCTTTCTCGATCCTGACCAGACATACACATGCATAAGTACCAAGAAGACATCTGACAGGGTAACGCATACCTGTGCCTAGAGTGGTGCCTGGCACACAGTGGGCTCTGCAGAAGTTACCTTCCTCATCAACTTAGAAGTCAAGTAAGTAGCAGATTGTTTTACTCCTATGTCCTGTAGAGTTTGGAGCCTGAGTTACACTGGTTCTTTTCTTAGTACAGGAAAGTTATTAAGAGTCATTCCATATGTGCACACAGATGGAATAAGAAAGAAGGTTCTTTTTTCATTGACCCCAATCATTCTGTGGTTTATCAGGAGTGTTTAACCTCTAGTGCAGATGGTGCACTGTTTGAGGCTGCTTATCTGGAGCTGGTAAATGTCAGCATCTGGGAGTTTCTCATCACGAAGCGTTGAACAAATGAAAAATCATTTTGTTGTGTAAATGTGAACATCTCAGGTTTTCTACCAGCATGATAACTAAACCATAACTGACTTTTTTACCTTGTATGCTGCTTTATCCAAGATAAAGCCCCATTGGAAGAAAGGATGGATGGATGAGTGAATGGATGGGTGGATAGATGGATGGGATGATGGGTGGGTGAGTAGGTAGGTGAGATGGTGGGTGGATGGATGGATGGATGGATGGGTGGATAGATGAATAGATGGATAGATGAATATATGGATAGGTGGATAAGGTATTATAAAGACTTCAGTGAAATCAAGTACTAAGAACCCCATTAAAGTGAGTCCTGAAAGCAAGAGTTAATCAAAGGAACATAGTAAGTTGTGGGGAAAGCAGAAACAAGAGAATTAAATAAACTAGATCCTGGAGGACAAAGGATGCTGACATTGTAAAGACCAGCAGAAAGAGGACAGAGGAGCCTTTGGAATTCATATATGTACAGATGCTAGGAAGAGTGTGCACCTGAATAGGATGCTCATGCAATGGGTAGCTATGAAAGGAAGGTAGATTCATACAGACCCCTTCCTGCACAGGCAAACTCCAGGCTGTCTCCCAAGCACAACCAGTTCAAGACTAGACTCTGCATACAACACAGTTGAATAGGGATGAAATGACCATGTGTAATTTTATCCAAGATGTTCGTTGTCAGGTGATTGTTTCTTGTGTCACAGACTTTCTCAAAATTGTCTGCCTCAATCAGAAATGTTGCCACAATGGAAGCTGATTTCACCACTGCATTCCTCCACAACTACCACAAATACTGGAATCCTGAGGGTAGCCTTGGCTCTTCTTGGTATGCTAGGCTCATTTTAGGAAGCAGAGATGGAATAGACACAGGGAAGGAGAATTGTTCCTGGAGATGAAGATGGTAGCTTATATAAATGCTGTCCACACAGCGAAAATGGCACTGAATACTGAAACCACACTGGTCACAACTGGAACCATTTTCTTTATCACTTTCAGCGTTTGAAACCTCCAAACTGGCAGCAAACATCCAATGATCACACACAAAGTGGAAATCATTGAGCTCCCTAGATACAATCTCAGAAACTTCCCAAAGCATCATCCCTCAAGGGCAAACATTTGCAACCCAGAACACTGAAATCCATGCACTGTTTGCTGTAAGAGCAATGGACTCGGTACAGTTTGGATATCAACTGAAGAACTTGATTTTGTTACTCAGCTGGGAGAATGCAGGGCGCTCTGGGTTGGGTTCAATCTCTAGCACCACGGACACTAAGTGCAGTGACACACATCTGTCCTTCCTACACTCGTGTGGTAAGGGTCAGAGGAAAGGAAGCTTGAGGTCATCCACAGCTCTACATGACTCCATCTCCAGAAGAAAAGGAAAAGAACCCAATTTATAGGAAAATGTTGCCCACATGTTGTTTTTCTCTCAAAAGGAAATCTGTCACAGTTCTGATAGAATTTGATTCTTATCATTACCAACTCATCTATGTAAACAAAAAACCCGAAAACTTCTTGGCAGCTGAGGAAATATGCATTCTACACTGTCCATCCTGTTCTCTCAAGAGAAAAATAAAAGACTCCTTTTGTAGTTCAGGTGATCCATATCCTAAGCATCACCCATGGACCTATACAATATGATTGGAAATTAATTACTCAGACAACAATGATTGGTTGGGGAGATGGCTCAGTCAGTAAGTAATTACTGAAGGACCTGAAACTCACATTTTCAAAAAAGCCATGCCATTTGGAATGCCAGGCCTGGGGAAGCAGAGACAGGCAGACAACTGGGGCTTTCTGGTCATCAGTTTAGCCTACTTAGCTAGTCAGTAAAGACTCTGCCTCTCCCCAAAGAAAAGACAGACAGTGTCTGAGGAACAACAGCTGTGGTTGATTTTTCCAGTTAACACACACACACACACACACACACACACACACACAAATCATATGGATAATAACTGCACACACACATACATGCACATGCACGCACATGCACACACACTCATGTACACAATGAGATACCACCACACATTCATTAAAATGCCAAACTGCAAAACAGTGGCAAACACAAAATACTGATGAAGACATGAAAAGAGGTTCACCTCTCACTGCTAGAAATGTAAACTGGTTCAGCCACTGTGGAAAACAGTATTGGAGATTCCTATAAAACTATGCATATCCTCACTCTAGAATTCAGCACTCTTACTATTTATCCAAAGGAGTTGGAAAGTTATGCCCACACAAAAACCTGCACACTGATACCTATAGTAACTTTACTTCTAATTGTTAAATCTGGAAAGAAGACTTTTCTTTAATGGGTGAAGGGATAAACAGTAGCACATTCAGACAATGAAATATGAAAAAGACATGGAAGGAACTCAAATGCATATGACTAAGTGATAAGAAGCCAACATGATAAGGTTCCATCTATGCTAGCATCCAGAAAAGACAGACTTTGGGGGTGGAGAAAAGGGTGAACAGGCAGAGTGCAGGGGCCAGGGGCTGTTATGGAGTAAACCAGCTCTGTGTGATGCTGTAAAGCTCAACATTTGTCTAGACATTGCGTAGGATGCACAAGGCACAGAGACATGCAGAGAACCCTGACATAAAGGAAGCTCTCTAGGGGGTGACTGGAGAACAGCATCGCACATCCTGGTACAGTACACCGAGAATGAAGATGGCATGGAGAACCAAGGGTGCAGGGGAGGAGTCCCTTCATGTTCCACTCTATCTGGCCCAAACTCACCTAGAATGTCTCTAAAACAAATTCTGTTTCAAAAATTGGGCACCCAGCAAGATTGTGCCAGAGCTGTCAGCATAAAATTCAGTGACGGGAAATAAACCTCAAGGAGTGCTGTAATGATTTGCCTGATAGTCACTCCAGACTCCAATTAGTCACCTAGGTATTTAATCAGCAAAACTAATGAACCCTGAAGATGAAGGAAAGGAAGGAAAGAAGAAGGAGGAAGGAGGAGGAGGGGGAGGATATCAAAGATTGTCTGTAGGTCAATTTTCTTAAAGATTTTATGCTGGACACTGATATTCTGTGTTCTGTACTGTTATTCTACTTTGCATTTGATAGTATACATAAGTTCTTCTTGCCATTACTTTCCATTCTGAATGACATCTATTCAAGTGTATCCTTTAGTGGAAGGCAGCTATCACCCTCTGTTGGCAGCAGCCAGACTTGATGACTTTTGCTTAACTACCTAATTTTAATCGTGTCTATGGACACCCAAAGGTTACGTTTCTTCTGTATTTCTATACGTTAATTTTAACTCAGCAAAACCACTCATCCCCTCTGTCTTTAACTTGAAAGCATGTACATACTAAAATTTTTCTAGCTTGTTCAGCCTTTGTACAGTAATGTCATAATCTATTATGCAGCTACCATAATGACAAAGAGAACCTCCGTAATCTCTCACTGTTTGACCAAGAGGAATGGGCTTTCTAACAAGCACTAGATACCTCCTAGTAGTTGGGCCATGTGGCTCAGGTTCTATGGTTTTAAAAGATTATTTTTTTTTATGTGTGTATGCTTGTGTGCATCTGGGTGCCTGTCAAAGCCAGAAAAGGGCATCAGATCCCCTGGAAGTGGTTGTGAGCCACCTAGTATAGGTGCTGGGACTAGAACTCTGGTCCTCTTCAAAAGCAATACATATTCCTAAATGACGAGCCATCTCCCTAGCCCCAGTGTTTTTAAATAGGAGATGACACACCATACTGGCCTGAAAACGAAGTAAACAAAGGACTCTGCAAAACTCTCACCTCCCTGAGCACTGATCTAAGTGTCCCTGTCGATACTTGTAACATTTACATAGCATGCCTGGTTCCTTGCTTACACTTTGCCTCCTTTAATATAGTAACTTCATCAATGTAAAAAAAAAAAAAACTGGAGTGGTGTGTGTGTGTGTGTGTGTCTGTGTCTGTGTCTGTGTCTGTGTCTGTGTCTGTGTCTGTGTGCAGGTACCTGCGTGTGCATATACATGTGAAAGCTAGAAGATAATGTTGGGTAACATTCCTCAGGCACAGCCCAGTGATTTACTGGGAGTTTGGTTTTGTTTGGTTTGGTTTGGTTTGGTTTGGTTTGGTTTGGTTTGGTTTGGT
>NW_021604639.1:7266054-7316831 GCF_004785775.1 Grammomys surdaster | reverse complement strand
GTTTGGTTTGGTTTGGTTTGGTTTGGTTTGGTTTGGTTTGGTTTGGTTTGGTTTGGTTTGGTTTGGTTTGGTTTGGTTTTGAAATAGGGTTTCTCACTGGTCTGGAACTCACCAAGTAGGCTATACTAACTGGCTAGTGAGCCCCACAGATCCACTGTCCCTGTGCCACCAGCACTGAGATTACAAGCATGCATCACCATGTCTAACATTCTACATAGGTTCTGGGAATCAAACTCACATCCTCATGTTCACTCAGCAACCATTTTGCTGACTGAGCCATCTCCCCAGTCAGACAGTACATGACAAAGTCAACTCCTACCAGTGTGCTATGATTTTAATTCCAAATTCTTTCAGTAAATATTTACAGGGTGCTTCTTAAGGCATTTGGGAAATTATAAAGGAAGGAAACCCAATTGTTGTCCTCAGGGGAGCAATCTAAAAATATTATTTTGATTACGTGTTTAGTAACTATGGAAAGAATGAATGAACAAGTTACAGTGGGTAACAGATAAGACAAGAAAGCTACTATTGATTGTAGGTGTTATAAAAATTATATAAAGTGAAGAGGTACATTTGCTCATGGTAGAACCTCAGGGACTGAGGAGAGCTGAGCTTGTGTGAGGGAAGGAACAGTAACACTAGGAAGGGGCAGGGTTCAGGGCAGGGAGGGGCTAGAGTTCCCAGTTCAGTAAATAGCAGAGAGACCCAGCAGGTGGCAGTAGCACATACAGACTGCTCTTGAAAATACCTGGATAGGTTTTTATTCAGGGAAGTCCCTGGTAGGATGAGAGTCCTCTAAGAGGCTGCGACAGCTGATTCTGACAGTCACCTTGACAGCATCATCTAGCAGACAAACCTCTGGGCATGTGTATTGGGCAGTTCCTACGAAGACTCACCCTAATGCAGGTAGCACTGTTCCCTAGGCTGGCATCCTAGACTGCATAAGCGAATTGAGCACTAGCAATTGTCTTCCTGACAGGAGATGCGTGTGACAAGCTGCCCCTTGCTTCTTCTACCATTCCTTCCCTATCAGGAAGGGCTATACACTTAAAGTATGAACTAAATACTTCATAAATAAAAATGCTTCATTCCTTAAATTGCTTTCAATGGATATTTTATCATAGCAACAGGAAAGGTAACTAATACAGACACTTACAACAATGGGAGGCACGGGAACTCTTTGGGAGTGATGTCACTAAACAGTCTAGTCAGGTGTTATGTATGGATCAGAGAACTTGGAAGGACTTAGCTTAGAATTTATGGGTTGTTCAAAAGTCAGCCCAGGGCTTTGAGCATGCTAGGCAAGCACTTAGCAGCTGGGTTGTATCTTCAGCCCTTCCAAGTATTTTCTTAATCCATTAGAATTAAAAATCAAACTCTGCCATTAAATAATAGTAATAATAATAATAAACAAAATCATAGAGAAAAGTGACATATTGACATATTATAAAAGATAAGAGGATGGAGAGATGGCTGAGCAGTTAAGAACACTCAGCAGTTAGGAGTGCTTGCTGCTCTTGCAGAGGACCAGAGTTCAGTTCTCAGTGTCTACATTGGGGTAGCTCACAACTGTCTATAACTCCACTTCTGGGGGATCTGACACGTTCTTCTGGCCTCCATGCACACACACACTTTTTAAGGAGGCAGTGAGAACGGACTCAAGACTCATCACAGCAGAAGGGCGGCCAGGCAGAGGAGTGGTCTGTGATCCTGGTGGTGAGTGGTGGTAGAAGGGTAGGAAGTATCCAGTTCTGATGCAGAGTAACAGCATGTTTAAATGCATTCAGCAGAAGAGTACACTTGTCTACAAAGGAAGAGATGAGGTCGTTCTCTGAGAATGAGCAAGACAGCCACTGGACTGGGGAGAGTCTAATGGAAGAGGATGATTGGGACCAATGTCCTGGAGACTCTGTCATTGTATCAGAACTCAGTCAGAATCAGGAGCTCATCTAAGATGTCCAAACTGAGAACAGGGCATTAAGTGACTTGTCACAAACCAAGGACAGCCTAAATGATTGCCTGTCAACACCAAGGAGCCCCTCACGGTTATAAGTCCTAAGTTTGAAATACCATCAGTCATTTCAAAAATCTCGTGTCCTGACGTTTCTTCCATTTTGCTTTTTATCTTGGAATACAGACAACAAGGGGCCCTCCTTCCCTCCCCACAGTTGTGTCTAAGAGCTTTACAATTAAGTTGTGAATGAAAAGATGATTCACAGACAATCCCAAGAAACCTTACAAACAACTTCCCTGACCACTTTCACACTTGACTCCATAGTACTTAAGATTGTTTGAACTTCTCTATCCAAAATACTCTCAGAAGGGCCTCAGGCAGCCAACTTTTCCTTCAGTATTCCCAATAATTAGGTGCCTTGTTTTGGTAGATGGGTAAGGCATCAAATATATTATGAGTGAATCAATAATCAATAACTTTTTAAATAATTTTCTGTAGTGGTATTGTCTTATGCCATCTTACAATATACAGACAACACATAATAAAAGAAGAAAAGTGGGTTTTTTTTCCAAGAAGGCTTAACACTCAGTATTCTATAGTCTACACTAAGCAAACCTGCTGATATTAATTAGACTGTAGGTCAGTAAGCTAGCCTTGTCTCCCTCTACTATGGAAAGAATGAGCTTTCCTAACCTAAAATTGCTGGTCTTCCGCACATACCTTTCTTAAAGTGCTGGGATATAAAATTAAACTTTGCAGATGTATTTGGACTCTTGAACATCATTATGAAAAGAACATTGCGCAGGTAGATGTTGATCCAAGGAAGGTAACGAATCCCATACCTCAGTTCTGCTGAAACCAGACTTCAGACCCTTAAGTAATGATATATGCTGGTTACAGAAGTCACTGGTTTTGGGGAGGGTTTGTTGTGCAAATGCTTATTGATACACCACGTATAAAACCACTACTAAAGGCTGTCGTTACAGAATTTCAGGAAAATTAAGACTGCAGATTATTCTGCAAAAGAATAGTTTGTAATGGTAAATAAAATAATCTACTTTTCATATTTTAGACTTATAAAGCTCAAAATCTTTTAAAAAACTGTTTAGTGAGCCCTTTCATATATTGATATTATTCATCTCAAAATAAATCAGGGTTCTAGAATCAAAAGGTCTAGTATTTAAATGTTGTGTGCTTGTAGAGAGACCAATGCCTACACCAGTACAGTAGCCCAAACACCTGCTGACAGTGAAGCCAGGTAATGATTTCAAAAGCCTCAAATGCACATTAGGCTCAGGGTGTGAATGAGTACATGCCAGCATTTCTTCCTGGACCGAGTTGTCTCTCCTTCTTTAAGATTTTGTAGCACCTTTAAGGCCATGCGTTGGCCCTCACTCCTGTGGTTTTTCATACTTCACTACTACTTGCATGATCTCCAGCCCCTGTCTGTCAGCTAGGGAGCAGTTATAATTGTCAGTGTGTCCAGCTCAGTGATAAACATGACAGCAAAACTCCCAAACAGAAAGATGTTATTGCTGGGTGTGGAGACATGAGTTGAGTCCCAGCACTTAGGACAATAAAGCTGAGGAATTGTGAGCTGTATAGTGGGTTTGAGAGTAACCTAGGCTACACAGATGGATGCTATACTAAAGAAGAGAAGATAGAAAGCCCTAGCCCTGACTCTCCAGAGACACTCAAGTTTAAACAGGTAAAACAAATGAGCAGTCAGCCATGGTAATGCACACCTTTTGTCCCAACACTCAAGACACAGAGGCAGGCGGATCTCTGTGAATTTGGGTTCAAATTGTTCTACACAGCAAGTACCAGGCCAGCCAGAACTACATCGTAAGACCCTGTCTCAGGTAAACAAATAAACAGGCAAGCAAACACACATAATAAAGACATTCAAATGTTTCCTCCAAGAAATATGTTATTCCAGCAACAGCTGGCTATTTACCTTCATGCCAGAGACTCTCCACTCTATCTATGCATGGAAATCCAAGTTTAAAGAGACAGTTCCATAGTCTCATTCCAGGGAATTCTCTTCTGATTGTTCTAGGCCAGGGCCTTGACATTGGACAATGATATGAAGCTGGGAACCATGGCTGATGCCTTGGGTATATACAGCTATCAGAACTCAGAGAGATGATTAGGAAGAGGTTTGACAGAAGACAAAAATCTTGCTCAGTGAAAGATGTGCTTGGGCTGAAATTTCATAAGAAATATAATGATGAGTTCAACAAATGATGAATCCTGGAAACTGGGACAATGAGAAGAGAGAAGCACAACACATCAGCAGATACCCTGGGATGAGGAGGAGGAAGCTGGGCAAATCCTCTCTCCCTGGTCATTCACGAATACTCAAGTGTCAGCAGTCTTCGCCCAGTCTTGGTTTCTCCCATTGTAGAATATATCACTACATACATCTCTCTCTGGATCCTCTAGCCACATTTACAGTGATTTTATCCATCTACAATGTCCAACAGAGACTAGAAATGACCCCTGCCCCCTCTGATGACAGAAAAGATTCAGTAACACACAACGATATTACCCCTGCCAGGACCCACTGCCATCTCAATTTCGTCTGGGACTTCTATTTTTACCCACACTATGCTGGTCATGGATTTGAGCAATCCAACATCTCACAACATATGAAATGGAATCTTGCAAAACAGAAACAAGAAACAGAATCACTCGAACTGAAAAAGACAGCAAAGACACCTAACATATCCCATTGGCCACAGTTCATCTTCAATGCCAGAAAAGTTCGATTTCTTCACCAACTTCGATGATTTATTTGCCTTCACCCACTGCAGCTGCCTTTAGCCATTTCCAATCTGACAGAATCTTCGCTTAGGGGAGGCTTTCTCTCCCAGCTCTGAGTTTTCTTTTGTTGACACTCTTTCCCCTGATGACACGGGCATCAGCCACTCAGTGCCCCACAAGCTCCCTAAATCTAAGATGCTATCTTTTGTTTTGCATTTATGCTTTGGGAAAGACATTGTCCTGCTGACACCGTGAGAGGAACCAGTGAATGTAGTCTGTTCTCCAGACTGCAAAGCCATCTGGACTTCCACTGAAAAGGTTGGACATGGTTTTAGGCAAGATTTTTATCACGTCTGACAGGGGAAAGACGTCTTGAATGCATTACCATCTTCCAAGGTTGGAGTCAGATATTTTTTCCCCTTGTCAGTTGAAAAACAAAGCAAAGAAAGAAGAAAAATAAAAGACAGACAAAAGGAGCAGAGGATGAAGATACACATCTCCAGAGAAGTGTTGTCAAAGGTAACTAGTATAAACAACAGAAAAAATAAATAAATTAGTTTTGGTTTTATCAGAAACTGGACAGCCTTCTTCTGGTATAATACTATATCTGGCATTTCTGATCCTTTCCAGGGAGAGCCTTTATAGTGCAAAAAAGAAAAAAAAAAGAAAAAGAAAAAAAAAACAGAGACGCAAACAACAAAAGGCTGAGATTTCCTTCCTAAAACCTATTAACAGTTTTGATAGCAAGAAAGGAAAAGATAAGTAAAGCAGGCCACATGGATAGGGAACTGCTTAATTGCTATGAAGTGTCTCCTCCTTTCCCTCTGCCATTCTCTCTCTCCCGCCCCCCTCTCTCCTATGTTCTTGGCCCTCCTCTCCTATGTTCTCTCTCTCTCCTCTCCTCTCCTCTCCTGTGTCCTCTCCCTCCCTCTCTCTCTGGCTTTCTCTCACTTTCATTCTCTCTCTTTCCCTCTCTCCCTATTCTCCTCTGTCTGTAGCATTCTCTTTTCTAAAACGATTCCACTTTGCAGGTAGGTGTCTTAGCAATCTTAGCTTGCCTCAGTGGCCTGGAGCTCGGCTGTTAGCATTCCCTAAATAAGAGCCTTGTTTGTTGCTCAGGCTATACCTAGTTGCTTGCACCTCAATCTCTCCAACACTTACTATGATGCACTTGAGTCACAGAACTTTCTGGACAGTGGGGACCCTCAGATTAACATCTATCTCCTGAGAAAGACAATGTCCTCAGCTACCACTATGGACTGCTCTTTGAATTATGAAATAAACACAGGATCCAAGGGGAGTCCACTGTGGTAGAGAGATACCAGATGTTTTGGATTCCTGCTACAAACTGATGTGAATAGAATAGCTGTTCGCATTGCATCTGCAATCAAGAAGCAAAGAGGTGAGCTAGAAAGACTGTTCAGGGTTAAAAAGCACCAGAGGCCAATTCCCTACACTACCATCAGGCAGCTCACAAGTGCCTGTACCTCCAGCTACGGGAGGGGGGTGGGGGGGGCGGAGATCTGATGCCTCTGGTGCATGTACTCACAAACACAAACACACAGGAACACACACACACTTAAAAATAAAATAAATCTTTTTTTTTTTTTAAGAGGCAGAGAGAGTTGAATACTGGTGCTCAGCTCACCTTTTGCTTTTGACTAGGTTTCCAGACTCCAGCCTGTAGGATGGCGCTCCCACATTTAGAGTTAGTTTTCCCACCTTAGTTTACCCAGCCTTGAAAAATCCCTCACAGACCTGTCCACCATGTTTTCTTAGATGAGTCTAGATCCTGCCAGATAGACCATATTAACCTTCACTGTGGCTCTGCCTGTTACAATGTTGCATATTCTACTGAGAAAGACCTTCACTGTGTCTCTGCATGTTACAATGTTACATGTTCTAATGAGAAGGTGTTTGCCTAAACACACCTCTCTGAACAAAGAGGGCAGATGGGATCACAGAAAAGTCACAATTACTATTACCGATCCTACAAAAGTTGTTCCTCTCATTTTGTCTTGAACATTGACTTCGGTGTGAATATTTTTGTATCTCCGAATCTGTTCTATGACTGAAGGAGTGAAAAATGAAGCAGCCTTCTCCTAAAAGTGTATTAATTTACTTGGGTTTGTCTTTTGTAGCAATTGTAAAGCAGAAGACAGACCATGCGTATTCACATGAAAGCTAGATATGTCTGCATAGACGAGTGCTTTGGGTTTGGGAAGAAAGTACCATAGTACTGTCTGAAATTACAGAGCCTTTTCCTGAAGAAATAAAGATAGCTGTCTATTGTCCCCCATAGAAATCAGAACCAACTATAAACCAAACAAACAATACCATCAAAGTTTACTTTGTCAAAACAAGTTTATTGGAGTTGCTCACAGGAGCATGCATGACTCAAAAGCAGCTGCATCACAGACTATCCTTCTCTAGTCTGATCAGGGCTCATGAAAAGTGCACCCCTGGGACTTTCTGGGTGACTTACAGGCAACTGACAGATTGGAGAGTTGCCACTGGGTAGCAGCACCACTCAGTCTCACAATCTCCATTAGCCTTGGGAAGGGACCTTGTGAACCCTGTTAATTCCAAGAACTTCTTGAGACTTGTGAGTTGTGTTCACTTCTTGCATTTCTTGAGTCTCCCCCTCTCCTTTCTGAGGTGATTATTTCAATTCTGAGGAAATTTCTACACAAAAGAAAAATGCCCATGGGGCTTAATGATGAATTTCTCAGAATAGAGAGAAGGAACTGCACTGCAAGCTGGAAGAGAGAACATGCTGGGACGGTGAGGCAGAGTTCCTGACCCTACTCTTGTGCTGGAGGGAAAGGCGCAAGGCCTAAGGGAGGCTGAGTAGGTGAAGTCACTGGGTCTCAAATGTCAGGTAGACATTGGAATGTGGCCTGGTAGGAAGAGATAAGAAGGGTCACGGAAAGGATGCCCTGGTGGTGGCTGGTGGTGAAGGGAAGAAATGAGCTAGAAATAGAAGAGAAGCTAGCAGACACAACCTAGACATTGTGTGATTCAATTCCCATGGCAGACCTGTGTTTCTGTAAGAAGATGGGTCCCAAGCACTTACGCAGTTTCCATAGTAACTCATCTTGGTTTTCTGCCCCTTTGTGAGGCTATTCAGTGGCAGCCTGGGAGTCTCGCAGCTGGGTCAGTGACTCCTCCTTTGCTGACAGTTGAGCCTGTATAAAATTCCTTCACTTGTGACTGGAATATTTGGACCAATTTCCCTAAGCTACACTCTAGTCTGAGGCACTCCAGGGTCTTCTGGTTAGGATACAGTTTACTTGCGTCCAGAGAAGAGCTGAAAAGAAGGCAAACCTGGAAAGGTTTCATGCACGCTGAGACAGGTTCCCACCCTTGAGGTGCCCCATTGGTTGATGCTCGGTTCACACTTGTAGTAAAGCAAAGATAAGATGTGAGGGGGTCCTCGTGCTCCCCAATTCCTCCAAAGTAGGGAAGGCCGTAGTGTTCACAGGAAAAGTGCATCTTTCACCAGTCCATACCCACATCCCGGTATCCTGCTGGCAGCAAAAGACAGAGAGGGATCCAGACAGCAGCACAGAGCAAATACTGACCACCCTCACAGCTCATTCAGCCAGGCGTATACATGATGCAAGGTCCTGAGAGTTCAGTGGTAAAGACTCAGTATTGGCTCAGGACAGCCCAAGACAAAGTTTTCACTCAGCACAAGGGACATTTATTTGCCCCAGAAATATCGAGGGCCAAGAATCAGAAGCAAAGGCCGAGGATAGAGAATGAGAGAGAAGGGGGCATCAGGGGAAATGGGTGTTTGTCCATAAGGGAACAAAGGACTGCCTCTGGATAGACAGGAGACAGACTTGTCTGACAGGAAAATGGAAGTTTACAAAGGTAAAGAGGAACCCTGAGTTAGGATGAGGTGTTTAATTTTAATTGAGCATGTTAATTAGGTGAGACAACGGGGGATTTTGATTACTGGACTTTCAATACTTCAATAGCTGGGCCTTGGTGATCAGCTTCAGGAGCAGGTAGTGGTCCAATAAGGAATAGACCTTGATGGCTAGCTTTAGGGATGTAATCTCATCATTTTTGCAGCAAGACAGGGAAGGTGTGGGAGAATGGCAAAGGCCTGCCCAAGCCATGCTCACCACTCTCGAGCTGGCCAGAGTTCCTTCATCAACTTCATGAGGCATCCCTTGAGCATGAGTTGCCCCTCTGCAGACACCGGGCTTCTAGAGTCTGCAGCTCTTCCTGTATGTACCCTTTGGTAATTCCCAGAGTGGCACAAAGCCAGTCCGTGACTGAGAAATCCTGAAGGCTCCTCACTCTCAACAGAAACAAGGGTGCTCTACTCTTCTTTCTGAGTCCACAGGCCACTGCTAATGCATATGACAGAGTTAGAAAAATAAAAGGTCATGCCTTGGAGGAAGCAAAAGAACTCTTTCACTGCAGAGAGAATGTTCCTAATGGGTAATTTTGGAACAGTTCTATTCTTGGGTCCAAGTGTCTCTGGTAAAAGTTGGTGTGACTCTGTCACACATACATAGCAATTTGCACTTAAGCGACTCCTATGTGAGACAAAGCCATGCCTGGCAGATGACAACAATGAGACTTTTGAAAGCTCTGGTGCATTAATCACCTTAAAACAGGGGTCAAAGGTCACCAAGGCAGCTGTTAAGGTCTCCTCTCCACTTCTAGACAAGCTGGAAAATGAACAACTCTGCATGTTGTTAAATAGACCTCAGGCACTATGGCCACACTAGTTTCTGAGTGCTGTTGAAGAGATTGGAGCCTCAAGGGCAGCTGGGAAATTTGGGGGAAAAAAGTAAGCATACACTCTATCTAAGCTGAGTGATATTTTAAACTCTTAAATTTAATATTTTAAATTGGTTTAATACACATATGAAATGAGGATGGCTTCTTCAGGTATGTTCTGATAGAATATGAGCTAAGTTCCCCAGAGTGATCTATGGTTTTAGGCCAAAGCCAAAAGAACAAGTGTTGTCCACAAGTATGGATAGCTGTGATATGTCTCTGCTCTGTTCTGTTTCTACCATGACTCCTAAAATTTTTGATAATGACCCTGTCCTAATTTGGGTCACAACCCACATGCACTGTTTAGACTTGTCTTGCTATTTTAATCTACTTTGTTTCTCTCCAGAATCTAATCCCAGAATAAAGAAAGCAGACTTGGGGGAGGGGAAGGCTTTAGTAAAAAGGTGCAAGGGCCTCTTCTTTATGGAATATAAAAGTCAGTATGACATTGGCATTGGCTTTGACAATGGTTTGGGAAAGCAGATACTGACACCCCTAATTATCTGGCCAGTAGCTAAAATTGTGAACCAAGTTCAGGAACACAAATACCACTTTCTTTTTGGAACAACTACTTTTCCCACAGGAAGCTTGTTCTCGGGGTATTCATAAACGCTTCCTCTTGTTTATGTCTTTCTCAATCCCACTGAACACGAACAACTATGAATCAAGCCCAAACCAACGGTCTCACCTGTTCTCCCCATTGTATGAGCACACTAATGCGAGTTTAAAGATTCTAATTAAACCCACACTCAAAGTCTCCTCAAGCACATCAGAAAGCATCAGCTTGACAGAGCCAGAAACATCACAGCTCTCCAATGCGGTTTCTATGAGCTGTGTGTGTGTGTGTGTGGGGGGGGGGGTATAGCATTCAATTCAAAGTTGATTACTAAAGCAATAGCTACTGTTAATGTGTGTGAAGAGATTTGTGGCGATCCAAAATCATGAAGGACTGCAAATGTGCTCTGTCAACAGGTAGACAGGCATGAACTGCTGCATAAGTCCACTTCTCTTGAGTACTCAAGTTACAGGGTATTGGAGCTCTAATCTTGGGTTTGTCTGAAATCTCCAATTAGTGAAAAAGAAAAAGATAAGAAACTGGAAGATTTTTCTGACATTTTAATCAAAGAGCCCAGAGGCTAGAGCTCAAATTCAAGCATCAGGATTCTAATTCTAACTCTGCCCAGTTTCTGTGAGCTTGCTTATAGGTTGATCTTCTCACTGGCACAGAATGAAGAGACAATTAACACCGCCCTGGTGCCTAGGTTTTGGGGAGTCAGGCATCCTCAGATAGTGTCAGGATCAATGTCTTTCTCTCTTACTGAGAGAAGTGCCCTTCCTGTGCTTCTGATTAGAAACACTGTTTGAACTTGTACTTCCTTCAGCCTTCTACTCCGCTGCAGTTGCCACTGAGCTCGACAGTAGCCAGGTAAATTCACAAATAAGTAGTAAAAGGCAGAGGGCAGAATCTGTCAGAGACAGTGGGGGAAGAAGGCCAGCTCATAATACTAGGAAACCTGTTAACCATGCAAGAATGTCTGTCCCTCGGCCAGTGGACTGACTGCACTGGCAGAGTCCAGAAAAGCTATGAATAAGGCAAAAGACACAATTGTAAACACTCTTAAAGCAATCAGATTTTTTTTGTATTCAATGTGCATGTATGTATACATGTTCGTGTGTGTGTGTGTGTGTGTGTGTGTGTGTGTGTGTGTGTGTGTGTGTGTGGAGGGGGTGTTACATATGTACATGTATGCACGTGATGGCTGGAGGTTGACACCATGTGTTTTCTTAGATTATGTCCCACCGTATATATTGATTTAAAGTCTCTTTCTTGAACCCAAAACTTTGGCTAATCTCACTAGCCAGCCATTTTGCTCTGGGTACCCCAGTCACTACCTCCCAAGCACTGGGAATACATGCTAGCCATCATCTGCAAGTAACATTCTTGGGGGATGGGGATCTGAGTTCCAGTCTTCATGATTGCTTGGCAAACCATCTCCTCAATCCTGTGGAATATTGTGTCCATTTGTAGCTTGCATAATTATACAGTTGGAGATAAACATTGTAGATGACTACATTGTATCATAATGTCATCAAAAAAAACAAAAATGTGTGCTCTTAGAACCCTCAGCCACATGGTGGACACTTCTAATTCACATAGCACTGTCTACTCATAGAGCTGTGATCTTCCTTTTACTTTATGCAGGTTTTTGATTTTCAAAACATTGTTTCCTTCACTTTTCTTTAGAGTCTTTATTTGAGCTAATTGCATAGAATTGGAAAATGCTAACAACTCCAAATTGAGATATCTCAATGCCATGAAGCTGGAATTTAAAAATGTTCACAGCTGTCAGTCTATTTTATTTCAATTACAGTCCATCCCACCATGCATATCAAAGACTTTTCTAGTTCATGGGTCAAGAGTTGCTCAGCTTACTAATGACCCACCTGCCATAGAGAGACTAGAGATCACAGAAAGTTGGTATGCCCCACTACATTGGAGCACAGTGACAGGAATGGGTGGTAACCAAACAAGTCTTCCCTCAAAAGACTAAATTCAGTGAGAGCCTTACTCTCCAGTTCAGACTGTGTAGGGTGAAGCCTACAGGAGCCAGCAAAAGGAAGCCTCACTATGGACATCAGTGAGAGGATGCAGGAAGCTGGACTTTGAGGATCATCTGTATTACTCGCTTTTCTAGATGCAGTGACAAAACACCTCAAAAGCAACCTTAAAAAGAAAGCATTTATTTCATCTCACAGATTGACGGCACAGTCCATCAGAGTTGTGGGAACAAATGGCTGCAGCAGCGGTGGTGGAGGCCCAGAGGCTTTCCACACTGTGAGTCCCACACACAGGAGAAAGTCTAAGGTTCCAAAGGCTGGAGGCTTTGGCGGAAGCAGGGTTCCCCAATGACACGAGGAAGTCCTTGGTCCCAAAAGGGTTTATTGTCATGGCAGATGGTGGATGGATCTGGATGTACCCCCATAAAACTCAGGGCAGTCCTGAGTTAAATAGGGAGGGAGAAAGGAGGAGGATCTGGGGAGGAATGCTTAATTTGCTCCACCCTCTAGCCTTCATTAGTATGTAAATCCCTAGGGCCTGAGGCCTATAGTCACACCCTCTACCTGTGCACTTTGGGAGGGGTTGTAATGGCCTACGTGACTGAACATTGTATGTCTATGGACGAGACTGCACGTCAGGACTCTGGGTTCTGGGGGTGCGGCCGAATGCCTGCCGGTTCTCACGTAGAGTTTCGGGGTTCTAGGCCCATGGCCAGCCATGAACCAGAATACCCTTACACAGTCCCACAAGAGTCAGGAAGGTGTGGTGGTAATAACAGGACTGACTATTGCAGGAGCTTTGAAGCAGCTGGGCACACTGAACCCACAGTCAGGAAGCTGAGAGAGATGAATGCTGATCCTCAACTCACTTTCTCTTTCCATTTTCCTTCAGTCTGAGACCCCAGTACAGGGAATGGTACCACTCTCATTCTGGGTGGGCTTTACATCTTCAGTTAGCCCTCTCTGGAGACACCCCCTGCATACACTTCCAGAGGTGTGTCTCCTGGGCAATTCCATATCAAGTGAGATTGACAATGAAGATTAGTTACCACACTGCCTTTCTAGTGTTCTCACCCAGTGGTATCTGCCTGCAGGTCATGAACTTCCTGCTCTCTCCTGATCAGCAGCTGTTATGGTTTGAATGTGAAATATTCCCGAGTGTTTTAGCAGTTGGTCTCTGGATGACAGTACTGTTTTTGGAAAGTAAGACCTTTTGGACATGGGACCTAGCTGGAGGATGTGGGGTCAGAGGAACAAGGTTTCTGGATTATAGCATAGCCGGGTTCCCGCCTGAACTTTCTGTTTCCTGATCTGCTGAAAGCAATCCATCATGGAACAGGAGGTGCTTCCACACAAACACTATCATGTCCTTCCCAACCTAACCTTCCTCTCCTAAACTTCTGCCAGTATTTGGTGATGAAAAATAAGTACAGAGCAGCCTCGTGAATTCCTGCTTTTGTGCACAGAAGACTATTTCCCTGCCTGTGTCCCAGACTCTCTCAGGCTCCTTCAGGATTGGGGGGAAATACTTCCATAGGGAATCTTCCCCTGATCAGCAGCCCTAAGTCAATTCCAGTGGCCTGGGAAGAGGCATATGGATCCAGATGCCCTCGGGTGAATCCTGCCTGTTTCAGGAAGTTGGATGCCATTTGTTCCCTTAAAGTGCTAGAGTAAAAGTAGTCATACACATGAATTTGAACATATTAGTGGTATCTGCAAGAGTCCATTGCATTCAAACCTGTGAGCTCATTTTGCTTAAGAACATAAAGGGTCTCTCTGTCTCTCTCTGCTTTCTGCCTCTCTCTCTCCCCTCTCTCTCCCTCTTTCTCTCCCTCTCCCTTTCTCCCTCCCTCCCTCCCTCCCTCCCTCTCTCCCTCCCTCCATTCCTACCCCCCTCTCCTTCACTCTCTGGTATTACTCCAGGGAATCTAGAATCCTGGATCCACAACTTAAGGTGGGTGTGTGCTCTTAGCAACGAATCTTATTTTTCTAGGCCTCCACCTCCTCTTCTGCAAAACAGGTTAATAATTTCAGTGGCCTCTAAGCCATAAGATAGACCATGTGTGCTGGTTACTGGGAATAGCACTTGTTACATAGTGAACCCTGGAGACACGCAGGCTACCATTTATCACACAATGTTTCCTATTTCCTCTTTGTATTGTAGGCTCGTATGTGTGTGCGTGTGTGTGTGTGTGTGTGTACACACTCGTGCAAAAAAAAACTTGTTTTTTTTTGTTTCTGCATTTCATTAGTACTTTGTTCAATAGGTTTTGATTGATTCTTTCCCTCTGGAGAGGAAAGAAAAGCAAAGATACTTGGGAAGTAATATTATCACTATGGCTTCTTCCCAGGCCACCCTGGGGACAGCACGGCTTGTCTGTAACAATGGCTCTGATAAATACCTGTCAGTTCCTCCCTACTCACTTTTGAGGAAGGTTTTTTTGAGGCAGGGTGCACACATGCAAACTTCCCAAAGTCTGTGCACAGTTTGATTGGGACAGATCAGGTACATCTACCGGAGGTTGTGAACGAAAAGGTGATTTAAATAAAGTTATTATCTTGGGAGCACAAGTTTGATAAGGATGGTGTACATGTGACCAGTCACAAAATAATGGCATGAGTCATGGAACCAGAGGAAGGAGCACTTATCTCAGAAAACGAGACAGAGAGGGAACAAGCAGCCAACAATATTGGACAGCCTAACTCCAAGTAATATTTGCTAATGTTCGAATGTAATGTGGCTAAAGATACTGGCTCTCAATTTTTATAAAATAATTCTTTTAAGTGTGATAGAATGCTATAAAAGTGAATTTAATTAATGGTCACTTTCTTGCCCAAAAAATTACATATTTTTACAAAGAAATGACTCAATGGAATGGCTGACAGACATGTACTGCTTAGTTCGGCTATGTCTGTGGGTGTAGAGTGAAGGTCAGATTGTAGCTTTGAGTTCCTCATGACTCAACCCACCATTCGTGTTCTTTTCAAGTAAATGACACCATGAATACAGAGAATGACTCACAGAGGGAACTGTAGTCAGACAGAGTTAACCAAGCCCAGAGGAAGGGAGGCTGCAAGTAAGCAGTCTGACCTAGACGACATTTCAGAAAAGGTTAGTTTAACAAATCCCTTCCCTAAGTCACCTGTGCCTGCTTAACACACCAAAGCAAATCATTTAGCCTACAATGGAGAAAATTTTAATCTTACCCCATAAGTACATGTTTTCGAATTTCTCCTAAGAACCCTTATGTTTGTACAAGGGTGCATGATAAAATAACATAATTGATGGTTTCCAGGTGGGGAGGGTGTTGGTATACACTTGTGAACATATGGAGGTCAGAGGTCTACCTTGGATGTCATTTCTCGGTGCCATCATCTGGATTTGGTTTGGTTTCTGAGACTGACTTCTTCATTTATCCTGAAGTTGACCAGGTTGGGCAGACTGACTGTAACCAATCCCCAGGGATTTGCCTCTCTCGGCTTTCCTGGTGTTTACATGCCACCGTGCTGGCTTTTTCACACGGGTTCTGAGGCCAGAACTCCCAAGTGAAGTCACCAAAGGTAGATGCTGATGTGGATACCAGGAAGTGCATGCTGACAGGAGCCTGGTATAGCTGTCTCCTTAGAGGTCTGCCAGAGCCTGACACATACAGAGGAGGATGCTCATAGCTAACTATTGAACTGATCATGGGGTTCCCAATGGAGGAGTTAAAGTGAAGACTGAAGGAGCTGAAAGGGTTTTCCGCCCATGAGGAGAGCAACAATACCAACCAACCAGAGCTCCCAGGGTCTAAACCACCAGCCTGGGAGCACTTAGGAAGGGACCCATGGCTCCAGCTGTATATGTAGGGGAGGATGGCCTTGTCAGGCATAGGTGGGAGAGGAGGTCCTTGGTCTCGTGAAGGCTGGATGCCCCAGTGTGAAAGAATTCAAGAGTGAGGAGGTGGGAGTGGGTAGGTTGGTGCAGGCACATTCTCATAGAAGCAGGAGGAGGGAGAGATTGGATAGGGGGTTCCTGGGTAGGGGGGAAATGGGAAAAGGGGATACCATCTGAAATGTAAATAAAATATCCAATTTTTTAAAAAGGAAAGAAAGAAAGTTCTTGGCACCTCCAGTTCTTCTGGGAGTATTAGATGCTAAAGAACCATACTTGCTTGGTACAAGCATCTTAGGTGTGCAAACTAATTTAACCCATCACAGCCTTCTGTAATACAGACACAGTTCCTATTTGAAGGTTGAGGAAATGGAGACCTATTTATGATGTCACACCTCAGCTGAGCAGAAAAGCCAGGATATGAATCTGGATTCCAGTATCTTAATAATGCCCATTTTTGAAGTCATAATCTGTATAATCTCCCTAACTGAAATTTGTCTTGGTCACCATATTGCATAACAAAATCCCAGCACTTAGTTGTCTAAGAGAATAGCATAATTAATTTGATCACAAGCCCACCATTAGGGAAGTTCTCAGCACGGATGGCTCATCTGTGCTCCATGTGAAATTAGACAGAATGATTCAGTGTGGTCCAGACCCCATCCCCAAGAAACCTCCCCAGCAAGGGCAAGTTGAGTTTGTTATTGTTAGACTGCTCCATTTGCCTCTCTGTTCCTCTCTGCTGGTCCTCTCTAGGCACTTCCTGAGAGAAAAAATAAATAAATGTGTCAGCCTTGTTGGCTAGGTCAGCCACTGAGATGAGAACCAACTAGTAGGTGGGAGATGTAAAGGTCACTGTGGTATGACCAGTGGAATGACAGCTGTTGATGAACTATGACTGAAAAATGAAATCTAAAAAAAAAAAAAAATCTGACTGTGAATCTCAAAACCTACGACACATCTAAGCAGAATATTCTAAACTAGAACATAGAAAAGACCTTGGGGTGACACCTGCAATCTTGTTGTGTGATTGGCCAACAAGGGCACTGAAGATGCTCCTTAAAATGAATATTTGTTTGTACTTGGGGAAGCCACATGATGTCCTCCTCACCTTTAAAAATAAATTGTCCAGAAACGGTTCATAGTAGTGCTTATAGGCCTAGGTCTGCGCTGTGATTCAGAACCTGGGTGCTGCGGATTGCTATTCTGACACCTCTTCCATGGGACAAACTGATGCTCAGAGATGCTAAGAGCCTCCTGGCAATGCACAATTAGATGAAGACATTGGTGAAAGTGTAGCCGGAATCCGGCTCTAGGTGTAGGAGCTTTCCCTCTCTGCCATGGCTACATCGCAGGACATTCATTTTTCATGCCTTTATTCAATTTTTTGTCAGTCTGTAGGTAATTTGAGATACAAAGAAACTGAAGAGTCGGACCATTTGAATTGCTTAGTTGAACAGTGATTTTTCAGCAGTCCTCAATTTTGTAATTAATGGAGCTTTGTTATAGTTGTCAGCAAACAGGACTCATGACCGAGACATCCAGAATGTCTTTTACAGCTAGGCATAAATGAGCATTAGGAGAGAATCTGGACAAGATCAGACATCATTTCCTCTGTTTGTCGCCAACCTCTGAGCCACTGTCTTACTGGGTTGGTGGGTTTGTTTGTTTGTTTGTTTGTTTGTTTGTTTTGCCTATCAGTATTTCTCTGGCCTTCTCAATTCTAGAAGGGTAGATCATTCAGGAGGAGCACAGATTTGTTGCATAATATGGAGGATGTATTCCACTATCATGTGGATGCTTGACTCCCCCACACCAAACCCCACCTCTTCACGACCTTCACACCACACCACTTGACGTTGCAAAACAAAACTCACTGGAGAAAAGGAGCAACGAGAGTGTTATGGTCTAGATTCCCAGACTTGGTCATTCCCAACCCACATGCAAATCTAACCTTTCTGATATTTCAGCATTATAAACACAAAGATGGGATTTCAGCAGGAAAATATTTACTAAAGGCTTTCTCCCTTATAATCTATTGATTTTAATATCACTACCACTTTGGCTGAATGTCAGTTTTACCCTAAGGACTACTATTGCAAATTTGAACACAATTTATTTATTTATGCCACTCAAAATACTAGTGCTGAAAATGAATAAGGCTTGAGTCTTACAATGTTCCCATTTAAAGTTTATTTTTCTGATTTGAATAATGCTGGTAATTTGCTATGGTAATCAAGGCCAAGAGGCAAAATGCAGGCAACTAATGTAGAAGCCCACACAGCGTTTTGTCTTCTGTTTCTAGGATGTACAGTAACACACAGCTCATTAAATGTGGGTCAACTTCCCCACTTAACCTTTGAAATTCGAAGCACCTGATCACTATCATTTAACAAGAAGCCAAATCCTCTCTCCTGTGACTGCTTCTGCTCCAAATGTCCAGTTGATGCCAACTTGGTCGTTAAAAGGTTTCATATTGGATCTCTACATCTGTAGAAATCTAGGTCCAGAAGAAGGCTGGCAGAGTAGTCCCTCAGGAATCTCAAGAGTTCCTGCCCTACCACCAACCTCAACTGCCAACATCTATCCCAGTGATAGAAGGCAAGGCTGTTTCATGAGGTTTCATAGGAGTTGTGCTTCTCCCTCACAGTATAAATGGTATCCTGAGAGGCTATGAATGACTGTAAAAGACACATTAACCATCCCACGCTACCAAGGGACCCTTTAGCAGGCATTTTCTAAATTGTTAAAATCACCAACAGTAACGAGTACAGCTGGATGGCTCTCTTCTTCATATTTAATGAAGGATTTATGAAGCAAACTGTTGATTAGTCCTGGCTTTTGGAGCAGGTTTAGAGTCTCCCTGTAGAGAGAGTACTTTCTGTATCTCACGAAAGTCTCTTGCCTGCCTCTGTCCCAACTCAGGACCTCCCTGGTTCTAGGAACACTGTCTACACAGTAACCATGAATACTCAGAAAGGGGTCTGTAGCGCTCACCACCTACGCAGTTATTCGAAGCCACACATGTAAGTAGACATGCTTCTGTGTGTGTCTATGAGTACATCTGCACATCTGTAAAAGCGTGTGTAGGTGCACTTGGGAACATGTGCATGTGGAGGCCAGAGATCAATTTCAGGTAACATTCCTCAGGAGCTGTCCACCTTAGTTTTTGAGACAGTCTCTGAGACCCAACGCTTTACTGATCAGGCTAGATTGGCCAGAAAACCTCAAGGACCCATTTGTCTCTGTTACCCAAGACTGGTTTGAGGGGCTTCACTACCACATCGTGCCTTTTTCTTTTACTTCTGAAAAGCAAAAGTTTTGAAGGATCTGAACTGTATGGTTAAATTTCTGTTATGACATCATTCATGGAATAACCTCAAAGAAGCATCAGATAGCATGTGGAGAGAGTCCCAGCTTGGAACTTAGACAAACTCCCTGCATACTAGCCTCAACCACACACTTATTAAAAAAAAAAATTGACCAGGGTACCATATCTCTTAAAATTTCTGTAGCCACGTGACAGTACTAGCAATCCAGAGTGACACAGGTGGGGAGTTGAAATGACATTGCAGTGGTCCCCAGTAGAGTTTTCATTGACGATCAAGAGTCTGGAAAAAGTGATGCACAGTCACTCCTGGAGGAACAGTAGCAGGTGGCAAAAGCTAGAGTGTACTCACAGTGGGAGGCATTAAGTTCCCCAGGCCAGTGACGGTCTTCACAATTCATCTGTGGAGGCTGAAAACCAAAGTAAAAACTGCACATCACACAATGCATCTGGAGAAATCTCAGTGCACCCATGTTGCTAATTCACATGGTCTACAAGACATGAATACAGGACAGGGTTACGTATCCTGTCGTGAATTCACAGACAGAAATAGAGATAATGGTACGATTTTAACCACAAAACAGTTCATGAAGATCAAAAGAAAAAAAATTAAATGCAGGTAAAATACTTAGAAAGTGTTTGGTATGTGGTAAAGTGCCATAGACTGTGGTGTCATTTGCTGTAATCAATGTTAAGCAACCCAGACTCAATTAAAAGGCTACTTGTCTGCAAGAGGTATAAAACATTGTGCATATATGATACAAAAAGGAGGGAGAAAATGCTGATATAAGTGCTATCAAGACTGAGGATCAGTTTCTAAATTCTATAGGAGTTGGGAGGGAAACAGTGAGTGCCAAGAGTTCCACATCCAGGTGGCCTTTATAACAGAGCTGGCAATTCAACTATGTTGAGAAACAAGCTTAGGTTTGTTCATCTTTTCTTCCAATTTCTGTGTGAAACACCTCCCCATAGACACATGTGTTTGACTATTCAATCATTAACTGGTGGCACTGTTTGGGAGGTTATGGGGCCTTGAGGAGGTATTGCCTACCTGGCTGAGATAGGTCATTGGGGGAAAGCCTTTGAGAGTATAACCCAGCCATAGTGCCTGTCTAGCTCTCTGCTACCTTGTCTACCAAGTCTTACTTCCTGCCACCACTGACAAAGCCAGCTTAGCTGGCATGCCATCTCAGCTATAATAAACGCTATCCCCTGAACTGTTAGCCAAAATAAACCTCTTCTTCCCATAAATTGCTTCTTTTCAGATATTTGGTCACAGCGATGAGAAAAAAAATGATTAATATATATTGACTTTCTATGATTCAAGTTCAAAGTTCAAATGGATAGAAACTATAGACACGTGTTATAATCACCATAGTTGTTACTCTGAAGACTTGGACACAGTCAAAGGCACACGAGCACAGGTGCATGTTGCTTATAATATACAATATAATGTCTTCATCCTCCAAGTAGGAGGAGGAGTCTTATACTAAGCTTTATAGTAACAATATGGTGTAACTGCCTCACAAGCTCACTTACTCTTTAAGTTGTTTTATGCTAAATTTATACACATTTATCAACTACAGGAGCTTGAATAAACTCCAGGCAGTATTATAAAGCATGTCTTGGAATTCAAATTAATAAAACTAATCTAGGACTAGAAAATGACTCACAGGATAAAGCTTTTGCCATGCATGTGTAAAGTAGAATTTAGAACTCTAGCTGGGTGGGCCCGGTTACCTGCCTGTAATCCCAGCACACAGCAGGCAAAGGCAAGGGATCCTTGGAGCAAGATGACTAGATAGTCTCAGGTAATTAGTGATCTCTAGGTTAAACAGCGGAACTACCTCCTTATATAAGGTGATGAGCAGTCATGGAAGATAGTTGGTGCCTTCAGTTGACTTCCACACATGCACATACACACACATGCAAGCAGATAAATACATATGCACACATACTATATATTCATGTATGCAGAAAATGCTAATAGAACACAAGCTCAAATCTAAGCACTTTAGCTGTTTCTAGTGTAAAGCAGTTGTGGAGCAGGAAAGCAAATGCAATCACGAGAAGACCTGGTGGGTTCGGCTTGCAGTAAACAAAATTGACTGCATACGCACCGTGTAATTAAAATGATGGAATTCTAGTGTCCAATTAGGCGACCATGTTTCCTGTAAGAATCCCAAATTTTTGTCTTGCCTCTAAACCCCACATAATCAAAAATAATGTCATTTACATACACAAATTCAACCATGGGAAAACATCATACAGATGCATCATTTAAAATAGAAAGCATAAAGGAGGAAGGGGGATGGGATAGGGGGTTCTAGGGAGGGGAAATGGGGAAAGGGGATGACATCTGTATTGTAAATAAATAAAATATCCAATAAAATTTTTTTAAAAAATAAGCAAGCAAATGGAGAAAAAAATAAAATAAAATAGATGCACTTTGGGGGCAGCAGACAAGTGAAGGGCTTCTTGAGGAAATAGAAAACAGGAGGATGAAAAGCAGAAAAGCTAAAAATCCATGATTACTCTGTACTTTCCCAATGACTCTAGAAGGTCTAAATACTAATACTAATACTAATAATAATAACTTGTTCAAAACTCAGGAAAACTACATAAATTGCAAAAACACATAAACACTCTGTCAAAATCATACTTTGCAAAACCCATCTTTAAAGTGATCTAGGAGTTAGAGCAACTAGGTAGCTTAGTCAGTAAAGTGCTTACCATACAAGCATGAGTCCAGTCCTCTGTATCCACCTAAAATTCTGGGGGTGGTGGCACAGTCCTAGGGATACAGAAAGAAGTCAAGCCCTAAGGTTTGTTGACTAGCCAGTCCTGAAGAACCAGTGAAGTTCCCCTTCTCTCTGGTGAACCGTGGTGAGTGTACATGGCTGCACAAGGAACAGGGAATACAGTGACAAAGGAGAGTCCAGGTATAAATAAGCCATATAAATATATCACCTCCTCGAAGGCTCGGGGAACATCATGAAAGAGGGAGACAAAAAAAATGTAAAAGACAAAAGTCAGGAGAAGAGATGTGAGAACGATCAACTTCTGGATACAACACTGTCATTGCAGTCATGAACTTGTTGCATCTGGGGAGGCCTGCATTGAGTCTGCACAAGAATGAACCCAACAATAGTCAGGGGGGACTAAAGGAGGGTCCAGAAGGCACTGAACTGTGGCCTTCAGTCATGTACTTGCTGATGACTTCATCAGGCTCCAGCGGATAATTCCAACCCAGTCATGTAGTCAGCCGTGGTTAAACTAAATGAGTCACAAATCAAAATGAGCATAAATCTGAGTAAGGGGCTAATGGGGATGAGTGAGAGTTGACAGGGATGTGAGGGAGAAGAACCTGGAAAGAGTAATAAGAATGTATTATATACATTTAGAAAATCATCAAAAAACAAAAATAATCAATTAAAAAAGTGGTGGACAGCTCCTGAGGAATGACACCTGAAGTTGTCCTCCAGCTTCCATATGTATGTGCATGCATACACACATGCTCATGCACACATGTGAACACACACAAAAAAAGTGAATAAAAAAATAAAAGTGACTTGAGACAATGATAGGAATGCACATGTTTAAGCCTTGTATGGTAATACATGGCTGAAATATAGGAAGACTGAGGTATGAGTCTAAGGCTAGCCTGACTACACATAAAGACCATGTCTAAAAAGTAAATAAGTAAAAGAGATGATAGATCATTGTATATGTGTATGTATCATATGTGTGTATGTTATAAAAAAAAGACAAAGATAATGAATAGATAGATAGATAGATAGATAGATAGATAGATAGATAGATAGATGCATACATACATACATACATACATACATACATAAACAGATACATAGAGAGATACATAGAGAAATACACAGAGAGATATAAATAGAATAGACAGATAATTGCAAAACACAAAGGTAGTGCAAGTCTTAGGATATTTAAAATCCTAACTGAGCTGGACCTCATGGCATACATCCACAGTCTCATGAAGTTGAGACAGGATTTGAGACCAAGAGTTCAAGACTAACCTATAGTGAGCCTCCATCTGAGAACAAAAACCAAAATAAACACCAAATTTGTTCTTACAGAATGAGGAGTGTAAGATTCTATAATGAACCACGACTCCAGAATAGCACAGAGTCAGAAAAAAAAGACTTCGAGGAGTTGGGGGTATCAGGGGAGGTGAGGGGTATCAGTAGAAATCAGCTGCTTATACGTGTTATGATCTTCAAAGGGAAATGAAGAGTCTCAATGTTGCAGCCATGAGAAAGACTGGGAAAAGTGATCACAGAAATTAACTCTGGTTAAACATCAAAGAAATAAGTCATAATGCACAACTGGAAAAGATGTCATTTTAATGAGTTCACTACCCAAAGTAAGAAAAGCTATTCTTCTCCTTCTTCTTCTTCTTCTTCTTCTTCTTCTTCTTCTTCTTCTTCTTCTTCTTCTTCTTCTTCTTCTTCTTCTCCTTCTCCTTCTTCTCCTCCTCCTCCTCCTCCTCCTCCTTCTCCTTCCTCTTCCTCTTCCTCTCCTTCTGCTTCTCCTCCTCTTCCTCCTCTTCCTCCTCCTCCTCCTACGACTACTTCTACTTTTTAATCATCGTCTTCTTCCGTTCACCTTTGTAAAACATTAGTTAAAACGCATGCTTAGTATAAATTTATAAATTCTTCAATGTGTTTTCCAAAATAACAAAGATAAAAGTGTTACAGTGAAGGAGATACACAGTGGGGAACGTCCTCAGAGAGCCTGATTGGGCTGGAGGCTGCAGCTGTCTTGTCTGCCTAGAGACCTTGACCAGGTTTGAGGGGTTAAGACAACTAATCTGTAAATCGTTCATGGTTGGTGCACAGAACAACATCCAATAGGTGTTTTATCCAGGACAACTTTGCACCAAGTTAGGGGAATTTTCCAAAACAGATCCCAAGCACTCAGATTCCCTTTCTACTGGTCTAAGGTCATCGGCACAAAGAAGATAAATCCTCCATGCTTTGTGTCTCCTCAGCCAAGTGAATCTACAAGGCAGAAACTAAAATTTCATACCTGTGAAGCTTCCATAACGGCTATTTTCATTTTGAAAATGCTTACAAATGGCTACCAAGAGAACAGAGAACCTGATCCTGAAATCTGGTCACACACACAAACACACACACACACACACACACACACACACACACACACACACCAGACCACCCATGAGAAACTGCCTCCAATACTGAAAACATCCTAACTTGACACGAGGTTGGAGTGGGTAAATTGTCATCTGACCCTCCATGATTATCATGTCAGCTACAGAGCCACCACACACAGGTCAGCAAAAGACCCACTGGATCCTATCAGCTGGTTATGTTCTCCCTACAGTGTTGCAAGTTTCTATGGTATAGGCAAGCAGATGAAGTCCCGAGTGAATGTTTATTATTGACATGAATGACTATGTCAAGGATCCCAATGCCTCAGACCCATAGGGATGTCATGACCATTACTGGTCAAGCTCAGGGGCATAGCAAAGCTTTTCCCTGGTCTGGGTACTGATGGATATTGACATTGTGTACAGAAAAAAATCAACCACAGCTTCATCTTCTGGATGACTATAGCCTAAGACTGCTTCCCTCCGAAGACTCCCTGAAGAGATCAGTGAACCTGCATCCTCATTCAGCTGTCATAATAATCACACTGAGTTTCAGGCAGCTGATGTATCTTCATCAATGCACACAGATCATTTCTTCACTTGCTCCAGTCAGGTCAGTCCCAACACTGCACAGACCTCAGCACTGATGACTATTCAATTTTCTTTTTATAATCCATTTCTCTCCCCTACAATGCCCTTACTCTAATCTACAACCCTTACTTCACTGACTTACTATGAATTAAACTGCATAGTTCACAACATGTGAGTAGCATTGTCTCCTGCCTCTAGTAGTAGCAGTATCACAGGAACATTACCTCCCATAGAAGAAAGAGAGAAGAGAGAGATAGGGGTAGGGTGCAAGAGAGGAAAAGACAGAGAGAAAGAGCAGTAGACCACCTGCACAATGTCCTCTGAAGCTTGGCAACTGCAAGATCCTGCTTAGCAACTGCAGATAGACTCAAAGCAGAGTACCATGTCTTCTTAAGAATAGCAGGGAGACCATAACTCAAGCAGTGTACCATATCTTCTGAAGAACTGCAGGTAGATCATAATTCAAGGCAGTGTACCATATAGACCATGACATGTTTCAAGGCACAGGCCAAGAAGATTTTGTACTTTTCCACCACCTGGACCCTCTTACCCCCCTCCCCTTGTAAAACATGCTATAAAAAAGCATTTCATGTTCAAAAAAAAAAAAGAAATTAAAAAAAAAGAGCAGTAGAAATAGACAAAGAGCATCTCTTAGGCATTTGAGGGTCTTACCTTTCTAAAGATGATAAGTCATTTCCTCTTACTTACCTAAAAGTGATAAATATTATTTCCTATAACACTCAAAGACAGTCCTGGCCTTCCTGGCTCTACAATACTAGGAAGTAAGAAATGATAGATCACATATTAAAGAAAAAGAACAAATTTCTACTGGCAAACACCACCCTGCCAACCCTACTGAGCAATGTGTTTGGGGTTCTAATTTATGAAGCACAAGAGTGATTGGTAAAGTTCAATCTGTAACTGTCAGAATAAGACCTAATAGATGGTGTTATTCAGGTGACTTTGTGTTTTGATGTATGTTGTGGATGAATGTCTCTGTCCTCTCTAAATCCATACATTAGAACCCCAGTGCCCAATGTACCTGTATTTAGAGTGAGTATTAAGGTTAAATGAAGTCACAGAAGAGAGGTTCTGATCCAAATGCATCTAGAGCATATAAGAAGAGACACCGTAGGACAATGGCTGTTGTTGGGCTGGTATATAATACTTGCCAAACATGCACATGAAACCCTGGCTTGAATCCTCAGCATGACTTTTTAAAACTGTGCCTGAGCACATGCCTGTAATCTCAGTACTTGAAAAGTAGAGGTAGATCAAAAGTTTAAGGTTGTTATCAACTATAAGGTGAGTCTGAAGTAAACCTAGGATACAGAAGACCCTGTCTCAAAAAAAAAAAAATGTATGTGGTGAGAGCCCCCAAAGATCCAAAATGTATGTGGTGAGAGCCTCCAAAGATCCCTGTTGCTGGAAAGAAACAATGTCATCCTGGTGAAGAAACCAGAAGCAGCAAGCAATGGCTTCAGATAGAATGAATTTTTGCCCTGCTACGATCTAGATTTGCTTGGGACCAAATACCTCTTTTATCCTTTGGATATGAAAATATCTATTCTATGTTTCACCATTGACTTATGGGAGTGTATCACTTGTTTGGTTTGTTTGGTTTCAAGTTCATGGCTAGGGAAAGTTTTGTCTTATAATGAACTATATATACCTGGCATCCCACCCATACATGATTTAGATGTTATTTAAAAGACTGTAGGCTTGAGACTATAACATTGATGCTGGACTAACTTAAGACTATGGGGCTGTTGGGATGAATGTATACTGTGCAAGATGAATGTGAACAGGAGGTGAGAAGAATGCTATTAACTGAGTGTTTGTGTGATGTTAGTACATGTGTTGAACCCCCAAGAACCAGAGTGATTGTATTTAGACCTGAGGTCCCTGAGGAAGCAGCTAAAGTCAAACAAATATTAGGGCCTTGATTCACAGGTTAGTGTCATTAAAAGAAGAGACAGCAGAGTGTTTGTTATAGCTTTCTTCCTTCATTTTCACATGAGAAGAGGCTATGTAAGCACACAGTAGAGCAGCAGTGCACATAAGCTAAGAGGATAGGCTTAGCATGAAACCGATCTGATGGCTCACATGCCGATCCAGAACTTCCAGCCTTCAGAACTGTGAGAAAAGGCAGAGCTGATGTTTAAGCCTACTCTGGCAGGGCCTACAAAGACTGCATGTTCCAGCTGGAAGGAATGTTCACTAACAGAAAAAATAGAAAGGTTCTCCCGAGAATTTTGTCCTTTAGACATCTATTCACAAGTGTTTTTTAGTTCACCCCTGAAGATTTTGTGAATTCATACTTTCGGTCATCCTTTCAAGATGTCCACCATTGTCCGTGACATCCATGACCACACACAGTGACATCCATGACCACACACAGTGACATCCATGACCACACACAGTGCCAAAGCAGAGCAAAGAAGGTACACAACAAACACAAGCCACGATCACCAGTCATAAAAGTAGTAGGTGGTGGATTATGTTATTAAAAAATGAAACTGCTTATAAAAAGAAATCATACAAGACAAATTTTTGCTTTAATCCTCACATGGGCATCGCTGTCCTTCTAATCACTGCCGGGCTAAAGGCATGAGAAAAGACATCTAAAGGCAAACAATGGAAATTTGAATTTTTAATTTTTATTACATTTTATTGTATAAATGTATCATGTGTGGGAAAGGGTGTGTGTCCATGGAATACAGAAGACGACTTATGGCCATTGGTTCTCTCCCTCCATGTGGGTCCTTAGAGGTAAGATCTTCACCTACTGAGCCATCTCATTAGTCTCTGGGATTTAAGAGATCAGAGGCACCATGATAAATAACAGATTAATAAACAAGTATGTCAGCTGGGGTATTTATGTATGGTGAGAAGATGAATCCCCCTGAACCTGACAGGGACCAGATACTGATAACCTTGACCTGGCCTCCCCAAAACTGAGTGTGAAATGCCAGCATCTATGGCCTAATAATTGGGAGCTGTAACTCAGGCCACCTGGAGGTGACCAGATAAAGGAAGCCCCACCCCCCTGAGCAATCTCACTATGCTGCTTTTCTCAGTTCTAAGCAATCTGTGCTAGCTAGTGGTCTCTGTCACTCTGTGAACAGCACCTGAAGTCCCATCAGCCCATGTGCTTTGCCAAACCAAGTGAGTCGAGGAACTCATCGTCTGTGGAAATGCTGAGCTCCAGACCAAATGTGATTTGTTCTGCTTCAGCGTTTCCTCAAATGACTCCATTAAGGGATCGCTGCAGCTCAGGGCTAATTAACTCATAATAGGTGCAAAGCATCCTGGGATACCAGCCCAGAGGGTGTCAAGGGATCCTGGGCCTTCTGTGCTCACTCTGACCCTCCTCAGGATGACAGGATACATTCAGTTACATCCAGTTACAAACAGGGTATACAGAGGGAACCAAGCCTGCGGGGAGTCTTAAGAAGTGAACCCTGCTTCTTGCTGCAGTCATTAGGTCCCACAGCTCAGCATGAAAGGCCTAACTCATATCAATGGGGTTTAAGTTCTGTATCTGTCACATCCTGGCCATGTGACTTTGGTGGCATCACTTCAGTGAATACAGGTTATAAACGTAGTGCCAACTTTGGGTATATTAAATGAAATAATGTATACACAGGACTCAAGTCTGTTGTTTGTGTTTCTTCCCATCCCTAAGAGAAACAGAGTGATATTTAGATTTCCAAAATGAAGTTGGCCTTTCTGTTATTTATATAATTACTCAGTGTTTGGAGGGTATCTTGTTCTGAGGGATTGAGTAGGGCCCACATCAGGCATGTACAAGAGAATTAATAATGGCTCCAGTTAGGAATTAGGACTCTACATGTGTCTGATTTCCAGGGCCAGGCCTGAACCATCCAATCTGGGTTCTAGGAGTACATCCCCCTGTGAAGATGCCCAGTAGCTCTAGAAAGATAAAGCAGATAGTCACATGCTCTGATCTATTCACTACGAATCTGTTTTGACCATTTTCTCTGGGATCTCACTGTGAGCACTTGACATCTTCTGTACCCCTAGGGAGAGGAACTATACCAAATCTTGGGTCCTTTGCTATCTCCAGCTCAGAGTGTGTGTCCCAAGTTCTCAAGATTGCACAGGTAGCATGATTTGACATCAGACCTTCTCTTTAGATGAGGATGATGCCACCCTCCTTGATGATAGATAGTGAGAATCAGGGCCTGCTGTGAAGGCTGCTACCTAGTCTGCAACTGAGGACATGCACACATGACCATGGTGCTGTGATTTGAACAGTCCCTTCACTTCTTTCAATGAATAGTTGAACTGCTCCAAAACAAGTAGAAATTAAGGAAAACCATGTATTATAGATTTAATGTGAAATGTACCCCCGTAAACTCCTATGTACAAACATTTGGTCCTCAAGAGCTGGAGCCTTCCTGGGGGAAGCAGAAGACATAGGGCAAGCTTTGAAGGGCTTTACAGCCTGGCCCCATGTCTTATATGTTCTTCAGATTGTGGACACAACACTTGTTCTGTCATGCCTTCTCACACCATGATGGACCATCATTTTTGGAACTAAAAACTGAAGTAAACCCCTCCTCCCTTAAGTTACTTACACACAGCAGTTAGAAAAGCAATTAGTAGGTCACACCTGTGGGAAAAAAAATAACCGTCCTCCCTTTACAGCCTGAAGTGTAAGAACTGTGGCAGAGTACAGCAGCAGAGGCTGTGTCCCCAAGATACAGGGCTCAGAGGCTGAGATGGAGCTTCATGCCAGTGTCTCAGAAGCAACTTAAGGGAGAAAAGGTTGGTCTTGCCTTACAGTTCTACCACCGCAGGGACTGTGAACCAATTACCGTCCTGAGTCCACAGTCAAGAAGCAGAGAGAGGACAGGAGACGGGATCACGTTATAAAAACCCTAGGCCTGTTCCTAGTGACAAACTGTAGAGCTCTGGACACTGGAGCAGGTGGGAAGGCTCTTCTACTGGAACCCTCAGAGGCTGCATAGCCCTGTGACCTCAGGCTTCAGCCTCCAGTCAGAACTGTAATACGGTAAGATTTTACTGTTCTGAGTCCCCTAGTTATAGTCACCCCTCAGCACCATCATGTCTTAGACATCATGCAAACTATCTAGAAATGTAGGCCGCCTTCTTTAGACTCCAGTCTCTGGATATAAAAGGACAAGGCAACCTCAAGCGGATCCAGGATTTATTGCTAAAATTCTGTCTCTCTGGTGACTCCCTGGAGGTCATCGTCTCTCACCAAGCAGCTTGAGTTGGAAAAAGAGCTGGGGAGAAACTGTGCCAACCAAAGTCCTGGAAAACTCAGAGCTAACCTCTTCTCTCCCTGCCCAGCACCACAGCTGCTTGGGGGAAGCCCAGTTTGTGAAGTCTTCCTCTACAGGGTTTCTATGCTAATTGATAAAGCATTTCAAAACACAAGCACCAGACATGACAGTGACAGTAGCAAGGAAAATGACCATCAAGTCTTAGAGGCAGTGTTGGGCCCTCCTTTCTGCCCACACTTTATCAATGAAGAATTGGAAGGGGAAATGCTGGGTTATTCTTGTGGGCTGGAGTGTTTCCTGAGGCAGCCCTGGTTGCACATGAACACACTTTATTGCATACAAATGAAAACTTTACCCTGTCAACTTATCTCTTAGATAACATATAAGTTATATCTTTTCTGTAACAGATGTCTACAATATCAGTTGCCCACACAATATCAAAATGTACATGATAGAAGCATTAGCATCCAATTCACTAAAAAAGAAAGCTTGGCTTGATATTTCATATTTCGATTTGCTTGCAAAAAGACTTTGTCAATACCTGCAAAGACCAGAGACAATAATGATAAGAATAACCGTTACAGCATCATTATTGAGCCCTTATCAAATGTGTGGCATGGTGCTAAGCATCTAAGAAGTGATAATTCATTGAATCATTCCCAAAGCACGGTCAGATGAAAATTAAAGAGGATGACCTTGCAAATTGGTTAAACAGGGCTCAGAGTTTTTAGATGACTTATCCCAGCTCATAGGCTGTAGAACTGGGATTCTAAGTAGGTTTCTTTGCTGCAAGGCCTGTGACAGGCACACCATGAGAGCTTCCCTAGTAAAAAAGACATGGAGTTCTTAGGTGAACACAAGTTTACAGTGTGGGATCTGGAGGAGGAGAGACCACAGAGCCATACTCTCTGGGCCTTGTTACTTACTATACACGTGCTGCTTTGATAGAAATGTGAATTGGCCTTAACATAAGTTCAGCAAAGGCCAAGTTAACTTCGTGTGTATACACTCCTGTGTGCATATGTGTGTGTGTGTGCATGTGTGTGTGCATGTTTATGAGTGCTTATGTGTACGGATATACATGTGTATGTGTGTATTGATGTGCACATGCATGCATGTGTACAGTATTCATTGTGTCTTGTGAGTGCATATATATTTATGTGTATGTGTGTGCGTGTGTGTGTGCTATGTCTACTCCATGTTGTTTGTGTGCGTGTATGCATACTTGTGTTCGTATCTGGCTGAAGGTGAGAGAAGAGGCTGCAGCACAAGCTGGAGTGATCAGTTCTCTAGAAGAGTTCCCTGAAGTGTTTTAGCTACCTAAAGACTGGTCTCTGACTCCAAAAACAGCAGTTTTAAACCCCTGGGGTCACACATGAGATATCCTGTATATCAGATATTTATATTATGATTCATAACAGCAACAAGGTTACAGTTATAAAGTAGCAATGCAAATCATTTTAATGGCTGGGGGGGCACCACCACATGAGGAACTGGATTAAAGCAATGATAATAAATGTCTATCCCTACTCCTCCTCCCTCAAGTTTTACTTGAATGCCTCCTCTGAGATTGCAGCTATGCAGGCCAAGGATAAGAAGAAACTGCAGGTTTTCATGTAAAGGTTCCCTCCCTGTGCTCAGTAAAGGACACAGGGTAGGCACCTTCTTGGACACAGGGCAGAAAATTGTTCAGCCATGAGCCACAGGTTTGCTTATACACAGGTCAGGTACCTATTTAAACATGGGGCAGGGACTTGCTCAGACATGAGGTAGGACCTGCCGTGGTACAGAGCAAGGACCAAGTCAGACACAAGCTAAACTTCCAGCAAAGGCAATGCTGGGGTTAATTTCTCACAACCAACTCCTTCTTAATGTTATAGATCAGAGAAAGCAGGTAGCAAGCAAGTGCTGGCTCCTCTGGAGGACTGCATGAGGCAGAGCCTTGAGAGGAAGGTACCATAGCCAGCTGTCAGGTGTTCCTTCTATCCAGCGCATCAAAGAGCACTGATGCTTGTGTCTTACAGGATTTTGCAGACTCTGTGTCCCAGCTGGTCACACAGAAGTTCCGTGAACTGACAGTCGGCCTGACATCTGTGTATGCCCGTCACAAAACACTGGCAGGAATCGTCATGACCAAAGGTAACCACCTCTCTCTTTTCCTGTGGGAATTTTTATCCCCACAGAGAGAAATGTTAATATTAATTGGGTCCTAGGAGCCAAAGGATGCTTCCTATCATGAGGAGATGGAAAAATGAAGACAATGTAGAAAACAAAGCTATTAGTGGCCACTGTTCTTGTAGAGCAATCACACTGGCAAAATTGTGAAAACTTTTGATATTTCTCTCAATTTACATAAACTCCAAAAGGTATTTATGCATACCCCACTTTCAAGAACAATGGTGGTATTTGTAAAAGCTGGAATCAGAGGCCAAGCTACCACATAAGTCATTTGAAACTGATAAATTAGGAGGCGCCTGCTTCTTTGTCACCCCTAATGTGCTTAAGACTGGTGACTGATGATATCACTTATACAGAATGAGTATGCCACATCGTCCTTGTATGCAGAGCAGAAAGATGGAACCAGCTTGTACAAAAGAAGTCAGGTGTGGAGGTGGACTGTCCAAGGGGTATTGGCTGTCAAAGTATCTTCTCATGCCAAAGGCTATCTGTGGGCACTTCTCAGTGTTACACTCTTCACATCCATTCCTACAAGTAGAAGGCCTTGAGAAAAGACTGGAGGGGACACAAAAGGGGCATGAGAGGACACAAAGAAACAGAGAGGTAACACCGTGAGGACAAAATCAAACATAAGAAACAGCAAGTACTTAAGGGAATCCAGTCAGGACCCAATACACAGCAGACACACAGAAACACAGCAGACATGGAGAGAAACAAAGGGATATGGAAAACACAAGAAGATACAAAGAGATACAATAAGATACTGGATTTCATACATTTCAAAGGGATACAATGTATCAAGGGGATACAATGTATCAAAGGACAATGAGCTAACAGAGTACATTTCAAAGTATCTGCCCCCTTGATGTCTAAAGTTCCTCTTGCTGGGGTATAAACTATGGAGGGAAAGTCTTCCTTCTTATCCATACTCATTATTCCAATCTCCTCTCATAGAAGGAATTCCATTCTAGAAAACAACAATAACAAGACAAGGCAGGAAACAGTCAATGCTGATGGGAGGTCATTGCTATTGTAGGCCAGGTGGGGAGAAAATGATGCCTGGGTTTGACTAATCTGATTTCTGACAGTTTCTAATTACTAAGTGAATATAACTAATCAGCTGGTTGGGTGAATTCAACCATTTTATCTCCAAAATAGAGAGCAATTATCATAAAAAGTATTTGAGAGTGATGAAAAGTTCATACTCACATGTAACTTTGGATTAGGTGGGCAACTTCCGGGACTGAAAAACACCATCTATCTGGTGTCCCAAATTATTGACACTTAAAATTCAAAAAAAAATGATTGCCATAGTTTCCTTATCACTCTAGACTCCCGGGAATCACTACAATACTCAAGAGCAATGAAAGAGAAAAACAAAGGCTTGGGCCTAATTGTAGACCTGGCACAGAGTACATGATTCAGACCTTCCGATTCCCGCATCTTAGCAAAGTGGAAATCACAATGCCTCCTCACAGAGTAATTCGTAAGCTAAAGTGCATCAAATGCTTTGAAAGGTGAAAATCGCTTTATAAACACAATATCCTGCTCTAAAGCGAAGCAATTCCCTTCTTTTTCAATGGTACCATTATATGTGGTGTCGTGCATCAGCCTGAGCCACTGTGAGGGCTGCCTCCCCTCCTTTCACACACTGGATGACATCTGCCTCTAAAAAACAGGAAATGTTCTAAATCCAGGGCTGAATCAACATTTGCCAAGGTCATCAGGTCTCCTGCCTCACCAGCCACTAATCCTCTTTGCTCTCACCACCAATCTGCATGAAAAGACTCAACCTCCCACTTGAAAGCTGATGGCTTATTGAGGGAACCAAGATAAATCCAGCTCCATCTACAGCTAGCTCTGTGACTCAAGGCAGGTTACTTGGCCTCTCTGGGACTTAGTTTTCTCACTCATAAAAATGATACTAATGTAAGTAATACCTACCTAGTAGAGTTACATTGAAGGTTAAATGTATATAGTGTAGTATACTTGGATAGAGTAGGGGCTTGCTGGTTAGGTTTTACTATCAACTTGACACAACCTAGGCTTAGGTGCTTTTATTGACTTTTTGAGAAGAATATATTTTAATCATATTCTTTTCTCTCTCCAAACTTCTCCCAGATCCTCCTTACCCATCCAACGTTCTGTTTCTTCATGCCCTCTTGCTGTCTTTCTCTCTCAAGAAAAAGTCACACATGTGTGCATACGCTCACTCACACGCACACCATGGAGTACAAATTGTGTTGACTAAGAGACTTAATGGAGTATTATCTAAATCAGGTCATCCTGTGAGATTGTCTATGAGAAACTATCTTGATTTTTAATCAATATATGAAGACCCAGACCATTGTGGGTGGCACCATTCCCTACACAGTGGTCCCTGAACAGTATAAGACAAGAAATTTAGGTAAAAGCAAGCAGGTAAGGAAATAGCTTCTCCCACATTTATATCTCTCTACTCTTCTCTGTGAATGAGATGTGACTAGCTGCTTGAATCCTGCCTTGACTTCCGCTCAATGTTGGACTGTAACATGGTATTCCAAGCTGAACAAACCTGTTCTCCCCTAAACTGCTAACTGCTATCATGCTTTATCACAGTAACAGAAATAAAACTAGAAAAGAGTCCTAATCTATAGTAACAATGTATAATGTTCAGAAGTAGCAGTACCACTTTTAATGCCCAAGTTATTAGTAGAGTGCTAACAATATTAGGTTCTGGAGAAACAGCAAAAAAATAAAATAAAGTAAAATAAAGTAAAACTGACCAAGTGCCTACTCTTGTAAATCTGATATTCAACTGGGGAATGTGTCATTTTAAAGCACACCATAAAGCTAATACAAAATAGTCCTAAGTATATCAGACAGAGTCTCAGAGCACACGTACAAAACATAGGCAAATTTTTTTAAATGTGAAGTTATTCATGGGTTCAGTTCAGCAGAAAAAGTAAGACAGACACACAGACTGACAGACATCAGGCATTTCTCTTTTCTCTGTGCAACACGTGTCTAAGTCCAGAAGTCTTTGTGAGTGTGGCTCTGTGGGTTGGTGTTCAACAGTTCCCAGCTCTGTATGTCTTTCCACATTCATAGAAAACCCAAAAATGGCAATTTTTCAAAGCTTTTCTGAGACTTTGTGTGGAAAGCAGTCATGTTTTACAAGGGCTTATAAAAAGATAATGCTTCGGTTGCCAGCAAGCACACCATTTTCTACGCAGGTGATTTATTTATTTATGTGAACTAAATTCATTCTGTACAAGAGAGTCTTTACAAGGTAAGGCTTTATAACAAGTCATCTGTGAGCCCTGGGTATCAATTGCTGGGATTTGCTTTCCTATTATCAAAGGGAATAGTTAATAAACTTTGATTTAGAAAAGATTATAAAGAAGTACGCAAAGTAATGAATAGAAATATTTGTAAATATCCATTTACTTAAATTCAATGTGCCATGTAATCTTAATTTCAGTTCAGTTACTCAAGCAAATGCCTAAGGAATTCTAAGAGAGAGTGCTATGTGCACTATATCAATTATAATACAAAAAAGTAAAATGATTCAGAAATAAGCTTCATTCAGTTTTTGCTATTTGTAGAAGAAATATTATTTTTAGCCATTATGAGAAATATTATTGGGAAAATATATACTATGAACAGACTTTTTAAAATCTTTATCTTATTAGCCCAATCATATGATAAAAATTCAAATAGAAAAGAACTTAGGAATGAAAACCAATGTTCACTATTTCATTGTTCCCTTTCTACTCAATAGAAATTGTTTTATTAATCCTTTAAAAATTTCTACACACAGAAAACATGTTTTGATCATATTCATCCATGACTCCTTCCAGGTCTTACCCCACTTCCAACTTCATGTCCATATTTTTTGTAACCCACTAAGTCTAATATGTGCTACATGTGTATGCATGAGTGTAGTCAACCTATGAAAAACCACACCCTCAAAGAACACTAACCCTTCCTCTCTCAGAAGTCATCAACTGTCAATGGCTCCTCAGGTGGAATGGGACTCATAAGCACCTCCCCTACTACACGCTGGAATGTATATGGTTTGAGCTTGTGTGGTCTTGTGCAGGACACCACAGATACCATGAGTTCCCTGGTGCAGCAGCCCTGTCATGTCAGAAGAGCAAGACCACATGGGTTCTACACCTCTATATCTACAATTCTAGATAACATCTATTAATTCATGCTATGGCAATCAATATTCATTCATGCCTGACTTTTAGAGTTGTAATTTTATGACATTACTAAATGTGTGTTATTTTACTCAATTTGGATTGTACTGCTTCTTATTCTGGTAATTCATTCTGGTAGCCACTCAGTCTTTTCCTTACTAGAAAAATTCTCTCAATTTTAATTTTTAATAAAAAGATCATAGTTGATAATACTTGTATTCTAATTAACCCTTCCACATTTTGAGTACCACTAAGTGTTGGAAAAACAATAATGACAATAATATATCTGCATAACTAGACAGTTTTAAACAGGATCATCACAGAACCAGGGTGAGACCCTGAGTTGCATTTCATTCTCTACCGACACAGGTCTCCCAGGATCTGTCCATCTATCTTGTCCAGACACACAGACTCTCACTTCTGTCCCTAGCTCAGACTCATGTCACTTGTTTAAATCATGTTCATGACTACAGCTTTTTATGCAGATTTTCAAGTATATCATTTCCCTGGTGTTTCAATTTTCTCTTTTTTATTTTTACTTTAAAAGGGAAGTGAAAAAGAATAAACCTCTAACACATTTGCTGAGTCATGTAGCCTGTAAGTCAGGATATCCACAAAAGTAACACTTCTTCCCCTGACTACTCCCTTATAGCCTTGACCTGAGGACCCTGGCACAGCTCTTCCAGTCTAAAGACCGTCTCCAGAACTGTCTTTCATCATTGCTGCTTTTCTCTGTGGCAGGCCATCATCAAGAGAAAAAAATCAGGGCTGGAGAGGTGGCTCAGTGCTTTAGGGCAACCATCCCTAATTCCAGCCCCAAGGGATCTGACAACCTCTTTGAAATGCTCAAGCATAAGGCGGATGCATAGAACATGTACACACATACATGTAGGCAAAACATTTAAACACAAAATAAATACATTTTTTTAAAAAAATTTTTAAAGAAAAGACATTCTTCTAAAAAAATATGTGGTGATTCATGCCTATAATCTTAGTACCTCAGAGGCTGAGGCTAGAGCGGGCACTGTGAGTCTGAGGAAAGCCCGGGCTATATAGTGAGTTCTGCACCAGCCAGGACCATGGGGAAGGATCTCTCTCAAGAGAAAAACGAGCATAGGAGAGCAAGGTGACTGAAGTCTGGACATCTGCCAGCCAAAGAGCCAAGGGTATGGCTTCAGGAAGTAAGTCTAGTATTTCCATAATAAAGCTAAATAGATAAGTAATAAAGTACAATTTAAAAGTGACTATGGAAGGAGCTATGATATATGCCCATTTTAAGTCCTTCCTAAAAACCAGCCAGACCTGGTAAATATAAAAACACCGATTAATTTAATAGTGAAAGATGTCTGAGTTGTTTCAAGTTCCAAAATACAGAACACGTTTTGCCTGCATGCGTTTGAATGAGTATGTGAGACAGAGCAATCCCCCTACGCTGTCCTCAGTACACGTCCAGCTTCCATAGAAATCATGCTATCATATCCAGCCAGATCAAGCTGATAGTCAAATGCCACTTTCCCATTTGTACTTGATAAATCGTAACAGTTCAGACACACCTGAAACTCTTCCCATCACAGACCATGTGTGTACTCTCACCTGCCCAGGGGCCTAGCAGAATCATAACATAAGCCATTTATTCCCCAAGTATCTCAAAACCTTTTCCCTTACATTTTCTCCCACGGATGACTAGAAATCACTTGGATCTTGAAGTTAAGCAGAGTCTTTTTATTTACACCCAGTCGAGCATGAGGAAGTTAAGCTGAAACAAAGGGACTGGACCCAAAGCAATCACACTAAGCAGAAGCTTCATACCAGCATGAAAGATGGTAAATTATCATCTTGATTTCTAGAAATTGATCCTAACAACTACTAAACACAACACGGAGTTCGGGCACATTAAGATTCATAGACACCGACATCCCAGAACAATAAGGACGGCTGATGGGTAATTGATTTTAAATCTTTGGTTGAAACTGTTTAGATTACCAAATGCAGGATAGATTTTACTAGCCCTGTGGCTGACCCTTGTGTAGCTTTAATGCCAATCCATCTCTTTAAAGAAAAGCAATCCTGACTAGATAATCATCCCAGCCCAACCCTACCCATGGCTCATTAGAGAGAAATGATTTAATTTGAAATAATTCACAAGGTGCCAATGAAAATCCTCAAAGCTAAAGGTGGGAGCCACATGTCTAGCCATGAGATACACCCTCTGAAATACTCCAATTTATTCCTTCTCAGTAAGGAAGGGTTTAGGAGGAAAACATGTTTTCTGTAAAAAGACAAAAGACGTCTGGAGATATGGTTCATGTGGTAAAGTACTTGCCTGGCAAGTATGGGGATTTAAATTCAATGCCCAGAACCCACATAGAAAAAACCAGTGGGTGTGGTTGTGTATCTCTTCTAATCCAGCACCAGGGAGGCAGAGACAGGAAGACTACTGGAGCTTCCTGACCAGCCAGCTTAGTCCATTGGATGAGCTCCAGGCTAGTGTGAGACCTATCTCAAAACACAAGGTAGAGTGTACAACACCTAAGGAGCAGCAGCCGAGGATGTCCTCTGGTCTGCATATATGTATGTGCATGTGTGCACACAAAGCAGAAACATTTCTGCACTCTTGAAATCGGGTACTTCCATCAAGACTGTTCGAATGCTTCTATATCTTTCTGATCATCGGGTCACAACTGAGCATTCAAACTCTACTCTTCCTCAAAAATGCCCAAAAGTTTTCACTTAGTAAGAAAATCCAACACAATAGCTCAAGGGAGTAAAACTAGCATCTTCAAAACCCTGATCATGTTTTTGAATGGAGTCATAGCAAGGTTTGTTGGTGAAAAAAAAAAAAGATAAGATGCTAACATCTATGTGTTGCCTAAGTGCTAGGCAGTGATTTCTGATGTTTAAAGTGCATTGTCCTTAGCCAATAAACTAAACTTTAGAAAATATTCATTCTTTCCAATCCTCTCTCTCTCTCTCTTTTCCCATCTCTGTGTGTGTGTGTGTGTGTGTGTATTTGTGTGTGTGTGTGTGTGTGTTAGAGCTGATTAACAAATGTGAAAATAGGTAAAGCTTCAGTCCTTTGAAATCCCTGTGGACTTTCAAATACATGCACTTGACATCAAGGTTCAAACTCCTTTCTTATCTAGTGGGCCCTATACTGCAATTTTTAAGATTTCCTATCTGTATTAAGTGAAATTTTTAAAAAGGGGTTGATGTCTTGTAAACATTGGAGAAGGAAGCGGCAATGTTCTAGACAGCTCTGTATAGAGATGGGAGGTATTCACATTACAGTGCGCCAAACAGATTTGTGTCACTGTGCTATCAACCCAAGATCATCAAGTTAGAAACAGAAAGGTTGCCTTGGGCTCAAAGTGCTACAGGTTCTAGGCTAAAACTCCTTGACGCAGGAGCTTTTGTAACTGTGGCAAGTTAGCCCATTAAAGCAACAGCACATGATAGAAAAAAGCCAGAGTCCAAAGGGAGAACATGGTTCCCAAATCCCCTTTATAGACACATCCTCAGTGTTTAATTTTTCCACTAAACCCCACTTCTAAACATGTTTACTACCTCCATATAGAACCAAGCCATCAACACATGTCTTTAGGGATAATGGTTATCTATCCTGTAGCACACAGAAGAACAACAACACCCTGCCGTTTTCTTGCCCGGTGTCTTTATCATCAAGACTACAATAGCGACTTAGCTTTAAAGCTATCTCAGTAACGGTCAGCTACAGGAGGAAAGCAAGAAGACAAGGTCAGTAGACAAAGAGGTGAGGAGAAAGTGAAGTCAGGGTGGCGGGCTGCTGGAGAGCAAGACGGTCTCAGATCAGCACACACCTATGTTACTGGGCCAGTAATCGCTGAAAGGTATTTTAACTGACCAAGCAGATTTGAACCAATGGCAAGTCACACAGTTCTGTAGAGAAATAAATGGGCGGTATTAGGTCATGGGTGGAGGGAACGTAAGTCAGAAGAAGAACTTAGAGCCTGAACAGAATTTTTCCCTTTGAACTGTTTTGAATAGAATTCCATATTCATCTTCTGAAAAACAGAGAGCAAGAGTGGAGCAACAAAAAAAAGAAAAGAAAAAAGAAGAAGACGAAGAATGGAAATATCAAGTGGTTGCTCATGGACACAGCAAGCACTGCCACTTAAAATGTTTCCTCTGTGAATTATGTATGAGCTGCGGCTTTGTGCTCTCATTATTTCTGGGTTTAGCACCAATGAGGAGACCTTGTCAGTTATCTCCCATGCAGGAAAGAAAAGACTTCTCATCGATCAGACCAGGTGTCGCAGAGCTGCTCCTTTGATACAAAAGAATGAGTTACTAATGGGCCGGAGAGCACACTCAGCCCAATCCAAACAGGGAGATAAATAGATTCTTCAATCTATTAATTGCAAAGGGTTCGTTGGCATCCTACTTCCTTTTCAGAAGTAGGAGGAGGACATTGAATACATTCACTGGATAAAAAATTACCATATTTATATCCAGTGAAACCCTTCATAATGTTGATGACTGGAAATAGAACTAATGACATTCCCATATACCTCTCTCTCTCTCTCTCTCTCTCTCTCTCTCTCTCTCTCTCTCTCTCCACCTGTGTATGCATGTGCACGTGTGTGTGTATGTGTGCATGTGTGTGTGCACACATGTATGTATATGCATGCATGTGTGTACGTGTCCCTGTGTGTGTGAGACCAAGCATGCATATGGAAGCACAAGCATGTATGTGTCTGCACACATTTACCTAGAGGCCAGAGATTTGTCAAGCATCTTTTTAAGTTGCTCTCCACCTTGTATTTTTAAGACAAGACTGAACAAGACTGAATATGAAGTTCACCAAATCATCAAGGCTGGCTCCCCAGTGAGCTCCAGGAATCCTCATGTGTCTACCTTCTCAGTATTGGGATTATAGAAAAGAAATCCCCCTTCTACCACCCCATCTTGGGACATTAAGTCTCATCAGGACTAGGTGCATCCTTTCCCCTGAGGCTCAACCAGGCGGTCCAAGTTGCTTTTGTCCAGTTAGTTTTATCACAGCAACAGGAAGCAAATTAGAACATCATATTCAACTCACAGACACAAGCATGAAGCACTGTCATGTGGACCAGTACACCTTTGTGATGCCGAGCAAACATTGAAGCCTCCCACTATAGAACCATGGAAAGGTGGCTAGCTGGGGTGTCCCCGGGCTCAACCCCAAACTCACTTGTAGAAGAATATCAAGTTCAGTTTTCTCTTAAAGTAGCGACGTTTACTACACACCTGGTACCTTGCTCTCATCTCAGAGAACTGGCCTCTTTGCAGTTGTAGTGAGGATGGCGACAGGACCTAAATTGATCACATGAGGTCAACAAGTAATGATAGTCTCAGCATTGTTTCTAGACTCTGGTATGCACCTCTCTCCAAGCAGAGGGTGTGAGCCTAGTCCCACAATGCTCAACACACACAGCTCAGTGGCTGTCATCCATGCAGCAGGAAAAAAAAAAAATACCTCATAGCCTGGCACCTGAGTCCATCGTGTTCCTTATTGGGATTATATGTGAACCCCAAACCCTGGGTGTTTTAGAAGAAAAACATGAGGCTGCAGTTAAAATAGAAGACACAGGATGGTGGTAGTGTATACCTCTAATCCCAGCACTAGGGAAGCATAGGCTGGCAGGCAAATCTCTAAGTACAAGGTCAGCCTGGTCTACAGAGTGAGTTCCAGGACAATGAGGACTACACAGAGAAACTCTGTCAGAGAAAAAACAAAGCAACAACAATTTTAAAAATATATAAATAGAAAAAGCATTCATTATTAGCATACTCAAATACTGATTCAAATTTGGCTCCATTAAGACCTAAGGGCAACTGAACCCACCCTCTTTGTTTACCAGGATTCCTGCCAAACAAGCTAGCATTGTTACCAATGACAGTCATATCCAATCAAATGAGAGAGACAAGCATATCTTCCGGAAACCTCTTTTCTTTATTTCTGAGACAGGGTGTTGTGTACCCACGCTAGCCTTAAGCTCATTATGCAGCCAAGGATGTCCTTAGACTCTGATGTTCCTGCTTCTACCTCTCAAGTGCCTGGATAACAAGTATGTGCCTCTGGGCTCAGTGTGAGTGGTGCTAGGGTTTGAACCCAGGGTTTCCTACCAGCACCCTACCCACTGAGCTTTGTCTTCAACCTATATTTTCCTCTCTTTAAAGAATGGTAATGAGTCTGTGAGTACACAATTTTTCTAACAAGTGGCATGCTAAAGGATGCTGTCAGGTATGTAATTACCATAGTTACTCTAACAAGTGCTGTGCTGACATTTAGAAAGCTAGCTGGGCTCTTGTGACTTAGTCACAGGGTCAGCAGCATCATTTAAGATTCACTGACACAGTGTTCGTCAACCTCTGAAACGTGAGCACTGAGGCATGTAGTCACCATAGTATCTAGAGTATGAACAGAGTCAAAGGGTCTTTATAGGGACCCCTGATGTGTGCAAACCTCAATGTGACAGACTCTGCCCCTCAAGATTAGTAGTTTCTTTTCTCAAATTGATTAGCCAATCCAATAAAAAGACCCCTTTTCTTTTCTTTACTTTTAAGAGAGAGAGAAAGAGAGGGAGAGAGGTGTGTGTGTGTGTGTGTGTGTGTGTGTGTGTGTGTGTGTGTGTGTGTTTGGCTTTTGTATGCTTTTTGGTTTGGTTTGGTTTGGTTTTTGGGGACAAGATCTCTCTGTTGTCTCTATTCCCACACGCTCAGGTATCCAACATCTGTTATGTCATTCATCATAATTCCTTCTCTCCCACCATGCCAGCCTTCTTCCCCGGCCTGTGAATGTGTGCTGATGACACAGGGTTTAGGACCTGAAAACACAGGATAAGTCAGATATCCTCACTTTCTGGAGAAACTCAATACACATCATGTGGCTATCCGCATGAATGAAAACAGATTTTAAAAAATGTGCCCTTGGTTCTATCAATACTTCTCATTGAATTTTCACTTAGCCCATACCATGGTGCCAGCTCATACTTATTTTTCAGATTCTCTTGAACTTCTTGCCTTCCAGTTTCTCCAAACACTCTGGTTCCTGTATGAAAAACACACAATTGTTATGAGTATAAGCAACAACAGAACATAAATTTTTAGTGTTGTTCTAACTATGGGAGTCAGAGAAAAAGATCAGTAGATAAATATAATTATATCAAACTGGATAAATATACTTATATTGGAATTAAATATATGGCACTGCAATGACCAAAAATTACAATGCTTAAATTTTGAAACTTTGCATGATTTTCTTTAATTTTTCCACACAAGGCAATGAAGTGAATTGATTTTAATAACGTTAAACTTACTTAGGCAATGCCTCGGCTGAGTAAGAAATAAAGTTATCTACACTCTGAAGCCTCATGAGTCCCTTCTGCTGGCTCTTTATTGTCTGATGTCCATTTCAGGTGTATTGTCTGAAATTCACAAAACCCTGAGACGTAACTTACTGGATGCACAGGTAATATTTAGAGAATAAGAGTCCAGAGGACACTGGCATCTCCCAGTTTCTAGAGATGACTGTCAGTTACCATGCTGGTGAGAGAAAAATCTCACCACGAGAGCAAAACTTTTTCCCAGTTCTAGCCCAGTTATGCTTCCATATCATAAATCCGCAAGGCATGCATTTTTACATACACCTTATTTTGAACTAATTAGAGAAAAATTTACACTGTGGAAACTGGAACTTTAGGGGCGACAAGAATTTATTGCATAAAAAGCCTGAAAATAAAATAGATGTTCGTCAAATAATAACTGCTGGAAGGGGGTTCTAGGCAGAATGACATTCTCTACAAAAACTCAGAATACAAAGAACTGAGTCTGGGCACTCTACGTATGATTTCCCAGTAATGAAATGGAGCTGTGTGCATGATCACTAGGGTTGATCACTAGTGAAGGTTTCCCAGTGCCAAGAGACAATACATTGTAAAAGAGCTTTCCTCAGGGAACATGTGCAAACCTTATTACAGAGTCATTAAACCCTATGGACCATACTAGAAAATGAAACCAGAATATATTATGTACCACAACCTTGGACAGTCTTTGTGTATGACGAAAATATTTTCTATCTGCCTTTAATTTCTATAGAGAGTCATTTCTTAGACACATGTTGCTATTATTCTACTCTAAGTTTTATCCTTTAGAAAATGGGTAATGTTTTATTCCAGAATCAGATAGTTGTTATGAAACTTCTCTTCAGAAACTTGAAATAACTATTTAGTTAAAGGTAAATGGATAAGGCTGCACTCCCCAAGACCGCTTAGAGCTGGGCAACAGTGTACCATAGAAACGTCCACTTGAGCTACCGGAACTTCTTTCTGGGAAGTCTATAAGCAACAGAATTTCATTTCTTGTAGTTCTAGGGGCTGGGAAGTTAAAAAGCAAGGATGTTGGGGTTGCTTGCAAGTTTTGTGAATTATAAGTAAAGCAGCTGTAAAGATTCAGGTGAAGTTACTTGGTGTTTCACATCTAAATCTTAACCCATTGGGCACCTGCCCTGGTGCATGATAGACAATGAAGACACAGCCTTAGTTTTCGGAAGACGCTTCACTTACGAGGTGCTGTTCACTAAGTACTCTTTACCTTCATGATCCTGTTCACTAAGTACTCTTTACCCTCATGGTACTGTTCACTAAGTACTCTTTACCCTCATGGCTTGACCTTTTATCTTTATCCTATACTCAACTCTCCTGTGTATCTGGGTTGACCTGCACTTTCTCTTCTGCCCCCCTCTTCTCCCATGCATCCACTCCACTGTCACTTGTAAGGAGGCCTTGTCACCCGCAGGCTACCTTGCAGGGTTTGTCTTCCAGCACCAGTCTTCTGCTCCAGTGTAGTCTAGGTTTCCCTGTAAAATCTATTTTCTGGTTTAAATAAAGAATAATTAAACTGAACTTTAAATAGGTGTCTTAGTCTAAAATAAAGCAGTCTTGCTGTTTCCATTAGAATCACAACTGCATAATCAATGGAGAGAAAATTCATGGGGCTTAAGCTTCCTTAATCTAAGAATATAAGGTATCTTTCTATGTATTCTACCATTGTCGGTGGCTCTAGTAGAGGTGTTTTATTTTACATTTTTAGAGAGTACCATGGCACACCTGTAGAGTTCAGAGAACAGCTTGCAGGAGTCAGCTCTCCTTTTTTACCACATGGGTTCAAAGGATCAAACTCAGGTTGTCAAGCTTGGTGGCAATCGTCCTTTTCTGCTTGCTCTGTGTCTCTAGACCCATTACTGGGGTTTAAAGCTTCTGTCCTCACAGTCCATTTTCCTTTTCCCTATTACCTTGCTTGTGGCTACTATAAACAAAGTTGTTTCCACTGTACTGTTTCTCTCTAGTGGTTATGTGTACGTATGAAAGCTGTTGATTTGGGTGTCTGAGCTCTGCTCCCTCTCCTTTTGTTGAACTTTCTTTCTGCTTCTGGTAGTATCTCTCTTGAGAATGCCATGTACTCAGTCATAGTATAATCAGACGGCATTTGTACTATCTGCTCCTTTCAACCATTGCACCTCTAAATTCTTTCACGTGTGCTGAGTAGCAGCTTCAACAGATACCAAATAATAGAATTGTACTGAGCATTCTTCTGAAGGCAGCAGAAATGGCACCGAGGTTTCCGCATTAAGCCATGTATTTTTCAGACACTGGCTCTGCATCACTGGGCATGGCATGATCATCATTCTGTATTGTATAGAATTAAATTCAATCTATTTTCATATTTTATCTAAAGACATGGTTTTGTCAGATGCTGTAACTCTGATCATGGTTATCCTTTTGTATTGTATTTTTTAAATATAATCTATTTTCACATTTCTGGAAGAAATGCACCTTGTAGTAAGGAGCTATACTGCATGTTTAGTAAATAGTATTTTATTTAGAATTTTTTTAAAAATCTCTAATTGTGGTTTTCTTTCTTGTATAGCCTCAATCAAGTATGTACTTTCGACATGGTCATTTCTAAAACAACTTGAGGCTTTTTCTTAATTTCATGTGCTTCAGAACATTGAATCCCTGTCTTAGGGTTTCTATTTCTGTGAAGAGACACTATGACCAAGGCAACTCTTATAAAGGACAACATTTAATTGAGGCTGGCTTACAGGTTCTGAGGTTCAGTTCATTAGCATCATGGCAGGAAGCATAGCAGCATCTAGACAGGCATGGTGCTAGAGGAGCTGAGAGTTCTACATCTTGTTCCAAAGGCAAACAGGAAAGGACTATCTTCAGGAAGGGTCTCAAACCCCATGCCCAAAGTGATATGCTTCTTTCAACAAGACCACATCTCCTAAGGGTGCCACTCCCTGGACCAAGCATATATAAACTGTCACATTCCACTCCCTGACCCCCATAGACTTGTTCAAACACATGAGTCTATGGGAACCATACCTAAATATAGCATAATGCAAAATACATTTAGTTCAACTTCCAAAGTCCCCATAGTTTATTGCAGTCTCAACAATGTTAAAAGTTCAAAGTTTCTGAGATTTAATCACTTAACTGTAATCCTCAATAAAGCAAAATCAAAAGGCAGATCACATACCTTAAACATCACAGTATATATATTACCATTCCAAATGTCATAGTGAGTAAATACTGGACCAAATAAGACCACAAACCAGCTAGGAAAAGTCCAAACTCTACATCTCCATCTCTGATGTCAAAGAGCTATTCAGATCTCCAGTTCTTTTCACCTTTGTTGACTACAATAAACTACTTTCCCTTGGGCTGGTTTCACTCCCGATTAGCAGCTTTCTTTGGCAAGAAATGTCATGGCTCTGACATCTCTAACATCTTGAGGTCTCCAAGTAATGAGCTATACTGTATGTTTAGTAAATAGTATTTTATTTTAATTTTTTTAAAAAAAATCTCTAATTGTGTTTTTTTTTTCAGCTTCAACTTTACAGCTTCTTGTTCCAATGTTTGGGATCCATACTCAATCTTCTGAGCTTCTCTAAAGGGCTTGGGTCACTTCTCCAGCTCTGCCCTTTGTAACACTCTAAATCTGGTTGACTCCCTTCCACTGCTGCTGCTATTCTTGATGGTCATCCCATGGTACATCTCCAACGTGCTGGGGTCTTCTCCTGCACCCAGGCTTCGCCAAGAGCTCTCATAGGCTCTGTTCATGGTGCCAAGCCTCAGCTCCTTTGCATGACCCCTTCAGTCCTGTGCCATCAACTACAATCAAGGCTGCACTTTCACCAATGGCCTTCCCTGGCCTTTCACAGTACCAAGCCTCAGCTGTTCATGATGCCTTCATGCCTTCAAAACCAGTACCACCTGGGTGACTCTTACACATTACCAAGTCCAGCTGCAGCACAAGGTACAACCTTGGCTATCTTTGGAACACAGCTCCATTGTACTTTCAGAAAACACTTCCCAGATTTCACCTCTGTAATTCTAGTCTCTTGCTAATCACAGCTAATCTCTTATCTCTAGCTAACTAGTATCAATTGTCCCTGGTAGTCCCTTCTATTCTGGCCTCTAATGCCAGAGCCACATGGCTGAAGCTGCTGAGTTCTGCTGCTTTCTAGAGCTGGAACATGGCCCACCTTGTTCTATGACATTATAACCAGCTTTCTGTTTTCCAACTCCTTCACTGCCTAAGCTTGGCTGTTCTAGAGCTTGCTCTGTAGATTGACCTTGAACTCAGAGATCTGCACGACTCTGTTTCCTGAATGCTAGGATTACAGGCAAATACTACCATGAGTGGGCCTAAGCTTTTCTGTACTTGGAACTTGCTCTGTACCAGGCTGTCTTTGAACTCAGAGATCGGCTTGTCTCTATCTTCTGGGATTAAAGGCTTATACTATCACACCTGGACTTAAGCTTTTCATGGCCACTATTCCTCAAAATCCAGATCAAAAGGTTGTGTCTTCCATTTCTGGGTTATGGTTCATTCCAGATTAAAAGTACAAAGGAAAGCAATAACCAGATAATAATGCCTAGATATAACTATTCTTAACAGCAAATGCAGAAATAATAAGCTAAGCTGAGTGGGATCTTTCCCCAAAAGCTGAGAGTTCTACATCTTGTTCCAAAGGCAAACAGAAGACTGTCTTCCAGGGAGTTAGAAGAAGAATCTCAAAGCCCATACCCAAAGTAAGCCACACCTACTCCAGCAAGGCCACACCTCCTAGTAGTGCCACTGCCTAGGCCAATCATATTCAAACTATCCTTTAAATCGTCTACCTGACATTTTAAAAGTCAGTGGGTTCAACAATCCTTAGATGAGCCTTTGAGGGAAAAGATCTTTGCTCATTTCTCTGTTCACTTTATAGAATTCACCATCTTTCTGTTTTCTATGATTCTTCCTCACAGTGTTCTGTAGGATATTACTTTTACTAGAACTTAGTTTGTGACTTTTTTTAGATTTTTTTTTAATTTTATGTATATAAGTGTTTTGGTTGCATGTATGCCTCTATACCTCTTGTGAGCCTGATGCCCACAGATGTCAAAAGAGAGTATCAGATTCCCTGGAACTGGAGTTATAGATGAGCTGCCATGTGGGTACTAGGAACTGAACCTGGGTCCTCTGGAAAAGCAACAAAGGCTCTTAACAACTGAGCCATCTCTCTAGCCCCAAATGTGGGCTGTTCTAAGAGAAAATAGTTTGACCAAAAATCAAATGGCAAATGATGGTTCCACAATTATTTGCATTTGATAGACTATCTCGGCATTGTCTGAGGAAGTAGATACTGTTGGCACTGCACTCTGGGGTTCTTGCCCCTGCATTGCTGTTCCATGCACCCTCTGGAAACAGCCCATAGCCAAGTGTTCTTCTAACAAATACCTTGACCAAAGGAAGCCAGCACTCTTGGAATATCTGTATATCTGACATAGAGTACACAACCTTACACCCTCGCCTCATGGTTAAAGAGCCGTGTCCTGTCCTTTATATTTCAGAGTTTTCTATGAGGTCAGCCTGAGACTACAATGAAATCTCTTCCTTACCCAACTTCTGCCCTGTCCTGATTTACATAAATTATTTCCTAGAATCTAAAACTTACCCTCTGCTTCCGGGTATCCTGACCTAAGACACATTGTTTATACAAAGCATCATTTATGGAGATTATGGACACAGTGGGGGTACACTCAGCTTTCAGGCACCTTTGCAATGGGCCATTCACTCTATAACCTAGGAATCAAGAATTAATAAACTGGAAACCAAAATACCACAAAGAGAATGTGACTCATTCCCAGGCAATAATGAATGGCTTCTGCCCACTTACACCACCCCATACTCATCCATGGGAACTAAAATTCACTAGACTTGAAAACTAGTTTTTGCTCCAACACAACCAGGATCTTCATCTGACAATGAGTGGGAGTACTGTATCTTACAGAGCCTGAGAGTCCTCTGATGGTATTGTGTATTTCTACACTAGAACCATAGGATGAGAGACTTGAGAAAAACTTGTTTACTAAGAGGCTTCAGTACAACTGTTTCTCTAGTAATTTCTTGCTCATATGTTTGATATCAAACTCTATCTTCCAGTTCATAGAGAAATAATGCCATCAAGTCACTCCCTGTGGTATTAGAGAGAGGGGAGAAATGACAAAAGCATCTTCTGTTCTCCCCAGATTGAAACTGCCAACCTTGAACTTGGCTGGTCCTAATAAGAATTTTTAGAGTTTTCAGGTTAATATCTAATTCTCCAGCATCTAATTTTCACTTCTCCTGGTTTTTATTTTCCAATTCTTTTGTTTCATGACTTGTCATCTTCTCCCTTAGTTCTTCTTTCTATCCATTTCTCTGGCATTTGCTCCCCAATGCACAATGTCTACACTCTATACTGTTGAGGCAGCCCCAGCCTGTTACCTCAGCCTCCTCTGCTCACCCTTGATGCTGCAATGGATCCACCCAGGAACAGCAATGTCACTGCCCTGATCAAAAGGTTCCTTAGCACCCCTGTAGTTACCTAGAATGTGAAATCTAGCATCTATCTTAAGGGTAGAATTCAAGGCCATCTTCGAAGAGGAAACTTGCCTTCTGAGCCTAACACCTTATCATAAATCTCCTATGGTACCAAAATAAACTTTTCATTGGCAGAGAGAGAGAGAGAGAGAGAGAGAGAGAGAGAGAGAGAGAGAGAGA
>NW_021604639.1:7239165-7266044 GCF_004785775.1 Grammomys surdaster | reverse complement strand
GAGAGAGAGAGAGAGAGAGAGAGAGAGAGAGAGAGAGAGAGAGAGAGGAGATATTAGGCATGTTCTCTATCCTGTTCACACCTTATGCCACTATATTCATACTACCTACAATATTCCAACTGTCAGGACCTATTCAAACACTGAATGAAGTTCTAATGGAAGCTTCCAAAATATGATTCTGTGTGTGAGAGAAAGAGAGTGTAACACACACATACAAACACACACACACACACACACACACGAGATGTTGTTTCACAGACCCCCCTGTCTCTATACTGCCTCCCCAAATACATGCTAAAGGATGAGACTATGTCTTAAGTGTCTTATGTCTCCAATGTTACTTAGCTTGGTGCTGGCACATTGTGGGTGAGATTAATGAAAAGTGAATCAGCAAATAATGCATTTCTTGAGCCGCATAATTGTACTAAGTATGGAAGAGCCTGGAGTCAAGCAGCGTTAAGAATTAATGAGGGGCAAAGGGAAAGCTGCTTCTTTTTTTCCTACAGCTTTAATTTTCACAGAATCAAAAGAAGCCAGGGCCTCGGGAGCCATGGTGTCTACTCCCAAACGGTAGTCTGAGCTAGAGTACGTGTGAGCCAGCCATCTGAATGCTGGAACACTTTAAGGAAGAGTTAGAAATGTTAGTTTGCATCACTCAAAATACCTGCTTTAATGAAGCTAAAATCTGAAAATGCTTTCTCTATCAAGAGAGTGTCCTCATTAACTGTACCCCAACAGTCCATGGATCCTGTTAACTCTTTCAATTAGAAAATGACTCCTAGGCACCCTGGGAGAGGTGGCTGGCTGACTTGCTGCGATGCTCCCTGCTGACAAATGACTGTCAGCTCCACCTCCTGGACCCCCAACCAGGAGGCACCTCACCTAGGGAACAACTGAGCCAAGAGGATTCCTGGACCCAAGGAAAGCATACTAGTTATGGTGTAGAGTTGTTTTTAGCTTTCCTTGCAGGAAGAGCATAAGGTGCTTTGCTTGTATTCTATATTCTACTTTTGCTTTTCTTGAAGCAGGGTAGTTGCTGGCTTGAGAACTAATCATGTCCTAAAAAGATCACTGAGAAACTGAATTCCACCACAGTGGAAGGGGACAGTAGAAACATAGCATGTCCTGGACACCCGAGTCCTCATAAGAAATGGAAGTCACCAGAAGCCAGGCAAGCAATGAAAGTAGGTAGGAGGCAGTGAGCCTGCTCCCCACCCCAGCTTTTCTGAGGAAAGAAAGGGGCAGACTCTGTTGGGGAGCTGTCCAGGAGAGAAAGCAACTAGGTTAGCTGCTATGGAAGTCATAGCAGGGGTTAGTGGACTGACCCTCTGCTAACTAAGCAGTGCATACACACATTTCATTTGCCTCCTTCTCCCTTCCCCCACCCCTCAGATTTCTCTCTGAACTCTCACAGCTACATAATTCTTTCTCCCTGTCGGGTCCCTGTTTTGTCCCATAATGGAAGATGCAAGCTGGAGAGGCGGGGAGGAAGAGGAGATAGAGGTTACTCAGGTTTCAGAATCTAGTTCTCACAGGAACAACTCCCAACTTAGAACAAGTCTGCATGAGTACTTTTCAAGTCTCTCTGCACTGTTTGCACTTGGAGAAGTAAATCTTATTAAAAATGGAAGTTCTGCTCCGCTGGGGGGCACAATTTACATATCATCTCTTTAAAGAAATGGTTCATACATAAATTTATCAAAGAATTTAACAGAGTCCAGTAAAAAAAAAAAAATCTGAGGCTAAGCCAGCACCCTGCACGGACCACACACCACACAGAATTCAAAACTCAGCAAACAGCAGTGTGCACACATACATAGCAGGGCTGGTTAGCATCCCAATCCCATCCCCTTGACTTTCAGTTGCAGGAACTTGAAAATTGAATTTGTATTGGACTCTCCAACAGGGACTGAAGCAATCTCTCTAATTACACAGACTCCTAGGGAGCCCCTTCTTAGGGGATTTCATGGAAATTCTGGTTTCTATCCTCAAGGAATTCATCATGGAGTTGAGGAGAATATGTACATTCACACTTTTATCCATGAGAGCAGAGGAATACTCTTTGATTCCTAGTCTTCTGAAGTCTCCCCAAACAGTGGTCATCCTTATAATATTTTAAAGACCTTAAATTTGAGGTTTGTTTTTAAGGTTTCCAGCATGCTGTTTTTGTTAGCAACGTTCCTTTGGCTATGAGCAAATGGGCATTGTCTTATGAAAAGTGAGTTGTGAAATGTCTAGGACGTCTTTTCATGCTAGTTAGACAATTTGTCAACTCCTAACAGTTTATCTAATTGGGGGAGGAAGGAATTTGGAGATGGCCAAGGAAGAGAGTAGCCCCCATGTTATAATGTTATAATTCAGAGACTGCTTATTTAGGGAGATTTATGTGCACCAGTGTGGATACCTGTGTGCATGGCTCTGTGTGTGTGTGTGTGTGTGTGTGTGTGTGTGAGAGAGAGAGAGAGAGAGAGAGAGAGAGAGAGAGAGAGAGAGAGAGAGGACAACCTCTGAGTCCTAACTTTCCACCTTGTTTGAACAGGGATCTCTTGTTTGTCCCTGCAGGCTTGCTGTCCTACAAGCTCCCAGGATTTCTCTGGTCCTCACTTCCGTGTTGGATATGGGGTGCTGGGGTTACTTTTGGGGATTCAAACTCAGATCTGATCCTCATCTCAGCACAACAAGCAGTGTACCCACTGAGCCATATTTCTGACACCTCAATGAAATTTTTTTAAGTAGCCGTTCAGTAAGCATAGCCTCAAAGCACTGTGCTCTCACCATGCACTGAGAGAATCTAAACAGCGGTGATGATAACTGGAGGGATTTTACAAACTGTCTCTGGCAATCCTCACAGAGACGTTAGAGTTCTTTCTGCTGGTCACAGACAGACGCTCACTTTTATCATTCTACAAATCATTCCGCTAAAAAAAAATATATGCTTCTCGGGTTTTATAAGCCCCTAAGATCAGCAGTTGTATGACCCCCCAACTAGACCACCAAGGAGAGAAATAACTTGCAGATGCTCCCTTGGTGCCTCTATGCAACTTCACAGAGTTGGGAAGAGATTCACCTCTCAGACATGGAAAAGGCTGGAAGTGAGCAGAAGGAAGTTCTGCTACCTGCTTCCTTCCATCTAACCCTATAGCTCCTGAAGGAGGAAGAAAGCTTTAGGACTTCCAATGTGAATCTCCCCAACTCCCATTGTTACTATAAATTCATGACATTATTCTTAGGTGTAAGATTCAGGAAATAAAGATTTTATATAGACATCTAAAATCATAAATATATATATATATATATATGTCATATATGATATGACATATGTATGTATATATACATGTATATGCATATATGTTCATATACTATATGATACATGCATGATATATGTATATATATCATATATGTATATGTATTATTTTAGGTATCTATATAAAAATAATAGGTATCTATGTAATAACAGGTATTAACACATATACATATATGTGACATAAAAAATAGAATTGGAAGTGTCTACAGAGAAAGAGGACAGAAATAGAAGTGAATGAGAACATGAAAGTAGAGCTTATAGAGAAAACGTATCCGATTTACAATATATGCTTGTATTAAAGTGCCCTTTGATGAGCCAGACGATAGAGAGCAGTGCCATGAAATGCTGTCTTCTGGGCCTGACATGGCCATTGCACTCATGAGCTCACAGCAGCTGCAGCCGCCTGCACAAGAGTGGGCCCATCAATATTCCATCATAGATGGGGGAGGGACTCAAGTGGGCTCGCCCCTCCCTGAAAAGCCATTGTCTTCAGCGGTGTGCCCACTTGTGAGTGCCCATGCTCCAGTAAATACCCATATATCCGTGATCAAATGAGTCTCAAAATAAACCAAAAACAAAACAAGAAGACATGAAAGTGAGACAATGGATGCTTACCAGAAAAGGTGAAGCTCACGAGGGTCAGATGAGGAGAGGAAAGGGTGAAGAGATTAACGTGATCGGGATGTATCATAATATATGTATAAAACCGTCGAGCATTTTAAATGTTCATGTGTAGTTACATTGCAACTTGCAATGAACAAATACAAAGAGAAAAGACATTTAAAGATTCAAGACACACATATAGACACGTGCTTCTAAATCACAGCCCCCCTGGAATAAGATCAGAGACTAGTCCAGATCCCAAGCAGCTGCCATGGGCACAGCTCAGAGTTGGTTCCCAAGGATGCTGTCAGTTGTGGTAGCCTCAGAGTGGGAACAGTCATTCTATCTGCACTGACCATTCCCTGTTGATATGGTCTCCAACCTTAAACAGTATAACCTACAGGAGGAGTGCTCCCATCAGACTTTGCTTTCTCAGCCCCAGACCCAGCCTATGAAATCTAACTGTAGAGTGGACATGTTCTGAACTTGACCCTGTGCCATGTCACAAGCCTTCATACTTCTGTGCCCTGAGCAACCCAAACCTGGACCCAACAGCTATGCTCCACTTTCACCTTTGCTCTTGAGGCACAAGATGTACATAAAAAAACACACTCTTGAGTGTTCCAAACCACCGAGCATTGTTCCAGCTTCAGGGTAGATCCCTACTGACATTTAAAGACATCAGTACTCTACTGAGTCACTTACCTCTTCTGAGGTACTAGACTTTGAAAGGCGGGTATCCCCACAGTGCTCAAGTGTGCTAAGACAAAGGGCAGAGATCAGCAGGACTTAGACAGGGAAACACATTCTGGATAGAAGGTGACTTGCTCACATGGATCCTGAAAGCTGAAGGAAATAAAAGCCAATGTTCATAGACCGCAAGTAGGCACAGGTGTCTCCCTACATCTTGTATCCTAGTAGCTTTTCTTATTGTAGTGGCAAAATACCTCACAAGAAGCAACATAAGAAAGGATAAGTCCACTGTGGCTTACAGTTCCAAAGACAGGAAGGCATAGTGGCAAGAGATGGCTGGTCATGTTGCATCCATGGCCAGAAAGCAGACAGTGACTAGGAAATTCGGCCAGCTATGAAACTTCAATGTTTCATAGTCCCTGGTGAACTACTTCATCCAATAAGGATCTACCTCCTAAATGTTCCACAACCTTCCCAAACAGCACTGCTACCTAGAGAGTGAGCTTTCAAATACATGAACCCGTGACAGACATATATTCAAATCACACTTAGGGCCACCTCTCCACAAAAATGCAAATGTGTCTACAAACCAGAGGCCAGGCTAGGAGTCCTTCTTGTGGCCTTACCACATTCTGAGTCAAACACTTCCCCATCAGTGACTCTCTCAGAGAGGATACAGCTGTCATTTTGGAGGGTAGGGACCTGTGGCAAAACATCTGGAGGTTGAATTCCTGTTGTTATGGCTCACATGATTGTTGTGGGATGTATTTGTAAAAAGGGCACCCAGCTAGCTCCCAGCCAGCTCCCAGCCAGGCCACTATGTTCCTGCTCTAAACCCATTTGTCTCAGAAAGCTCTCCAACAATAAGACCGCAGCTCCTGAGCTGGTTCCACCGGGCTGCTCTCTCTAACTTACCCTGTAGCGACTAGTCACTGTGCTTCCAGCTCTGGTTCACTCGTCCCTGGAGCCACTAGTTCCTTCACAGTCATAACCACCTGGTTATCAGCAGCCCACCATCCAGTAACTCAATAAAGTAAACTAAAGCTTAAGATTAGCCAAATAGATTTATATAACAGCAAATATTCAATACACTAGATGTCCACACAATTAGAGTTGTTATCTCAAATATCTAACCTTGATATAACTAACTACCTGAGATTGCTAGGGACATGAGGATAACATCTGCCACCATCACACTCCTCTTCTCCCTCCTCTCTCCTCTCTCCCTGCATTTTTCTCTCCTCCCAACTCCTAGCTCTACCTCCCTCTTCCTGGTCCAATGACAAGGCTTCACTGCAAAAACATTGGGCAGGAAATTTCTGCCACACATGATTGAGAGCCCGACCTCTTAAAGTATCAGCAGGAACCTCTTCAATGGCCCCTTTTTCTCCCCTAGAGATAGGTTTGGCTATGACTGTCACTCCTTTCTCTCTAAAATCATTATTTCCATAGGCTTCTACAATAACAACAACAACAACAACAACAATTCTTACTTCCTACCAGATCTGCAGTCACTGGGGCAAAACTCAGAGATGACCATGCTGCTCCTAGTCCTGATTCTCAGAAAAATGTCTTATCAACCCAGCATCTGACTTTTTTGTACCTGTACAAAGTAGTTGAGAACAATTTAAATGGAGGAAATATTTATTTTTGCTGTGGTTTCTGATATTTCAGTCCATTGTTTCTGGAGATGGCATAATAAGATAGAGAATCTTGTATCTTAGTGGGATGGGAAGCAAGGAAAGGGGACTATCCCTACTTGTCTTAGATAAGGTTTGACTGCTGTTAACAGACATCATGACCAAGGCAACTCTTATAAGGACAACATTTAATTGGGGCTGGCTTACAGGTTAAGAGGTTCAGTCCATTATCATCATGGAGGGAGCATGGCAGCACAAAGGCAGGCATGGTGCAGGAGGAGCTGAGAATTTAACATCTTGTTCTAAAGGCAAATAGGAGAAGATTGGCTTCCAGGCAGCTAGGATAAGGGTCTAAAAGCCCACATCCACAGTGACATACTTCCTCCAACAAGGCCACACTTACTCCAACAAGGCTGTACCTCCAAATAGTGCCATTCCCTGGGCCAAGCATATTCAAACCACCACAATACGCCACTTGCTCTTTCTTTACCCTCTTTTGTTCCATGAAGGTTCCCAGTCCAAAGGATGGTGCTATCACATTCAGAATGAAACTTCCCCATCAGCTGATCACTGTTGGAAACATAAATACACCCTGAAGCATGTCTAACAAGTCTCTTATATGACCTTAAATATAGTCAACAATGAGGTTTACCATACTACCATGGATGTCAGCCATATAAGCACTAAGAATGGTGTCTACAGGAAGGTTGAAAAGTCCCCTACAGTGGGGTCCTTGAAGCCTAAGCTGTTCTGAGCACCCTCTGTGTCCCCTAGGCTTGGACACCAAACAAGCACAGGTCATCGTTCTGTCCTCTGGGACCAAGTGTATCAGCGGTGAGCACATCAGTGACCAGGGACTGGTTGTCAACGACTGTCATGCTGAGATCGTGGCCAGGCGGGCATTTCTTCACTTCCTCTACACTCAGCTGGAGCTTCACTTGAGGTAAAGGGGCCCCTGCCATGGGCTGGACTGACACACCTCACTTAGCTAGTGAGAAGCCAGGCAACCAGGTAGTGGAAAGGAGACACTTAGCCAGCTCAGAACGTATCATTCACTTATCTTGTCAGATCGGTATACAGTAAGTGACTGTGTACCACATAGTATCTATTTTTATTCAGACTTGGAACACCCTTTGAGTATTACACAGTCATTGAAGTGTTAAATTTCCAGATGTCTGCATTACACTCAACATCTTATTCCAAGAAATATCCTGTTTGCCTACAGGTTGCACACACCAACACCACACAGAAGTTCACAGGCATAGATATACAGGAATACACCTTGCCATGACTCATTCAATTTTGGTTATTTTTCAATTAAAACATTTGAACAGCTATTACAACATCTCCCAAACAACAGTTTCCTTTATGAAACTCAAATGTCAACAAAACCACTGGGCACAGCCATCCCTGGGTCTTCCATGCCTTCAATAAGCTGTTTATACAGCCAGCTACTCAAATTTTAAACTTCAATGGGAAAAGACAATACAGTTCACAACAAATATCACAGAGGCTTTCTTGAAAAAAAAAAAGGGGAGAGTCTAGAACAGAGAAAGACACAGTAGGAAAAAAGGAGAAAGAAGAGGGAGAAGGGGGAGAGAGAAAAAGGAAGGAAACAATGACTTTACTGTCTCTTGGGAAACAGGAGCCATTGCTCTCTGGAACTATAATTCCACTGATTGAATTGAACGAGTGTTTGGGACAATGGAGATGATCTGGATCAATGTGCTTGCTCTCTGGTGAAAGTTTCATTTCAGCCATGGGAAGATACCAGGTTGACATTGAGATCTCCACTCACTTCTGACAAAATTGTGTCCACTTCAAGTAGGGCTCACAGTTCAGTTATTTCTACAAAGAGAAAAAAATCCCCTCTGCTCCCTGGTCAGTTTGGTTTTGAGAATTTTTCAGCCAGCATAGTTTCTTAGACAGTGTAGGGTTTTTCGTGTTGAGCTAGAGCCATCTCTCAGGTGCCAGGCTTGTAAGTGGACTGTGGTTTTTATTTCTTGTCCCCAGTCCTTATCTCCAGGCCATGCTGTTTCCATTGTACAAACCAAAGGCAAACTACTCTTAGAAAATACACAGTGGCCATCTTGATATAGATGTTCAATACTTGTAGGCCTTATCCTACAAGGTCAAGTCACTCTGTCCTGATGGCCTCAGTTCTTCTCACATATCCACATTACCAAATATGTTCCATTCTCTACACTTCTAGATGTCAATGTGACTAAAGTCAATATTGGCAGGCTTCAAGATCTCACCTCTTTCCTGGTTACACAAACACATTTTATGTGTGCATATACATGTGTGTGCATGTGTGTGCTTGCATGTGTGCTTGTGGAGGTCATAAAACAACCTCAGATGTCATCTCTCAGAAGCCATCTATCTTGTTTGATTTGAGGCAGGATGTCTCACTGACCTGAAACTCCCCAATCCACTGATTGACTTGTGAGGCATGGGAATTGGCCCTGTCTCCCCGCCTTCCTGGCAGTGGGATCAAAAGCAACTTCCAGCAGACTTAGATTTTATTTTATGTAGGTTCTAGGTAACAAACTTGGATCCTTATGTTTTCTAAACTATCTCTCAAGCCTCCCATATACATTTTAATAGGGATTTTCTTGAGTGAAGAGGTACTAAGAAATGTGTTCCAATATTGGAGTTTCTGAAGTCATCCTGGCAGCCATTAGGGAAAAGCAGGCTGCCACATGAGCAGGAATCTCTCTGGAAGACACATCAAGTCAAGTTCCTGTAGAAGCACAGGTAGATTTAATCATGTGACACTTCATACACATTCCTGAACCAAGCTAGTCACAGTAGTTTAATTGCTGTGAGTTTCTTTGACACAATGTTCTTCCCTTGCATCTACCAGCCACCCTTTCTTATCCCTTGAAACAGAGTTTCTCAAATCTACTAATAATGACAACTCAGAGGGGCTTTAGTCAGTGGCTCATTTATGTGAACCTGTTAGCGTGTGCAGAAGTCACACAAAGGAAAGAAAGACCTAAGCATATGCCAAACAGACTCAGATAAATGCAATACCTTAATACACTCAATTAATTTTTATCTGAGCCTCTGGGCCATGCACAGCAGCATGATCTATTGCCACATCCATTCCAGGAAGCCTGGTGAGGGGTCAAATGGAAGAGATGAAATCTGGAAATCCCTCAAATGTGGGGACAGATTTTCACTGAATACTCAGCTGCGCAGTTGGAATGTTCTTCAGTCCCCTACCTCCTGTCTCTGTCACAGAAGACAATTTGGCCAACTTTACCCAGATTTGGATGCATTTTGGGCACTTGTACAACCCTCTGGAAAAGTCAAAGATGGCCACATCCCATCAGTGTTCTGCAGGAAGGTACCAACAATGGCTGCAAAGGGCCCCAAAAACAAGTAAGGTTTCCCTCAATGGGCCTGGAGCTGCACTGGGGATCAAGACTGGGCACAGTCACTTCCAGGCCTGTGGAAGAAGATCCATACATGATGGAGGAGTCCCCTTGGGCAGATGGAAGGAAGTGGTAGCACAGGGGCTTGTCATAGCCTCAAGGTTTCCTGGGGAGAACATGTCCGTTCATCTGCATGTGAGATCTGGAGGCCCTGCAACACAGAATACATCACCAATGGGGTGGAATGTGAATTAACAGTAAAAAATGGCAGAGAACTGGGCAGTGGTGGCGCACACCTTTAATCCCAACATTTGGGAGACAGAGGCAGGTGGATTTCTGAGTTTGAGGCCAGCCTGGTCTACAGAGTGAGTTCCAGGACAGCCAGGACTACACAGAGAAACCCTGTCTTGAAAAACCAAAACAAACAAACAAACAAACAAACAAACAAACAAAAGCAGAGAACAAACCTCCAGAGGCTTGCCTGGAGTCCAGGAGAGAATGCACAGCTCAGTTGTTCAATGCCCATTCTGTATCATCACTCTCTTGGGAGGCCAGGCTGCACAGATGTGAGGTTAGGGACTATGAAGGTTTTCCTGGAGCAAGAGCTCCAAGATCAGTTGGCTTGTTCTAGATCTACCCTGGATGAAAGAAAAGCCAATTCTGCATTGTTTGCTGTTTCCACCTAGTTCGTTGGTGCCCAAGATCAGACACTGTTTAAAATCCCTCTTCCCTCTACTGTATGCACTGGTACCCACTAAGACTACTTTAGTAAGTACTGCCCAAGGATACTCCATGAATGGGGCCTTGCAAGCACAGAGGATTACGATTTTATGGTAGATAACTGGCTTATAAAAGATAAAAACAGTGTAGTTGTTGAAGAGAACATTCAGTTTGTAAAGTAATAGTCATACAGAATGAGGACCAGAATATGACACTCAGAATCCATGCTTTAAAATAACTAACAAACAAACAAACAAACAAACAAATACAACCAGGCATAGTGGCACGTGCTTGTAATTCCAGAGCTGAGGGGGGGGGGGCAGACCCCTGAGGCTCACTAGCCAGCCTAGCCTTCTTAGTGAGTTCCAGAGCAATGAGAGACTCTGTCAAAACAAATTGAAAAGGTGGATGTCATTGACATCTGAGAAATAACAACTGAGGTTGTCCTCTGACTTATACACGCACACACACACACACATACACACACATGCATATGAGAGAAGAGGGGAGAGGGAGAGAGTGTGACTGGTCAGGGAGGATGGAGATGGAAATAATTCTGCTATTGGGTTTGTGGCCTGTTTCCGAAGTGTTCGTGCAAAGGGCAAATGGCATGTGAACATACAAAAAGTAAAAACTGGGGAGCTGGTAACTCCACAAAACAAGACAAAAGCAAGCTCCTGTTGGAACGTCTCCATTTGTTTTCTTATAAGTGACCTACATCCTCTTTGTGTCCATAGCAAGCATCAAGAGGACCCCGAGAGATCAATATTCATACGTTTAAAGGAAGGAGGCTACAGGCTGCGAGAAAACATCCTCTTCCATCTCTATGTGAGCACATCCCCCTGTGGAGATGCCAGAGTCAACTCTCCCTATGAAATCACCACAGACTGTAAGAAATTACATATTTTCCTTTTGTCAGTAAACAATGCCAGCCCAGGTTCCTTCTGGCTAAGCTCTGGCCCAGGCATCTTGTGTGTGGTGGGGATGGACGGAAGTGAATCACAGCTACAATTAACCAGATACCTCCAAAATCGCAGTCTGAAAGGCTCACTCAGGTCATTGGCTGGAAAGTAGTCTGGGGTCTAAAATTAGCTATTTAACTGCCATAGCACTCTGCTCTGTTTTAATAGGTCAGACACTCCCTATATCCTGGGCTGGAAAATGGAACCAAGGAGAAAGCAAATGAGAATTCTATGGGGTGGAGGCGAGCTCAAGCTAGCTCTTTTTTGCCTTTGTCTGCAACTTGAGTGAGAAAGAAACTCAACTTTTGCAACATAGCCAGGGGCCAGTGTAGTGTCAATTAACTTAAAAGTTCCATTGCTCAGCCCTTCACTAGGACCCACAGCTCCTCTGTCACCACTGTGCAGTCCCAGGACAGAGGACAAGGCAGATGTCCACACCTCTTTGATACAGTTGATGCCACTGCATCTTGACGATCCAAAAGAAAAATCAAAGACTCTCACCTTCTCACTTAAATGATGCTATATTCTATTATTGTAACATGCACACATCTTGCATACATCTATGTGCATACCACACACTCTTCCAAACATTTTTCTGTTTTAAATCTTCATTTATTTATTTATTTATTTATTTATTTATTTACTTATGTGTAAGTATGATGTGTGTACCTATGTGAGTGCCTGCATGTGTATGCATAGGCACACAGTATACCTGTAGAAATCAGTAGACCGTTTATTTACTTACTTATTTATTTATTTGTAAGTATGATGTGTATATATGTATACATGTATATGTATACACAGGCACACAGTATACCTGTAGAGATCAGAAGACAGACCCTTTGTTTGTTTGTTTATTTGTAAGTATGATGTGTATATGTATGTGCATGTATATGTATATGCACAGTTTACCTGCAGGGACCAGAAGACCCTGTTTGTTTGTTTGTTTGTTTGTTTGTAAGTATGATATGTATGTGTGTGCATGTATATGTATATGTGTGCACAGGCACACAGTATACCCGCAGGAGTCAGAAGACATCATCCTCACCCTCCACTTTGTTTGAGACAGACTCTCTTCTTTGTTGTTCATGGGTGTGTATACCAGACTCACTGGTCCATGAGCTTGGGGAATTCTCTTCTCTCAGCCTTCCATCTCACTAACGGAATACTGAGATTACAGATGTGCAGTACTGCATCCAGCTTTACATCATCTTTAAGCTTGCAAAGAAAGTTCCCATCGAAACACACACACACACACACACTTTTTTTCCTAAAATCTTTAGGGTAGGAAAGGATTGTCTGTATGATCTCACATAGCTTAAACCCGTCCCATTTCCCATGAGTCAAGGCTGTGTCTACTATCATGTCAGCCCAGGGCACCACCACCTCCCCACCCTCCCGGAGGCAGTTCCTGGAGTTTCTTTGATAGTGTGTTTCCTTTTCTGATTATTGCTTCAGTTTGGTTCTCCCCGTCACTTTCTAAACTGACAATTAAAAAATAAAAGCATTTTTTTGAACAAGTGTTCAGTCTGAGGGTTTAGACAAGTAGGCTAAATACACATGGGGTTAAAGACTTGCTACTTCCTCCAAATGGCTTCATTTTCTTGGTGAACATCCTCTACACATGCCTGGAATACAGCAGGCATTTGATAAGTATTCTTTTTTTTCCCCTAACTTTGATGATTAGATCATAAATGTAGCCTCACCAACTAGAGACAAAAGAGAGTTAGAACCAAGCCTTGATGAGCACAATGTGTTTTTGTGTTTCCACTAAAGACTTCCTCTGAGCACAGGAAACATTTAATGCTTTGATAACTCTATTAGGACCAGACCACTTTAATATGCCTATGTTACTTTTATTTTTACATGAAGTATTTTATGCTTTTTTTTAGCTCGAACAAAGCCCCAGAAAATGTTCTCTGTGGTTATATAGAAACACACATGCACAGGTTTAGTTTCAGTATCTCCATTGGAAGAGTTTTCTAGACCTGAGTGTTAGTGGTTTGCAGGTCGCTGTGATAAAACACCTGACAAAGGCAGCTTAAATGAGGAAGGGTTTGTTTGGGGTCATGTTTTCAGAAGTGTCAGACCCACAGGACAAAGAAGGCAAGGTAGCCATTCACATCATGATTATCAGGAAGCAGAAGGCAGAGATAAAACAAGAAGGCAATGAAACCCCAAGGCCACACCTCCAGTAACTTCCTTCTTCCAAAGGCTCCACCTCCTATTTTCCAACACTCCCAACAATACTATGGTGTTTCAAATCCATTAAGAATTACTCCAGGGCTGGAGAGATGCTCGGGGGTTAAGAGCACTGGTTACTCTTCCAAAGGTCCCAAGTTCCCAGCACCCACATTGCAGCTCACAACTCTCTATAACTCTAGTTTCAGGGGATCTGATGCCTTCACACAGACATATATGCAGGCCATACACCAAAGAACATGAAATAAAATAAATATAAAGAAAGAAAAGGATTACTCCAGTAGTCAAGTCAGAGCCCTCGCGAGCTCATCATCTCTGGAGATGTTCTCATAAATACATCCAGAGTGTGTTCCACTAACCTAGATGTTCCTTAATCTAATCAAGTTGACTATCAGATTTTGGATAGGTAGGGAATGGGTGAGACCTGGGAGGAGGTAGGAGAAAGAGTCGAATATGATCATCATACGTTGTGCAAAAGCCATCCAGAGACCATTTCACCTAGGGATCCATCCCATCTGCAGACACCAAACCCCCACTATTGCTGATGCCAAGAAGCGAGTGCTGATAGGAGCCTAGTATGGTTGTTCCCTGAGAGGTTCTACCAGCACCTGACCAATACTGATACAGATACTCACAGCCAATCACTGGAGCGAGCCCAGGGACCCCAGTAGAAGAGCTAGGAGAAGGACTGAAGGAGCTGAAGGAGAAACAACACCATAGGAAGAAAACTATCAACTAACTAGAGCTCCCAGGGACTAAACCACCAACCAAAATAAATAAAGGGATCCATGGCTCCAGATACATATGTAGTGGAGGATGGCCTTATCTGACATCAATGGGAGGGGAGGCCCTTGGTCCTGTGGAGGCTGGATGCCCCAGTGTAGGGGAATGCTAGAGCTGTGAAGTGGGAGTAGGTGAGTGAGCAGAGGAGCACCCTCATAGAGGCAAGGGGGAGGAGAGGAGGGATGGAATGGAGGGCTTGGGATGAGAATGGGGATATCATTTGAAATGTAAACAAATTTTCAAAATGAGAAAAATTTAACCATCACACCATGCTTCTAGAAAGAACCTGGCCAGTCATAGTGATGCACATCCCTAGGATACACTGAAGAGGCTGAAGCAGGGGGATCATGCGTGTAAGGCCAGTCCGGACTACACCTCGAGCTGGGGAGATGGCTTAGTGGGTAAAGTACTTGTGCAGCAGGCATGAGGATCTCAGGGCATCTGTAAGCCCAGTGTTCCTGATGGTGAAGCACAAACACACATGAGCTCATCTACAAAACCATGGAAAGAGAGAGCTGGGTGGAGAGAGAGACAGAGAGACAGACAGACAGACAGACAGAGGACAGAGAGAGACAAAGACAGATAGCGACAGAGACAGAGATTAAAAGGAAGGAAGGAGAAAAGGAAGGAAAGAAAGAAGAAGGAAAGGGAGAAAGAAAAGGAAGAAAGAAAGGAGGAAGGAAGGGAATGAGACGATTTGTTTCCTTAATCATATGCATCAGACTACATGATAAAACTTGTCCTAGAAATTTGTAAAATTTGGCCCATTTCCCAATAGCTCTTTGAGATGTTTGGAGTTGGCTCTAATTTATTCAGCTTCCTCCTTGGCCCATGTAGCCCCAGCAGGAGTTAGGAGAGGGCTAAGTGAGGACCACAAAAATGTCAGCCCTGCCTGAGGCCTCGGTCCCCTGTGGGGACCATTCTGGCTCATTGGGTTTCCCATGTCTCTGTACATCAGGCACCAAGTGTGGCTTCTCAGCCCTCAGTTCTAACTTGCAATGTCAGTGGTTTAGAAAAGCAAACAAACCCACTCCCAGAGGCCCCCTGAGGTTCACTTCCACACACAGATGTCTTTTATTTCATGGTGCTTTTAAGAAGTGGCAGGTGCTGGTAGGAGGAGAAAAATGAAGCCTCTCCCTCATAGTGTTGCTACAGATACAGCAAGCAAAGGGAGGTGCCAGCTCCCACATGCCTCTGATTTAAGCTCATGTCTCCCGACACACCCAGGAGTGCAAAGAAGGCGAGCACTTGCAGTCTTGCAACGAGGACTCGTCAGCTAAAAGCCATGCATCGTTTTCCCCTCATCATTCCACAAGGGCAAGAAAAGCCAAACTACCTGCTGTCCTCTGCTTGGAAGGAGCCTTCAGAGAGATTGCTCAGCATCCTTCATGCCTCCTGAGGAAGGCATACACTCTCAGGAACAGCTTCTCCAATTTTCACCTTAGAGAGATTGCTACCACTCCCTGCTGTCCACTCATACACTGATTTTTTTTTAATTATTATTGTTCCCCTTTAAGGAGGACTGGACTAATGGATAGTGGAATTCAAGTGGTTAGGTCTTGGATTTTGGGGGCTCCTTCCATGGCCAGCAAAGGACCAAAGGCAGTGTTGACAATCCCCCTGTAGGAAGACTTGCAGAGAGACGCTGGGAAGAATTCAGTTAGCTTTGGCTCCAGAGGGCCACCGCTGGCACCACCTACTCTCTGCAAGTTAATCCACAGAAACCCCAGCCTCGTTGCACCAACAGCTCAGGGTCCATGTTCCTAAATGAAACACTGGAAGACATTTTCCCTGACCCTAAGTGTCAGTGTGGTATTATTATGCACAGAAGTCAAAAAGCACAAACACACTCAGTGAGATCTTCATCTGGGATCTAAGAGGCACTGCAGAGCTAAGGAAGCTCTGGGACAGAGCTGTCTTCTGAGGTTCTGTCGCTGCCCAGCGCAGTGTGCTGAAGGCACTACCCACTGAACCTCTGTTCGGCTTTAGTCTCAATCCGTCATTAGGTCCAATAGAGCTATTGCACGGCTCTTCCTCATCGAGCCTGCAGTGTGCTGACCTTTATGAACTCGGGACTGTGGCAGGACCATTCATTCTCTATCGTGCATATATGCACATGTATAAGTATGCGTGTACAAACACTTGTACCCGAGCTCATGTGCATGAATATAACACACAACAAACACATACATCCATAAGCCCATATGATCCTATACTGAGATGTATCACAGTCTACAACTACAGCATGACTGAATCTAAGAGACTTAATTATTTAGCATAGATTGTTCTCCTTCCTTTGGATTAGTGTAGGAACACAGAGCAGAGCATCTTAAGGAAAAAATAGAGTTTTAGGTTTTCAGGGTGTGTTGTGTTTGTTTGTTTATTGTTTTTTATTGTGGTTTTATTTGGCTTGGATTAGTCTATTTCCTTGAGAAGAATCTCAAAAATCTCATGCTAACCTCTAATTTGCTATAATCAAAGCTGTAGTCAAACAAAGTTTGTTTGTAGTCAAAGTTGACCTCAAACTCCTGACCTTCCATTTATTTCTCCTGATCTGCTAGGATTGTACATATGTACAACCACACCCAGTTTATTTGGTGCTGAGGATCTAGCTCAAAGCCTCATTCATGCAAGGCAAGAAATGCACAGCAGAACTACATCCCCAACATTTTTCAGGGTTTTGAGCAATTATTTTTAATACATTTAAACTTAAAATATAATTACTGCACTTCCTTCCTTCTCTTTCCTCACTCCAGGCCCTCTTTACGTTCCTCCCTTCTAACCCCTCCTATATCCACGCCTACATTCTCACGTTGATAGTCTCTTTTTCTCTGATTATTATAGAGCTAGATGGATGGATGAATGGATGGGTGGATGGATGGATAGATAATAGATAGATAGATAGATAGATAGATAGATAGATAGATAGATAATGGATGAATGATAGATGATAGATCATACATACATACATGCATACATACATACATACATACATACATACATACATATATACATATGTACATACACAGGCAGAAAAACACAGATTTGTATTTGTAAACACAATCTGATGAGTCCATTTTTACACAAATATATAAATAAAGCTTACTGAGTTCATTTTTTGTTGTTACGTGTATATGGTTTTCAGGGCTGGCCACTTTGTATTGGATAACCAATTAGAATACTCATTTCTGGGAGAGGCCATTCCTTTTTTCAGCAGTCATTTGTTTTGTCTAGGGATGGGACCCCATGATATCTGCCCCCTCCCACAATAGCATGTCTATTGATGTTGTCATTTTTCAGTTCTTGCTTATGCAGTCATTTCTAGGAAAGGCAGTCTCACAGCAGACGTCTTATATTGTGGCTCCTACCATCTTTCTGCCCTCCTCTACTGCTATGTCCCATGAGCTATAGGTGCAGAAGCTGTGCTGGCTGCAGATATATTTACTGAGTCTAGAATATACACAGCCCATTCTCTGCATTGTGTCTGGTTGTGGTTTTCTCCAATGATCTCCATTTGCTGAAGAGAGAAGCTTCTTTGGTGTGAGTGACAGCTACACCTGTCTCTAGGTATAAGGATAAGATTTAGATATAGTTGGCAATTGTGCTAGTCTAGCAAAGTGACAGTGGTAGATTCTCTTCTAAGATCCATGACTTCACTATCCCCAGGTAGTTGACTAGATTTCTTGTATGAGGCATGATTTCCCTCCTGTTAATTGGTCCTTAAATTCACATAGCTACTGGTTACATCCAACACTGAATACTACCATTTCGCCATTATAGATATCTTGCCATGCTGATCACTGCTGTTCATAGGTGCACAGCAAGTTAGGGCTACTAGTTGCTCCCTCCCTTGGCAGCTTGTATAGTACTTTCTAGTGATATGAAAGCAGTAAGATAGAGGATTTCAGGTTGGATGTATCTCAAATCACCCAAGTCCTGGGTCCTATATGTGTAGTGTCTTCAACAACAGGTGCTTACCTTCAACCAAGATGAAACTAAGGGCAACAGCAATGCCCTGCATTGCCTCAGAGGTCACTATCACAAAACTATTAGACCCATAAGAGATCATAGTCTCACTTAGGATTTCTAAGAGGGCATGCCCAACTGCCCGACAGCACAGAGTAGCTTCCTTCTACCAGAGACCTTCCTAGCTCACAGCTCAGGAAATTGCATGAGTCCCTCATGCCCTATGTGTCCAACTCTAGGTTACTATCCCAACTCCCTGAAGCCACATGCAGAGTTTCCAAGACCAAGGGACAAGACAAGGTCCGTGGTGTTATCAACAAGTTCTGATTTCTTGGGATATCTGGGAATTGTATTTCCTTGGTTTACTTTTTCCAGCATCTATATAGATCAAAGGTGTTTAATTACAGAATCAATGACAATTAGCTTATGACATTTAGAGATAAATGTTGTCTTCAAGCTTGGAAATGTACTAAGTTCAGTTGTTTCCAATTGTGATTTATCTATGGGGTCACCTGAAAAGTTTTTCAAATTTTGATTCCTGTCAGACTTTTCCTTTGGTCAAGATACTGTTGCAATACAAGTGGATCATGCCATCAGTCATGTTTCCAGTCAGTGGTTTAAAACTGCCTTAAATCACACTTTGACCCAGTCTGGGCATTTGTTTCTTGCTTAGTAGGGAGGCCTTCAAGGAGAACAGAGTATGACTGAGTATCTGCCAAGACCGCACAGTGTTCTGTGCAGGACACGTGACTCTCAGCATGCTATGTTACATGCAGCAGGCAGGAAAATTTGCTTCAGCAACAGTCTCTGAAGAGGAACAGAGACACTTGTTCCTTTCAGAAAACTCGAAATTGCTCAATCCTGTGACTTCCTCTGGTCCTAGGCAGACCAAGATCCATCAAGGTGGAGACAAATGCCTGAAAGTCACTTCTTCTAGATATTAAACCTCTGTCAGATGGAGAGTTGGCAAAGATTTTCTCCCATTAGATGGCCAGTTTCTTCATTCACTTAACTATTTCCTTTGCTGTAAAGAAGATATATTAATTCCATGAGGTCCGATGTGTTGACTGTTGGTCTTGTTTTCTGCTTGGAAAGTCCTTGCCTATATCTGTATCTTGAAGTATTTTACCTACTTTTTTTCTCTGACAGTTTCAGAGTTGCAAGTCTTATATGGCAATCTTTGACCCATTTTGGTTGATGTTTATGTATGGTGAGAGAAACTTTTATTCTTCTAATTGTCCTCTCTCATTTATGGTTCTTGAAACTAATACAGTCACATTAAATCATACATGTATTTATTAAGTGAATGTATACATGAAATTGTCTATGGAAATAAAAGGGGTCAATAAGAGTGAGATTGTACAGGAAAGGGGGTACAGGGGGAAGAGGGCTGAGGAAATATCCTCAACACATAACACATACCTGTAAAAAAAACTCTTTAAAAATAATAATGATAGGTTGTAGAAAAGATCCTAAATGTAAGCAAAGAATATCATGACCCACACACCTCACCACGGCTGAACAACTTCTGCTTTCCTCTCAGATCACCAGCGGCCTCTTTACAAATCCCCCTTTCATTAACTAATCTGGCAAATCCAGTTCTTCCCATCATTTTACTATGATTTAACATGTTAAATTTTGTAATAAATCTTCCACAAGCTACCATAAAAGAACAGGATTGTATAAATATGTATCTACAGTGTTCTACTGAGTACCTAACACCTTCATGCTAAGTTAGTCCCATTCACTGTATGAAAGGACAGGGTCCAAAACTCAGACAAAATCCTGAAGAAAGTCAGGGAAGATAAAGCACCATTCCTTAAATTCCTGTCTTCTGATGCCCTACTGAGTTCAGAGAAACATGAGAAACATGTTACATAGGATCATGTTCGTGCATTGTAGAATAACACATTTTCATAATGCCATAATGCAAATTAAACAAAGATCGCCTACATAACCACATGGTAACTATTAGAGGCTTTATTATAGAAAATGATGGTCTATCTCAGGGATCCACTTTAAGATATGTTAATTGAGGACAACTTGAATTTTTTAATCAGTATTTAAGTATACTTTCTTCTTATCTTGTACATTTTGGGGGAGTTGGGAATTTTTGTTTGTTAAATTATCTTGTTTCTAATGTTTGACTCCGATATCTACACACACACACACACACACACACACACACACACACTTATACCACTGAAGCAGCCCTTATATTTAATTATTTGTTTCACCACTCCTTTTGAGCCTCTCCTGAAAATTAAATATTCACCAGAGAAGTTCCTGAAGCACACTACTACTTAATTTCCTTACTATCAATCCAAAATAATAAGGACTTTTAAGTTAATAAACATAATAAATGATGCAGCTGATGGTCTCTGGGTAACAAGAATTAGTAGAGTGTTCTAACGGACTTGGGCATATCTATGGATACATGACAGACAGGATTTTAAAGTTTCACATCTTCCTTGTCTCAAGGACATTCAGTCTACTGCAGATTCTTTAAGGTCAATCCCCTGCAGTTGCTGGTTATATTGGCATTTCATTAGACTTGAAGTGGCATCTTCAATTCCCTCCTGCCTCTTGTAATTAGCCAAGAAAGATCCAGAGCCAGAGGAAATGGTTTATAGGAGTTCAGTGGCTCTTCAGCTCACCCTGGGACTAAGCAGACTCATCAGGGATCACACTAGGAAAGGCAAAAGTGAGCATGCGCAGGAGCATCGCTCACACCTGGCTCTTGAGGTGAAATTAATCTAACCTCAAAACTTTTGAGTTGGCTCCTAGGAAATATTGTAACTCAATCCAGGTATTTTTATTCCTTGACATTAACAGATGGTGAAGATTTAGAAAGCTTTTAAAAAACTAATAGGCAACTTTCAAGGCCTGGAAAATGACACATAGTTGCCACCGTTCAAAGCCTGGAAAATGAGAGTTGCCATCTTTAGAGACTATAAAGACAGCATAATTGACAGAACAGAGGGACAGCAAGTACCACACTCCCTGACAATCTGCCTCCCACATGGAGGAGCAAAGTTTCTGAGCATTGGACAACACTGTTGAAGCTGTGAGGGTTGCTTAATTGCTTCTTTCCCAATGCTATCTGTCACAGGACGTTACTACTGCAAAGGACCCTGTCTGAATTGTGCAAAAGTTCAGGATTAGAAATCAAGTTATTTCAAGTATTTTTTGAGATATATGTGGAGTGAAATATACATAGAGTTATGTATTACTAATATATATCTTCCACTACTGCACAAAATAGTGAATGAGTTTGGTAGATGTTCTACACATATGTATCATTGTAATGTCTTCATATCCACTTTCGTCCCCCCTTCCAATTCTACTGGTCTCCATCTTCCTACCAAATAATAATTCCCTTCTACTTTATATCATATGAGAGAAAACACTCAATATTTGTCTTTCTCCCATGACCTCTTGTTTTCCAACCCTTCAGTCCCCTTCCTACCTTCTGCATAATCCCCCTTCCTACTTCCTTAATGCACATAAAAAATTTCCAGATCTTGATTCTGCACATATGAGGAAGTATATAATAGTGGTTGTGAACCTGCCTTGTTTTGCTTAACACGATTGTCTAGTTTCACCTCCTACATTGGTGGGGGACAAAATACCCTGACAAAAGCAACTTTAAAGGGGAAAAGGTTTGTTACCCTCCTTCACTGCAGGAAAACTGGGACAGGAGTTTGAAGCAGGTAGCCAAACCCACAGTCAAGAACAAAGAGAAAATGAATGTTTGTGTGTTCTTAATTGATGCCAGATGCAGTCGATATTGTCACAATGCTGACCTCCAGTCCCATATACTTTCCTGAAAAGTAAAAATGCTGTTCTCCCTTACAGCTGCATAAACTTCCACTGTGTGTTTATACTACATTTTCTTTATACATCCCTCTGCTTGTGGCATCTAGGCTACACCAGCCTTCTCATACCTGCTAGCTTTCCTAACCCTTACAGCCTAGTGACTAACCACCATTGATACCCCTATTTTAAGAGGAAGTGACCTTGTCACAGCAATTTTAAGTTGCTTGCCCTCAGTTGTTACATGACGAGGAAGTAGTGACACCAGAATTAAAATCTTAACCAGCTTGTGATGCAAACCCACGAAACAACTGTTTCTAATGACCTGGAAACTAGGTGTGGCTTTACAGTTAGTTATCAATGGCCAGAGGGAAAGTGGAAAGACATTTCTAAACTGAGCCTCCTTAACCGTAAGAAGCATCTCTCCTATGTGATCACAGCTGATTTGTAAAAGCTCCCTTAGAATCTATGTGCATATTGGCCTATGTCTTTCTTTCTCACAATTACCTCTCTGGGGTATGTATCTGCACATACCCTGGGCTGGGAAACATTCTCCCCTCCTTGTTCTTTCTAGAAAGATTCATGTAAAACTGGTATCATTATATCCTTAAATGTTTGGTAAAGTTTATTTTAAACATATCAGAAAAACTGAAAACAGAAATGCAATATCCTTGAGTATTTGTGGGGATTGTTCAGGACTCCCCACAGATGTTACAGATGCTCCAATCCTTTACGTGGTGTTGGCACATAACCTATGTACATCCTCCCATAACCATAAATCACTGCTAGGTTACTTGGAATACCTAATAAAATGTAGATGTGATTTTTCAAAATGGCCGTTGTACTATATTGCTTAGGGAAGAATAACGAGATAAAGACCAAATGCAACTTTTGAACCAAATGTGTTTGGACCTTAGCTGGTTGAGTCCACAGTTACAGAACCTGTAGTTATAGTGATATGACTGTTTCCCATCTTATAAAAATGACATCTTATATAAATCTTATAAATTTTCCATCTTATATATAAATTTTTATGTCCACAAATTGAGTGTTAGACTTGTTTTTGACAAATCATTAAATGATGACTTTGTGCATCCTAAGGGGGTAAACAGAAGCCATGTAGCCCCAAAGAGTCTTTCAGATATTTGCTCTCTACCAACCCCAGAGATGTCTGATCAACCCCAGGCTAAAATCTGCAGCTCAGACCTCAGCCATGTTGTTGTTAAAATGAATCAGTTCCACTCTGCATTCATTCTGAGACCTGCCTCCTGAGCCCAGACTTTGTCTGTCACACTTCCTCCCTCTGCCTCTACAATCCTTTGTGTCTCTGGACCAGTGGGCCTGCCATTTCTCATGGTCACTTCTTCTTTCCTAGTGAACAGCAGCAAACACATCGTCAGGAAGTTTCGAGGGCACCTGCGAACCAAGATTGAATCTGGGGAAGGAACAGTCCCTGTGCGGTGCCCCAGTGCAGTCCAGACATGGGATGGCATCCTGCTTGGGGAGCAGCTAGTCACCATGTCTTGCACAGACAAGATTGCCAGGTAAGAGCCCAGCTAGCTGTTCTGTTTCAAAGGTCAGCTATGGACACAAATGGGGACAGCCAAATAGTGTGTCCAAACTAGATCTGAGTGGGGCCAGAGAAACACAGTGCTTGTCATCTGGCACACTGGTGCCTAAGGCCTCGGCACACAAGTTCACAGGTATGTGCATGTGGTATAAGTGCACACATAGTGTGGCATATGTAGACCAGAAGTTGATGCTCAGTGCCTTTCCCAGTCTTTCTCCACCTGATCTTTTGAGATGGAGTTTATTCCTGAACCTGGACCTCACCAATGGACTAGACCGGCTGACCAGGGAGTGCCAAGAGTTTTCCTATCTCTGACCCCCCAGCACCGGGATTATAAGCACACACTACCATACCACGCTTTTTATGTGGGTTCTGGGATGTCAACCTCAGCCCTTTATGTCTGAGCAGCAAGAACTTTACCAGTTAAGTCATCACCTTAGTCCTTGCCTGTCTATATTTTCATTCCATGTACTTGAGGCAAAAACAGCTCTAGAGCGCATGGACCAAGCAAGTTCTAGTTTCCACAGCAAATATTCAAAACCGCTGACTTAAGGATTAGTTACTTCTGTTGCAATGTAGATTGTAATACATTATTTTTGTGAGGAAAAAAAATATCTGCCATCTCTGAATGGTGTGATCATTGTCAGGACACAGAACTGATCGGGGAGTCAAGAGGGCTTTTCTCTGCCACGTCTTTTACTTTACACTAAAGGTATTTCTAAAGCCTCCATGGGCTGTTTTCTCAGAGGAGTAGCCTCAGCATCAAGGTGAACAGAAGGAGAAGGAATTTGCAGGAAGGACATCTCGGCATCTTTCACAGAACTCCTGCTAGTTGAACGAGGCCTGAGCTGGGTATGAACTGCCCCACTCAGCTCAGCCTCATCCTGACACCCAACATCTACTCCCTGACCTCTATCCACCTCAGTTCTGATGCCCAAAGATGCCATTCACTGCAGGAACAGATCTGTGAACTTTCTTTCAAAAATATTCACAGGATATGCATCAGGGTGGAGGATCATAACAGCTTGAAATTACCTAAAAGAGTCATAAACCACCAAGCTACCCCAACCATAGCCTAAAATGGTTATAAGAGGGAATCAGAGGGGTCTAGAGAGATGGTTCGGTGGTTAAGAACTGGTTTCACAATCATGAGGACTGGTGTTCTGATTCCAGTGCCCACATAAAAAAGGTTGGAGTCCTGCAAAGGCCTTTAAGTCTGAGGGATCTTACATCTTCCAGACTCGATGAAAGCACAAACAAGTGCGCTAATGCAGAGAGAGAGAGAGAGAGACAGAGACAGAGACAGACAGAGAGAGAGACAGAGAGAGAGACAGAGAGAGACAGAGAGACAGAGACAGAGACAGACAGACAGACAGACAGACAGACAGAGACAGAGAGACTCAAGCATGTACAGACACATAGAAAAATAAATAAACTCTTTAAAACTGGGTGGGTCAGAAACTCTTTTGGAAACCATGATAAATGGGCTATAGTTTATAACCTAGGTCTGTGTGGAGGTGGAGAGACTGACCATCCTAGGCTAATGCAGCCTCTAAGCAAGCACATGCCCAAAATTTTCAACAAACCCTACAGTTTCCTATACGAGTATGTCTGCAGCTGCAGCTAGTTTAGAAATGGGAATCTTGGTCTTAAAAGACATAAATAGAATGGGCTGGGGAAGTTGGAGGGGAAGGCCAAGGATCCAAGGAAAGCAGAAAGCGTCTTACATACAACATCCTCAGCTTCCTGCCACCAATAATTGGATCTATAGGGTATAAGATAAGCTGTCCCCCACAATCCCAAGAGATCCCTCAGTAAATCAAAACCCCAGGAAGCACAGGTTATGTTTCCAGAACCTAGCCAATACTGGAGATATCTCACACATTCAACAAAGATACATGAGCCAACTGAGTCTATGTGAAGTTGTATACCCTGATGAGATGGCATTCATTCTACCAAAGAGAACACAAAGCCAGGGTGAGGAGGGTTAAATTCTGCATGCATTTCAAGGTGGGGACATCAGACATGAGACAATGTAGGGAAATACAGTGTCACCTCAACCCCCAGAAGTTGGCATCCCAGGTCTCAAGTGGGTAGAGGATGCCTTGTAGACGTTTTGTCCTCTATGAGGATTCACTTCCTCTGTGAGGATTCTGGGGCTATAGCAGGGAAAACATGAGCCTCTATCAACAGTGATTCTAAATTCTCGTGGGAAATTACCAAGTAGCTATAGAAAAAAAAGAATACCATTTAGGCCCTGACTTTGATTGCCCCTGGCTTGGTAGAACAAAGAGAGGGCTCAATGACCATAAATCAAAGCAGTGATTTCTGTATCACAGGGAACAGCCTAGATAGTCTTCAAACAGCTCATCTTTGAAAAGAAAATGTATTCCTCTTTCCAATATTTTCATCTATTCTTGGAGTAATAGGGAAAAAAAAAGCAGACTTTTCACTTTCACAAAAATTCTCTTGATGCCCTCAAGACGCCAGTTTTCTAAGTTAATTCTATGGCTCCCCAGAAAAATGAAGTAAATTAATGCTACAGAAATGAAGTCTTGGCTCAGAGATCTTAAACGTCGATAGACAGTAAATTAAACAGGGGCTACAAAACCTGCCTCATATTGGTTGCTGGCAAGTCTATCGATGATAATGCTCAAAAGACAGGGCTTTATCTTTTTAATAAAATCCCCTTTGAAAACAACACAGTCCATATTGCCTCATCTCCAGGGATAGTCAAATGATATCCCAGGTACTCCATGGATAGTCAATTGTAGACTGTTTTCTCTTGGTATTTTTGGTTGATGCTGTGGCGCTGATAGTGCTGGCAGTGATGACAGTTTACCGTTTTTTGTTTGGTTTGGTCTGGTTTGTTTAGGTTTGTTTGTTTGCTTGTTTGTTTTTGAGACAGAGTCTCAATGTAAAACGCTAGCAGTCCTGAAACTCACTGAGTGCATAGATACCAAGCTGTTCTTGACTTCAGAGACTCACCTCCCTTGCTTCCTAGGTGCTGGGATTAAAGGTCTATGCTGTCACAGTCAGCTTTCTCTTGGTGGTTTTGAAGCATGGGCTCACCACATAGCACAAGCTAAGCCAGAACTGACTACGAAGCCCAAACTGCCGTTGAACTTGCAGTGATGACTCCTATCTCAGCCCCCTGAGTGTGAGGATATCTCACCACAGTTGGCTTCTAGACATTTTATTTTATTTTATTTTATTTTATTTTATTTTATTTTATTTTAT
>NW_021604639.1:7215170-7239155 GCF_004785775.1 Grammomys surdaster | reverse complement strand
TTTTATTTTATTTTATTTTATTTTATTTTATTTTATTTTATTTTATTTTATATCCTGACTATAGTTTTCCCTCCCTCCTCTCCTCCACGCCCCCTCCATCCACTCCTCCTCCATTCCCCTTCAGAAAAGGGCCGGCCTCGGTGGATATCAACCAGCAATGATATATCATATCAAGTTGTTGTAAGACTAGGCACTTTTTCTTCTATTAAGGCTAGACAAGACAACCCAGTAGAAGGAAAGTGCCCTGAAGGCAGACAACAGAGTCAGAGACAGCTCCTGCTCCCACTGTTAGGAATCCCACAAGACCATCAAGCTACACAACTGTAACAAATGTGCAGAAGGCCTGGATCAGTCCCATGCAGGCTCCCTGGTTGGCAGCTTAGTCTCTGTGAGCCATTGTGAGCCGAGATTAGTTGATTCTGTGGTTGTTCTTTGTGGTGTCCTTGACCCCTCTGACTCCTACGATCTTTCCTCCCCTCTTCTGCAGGATTTCCTAAGCTGTGCTTAATGTTTAGCTGTGGGTCTCTGCATCTGTTTCCATCAGTTTCTGGGTGATGCCTCTCTGATGGCAACTGGGCTAGATGCCAATCATTTCTGTTATGTTTGTTTGTTTGTTTGTTTGTTTTGATGTTGTTGTTTTGTTTTGTTTTGCATTCATGTTTGGTTCTATCGTGAGTCACTGGACTATCCCAGCCTCTGGCTCCTGGTCCTCCAGGCTCCAGGCAGTATCATGGGTGGGTTCCCTCTCATGCCATGGGTCTCAAGCTGGACCAGTCATTGGTTGGCCACTCCCACAATTTCTGTACCATCTTTAACCCGGAAAATCTTGTAGGCATGACAAATTGTAGTTCAAAGGTTTTATGGCTGGGTTAGTGTCCCAATATCAGGAAGTCTTGCCTGGTTATAGGAGATAGCTGGTTCAGGCTTCGTGTCCCCAATTGCTAGGAGTCTTAGCTGGAGTCACCCTCATTGATTCCTGGGAGTTTCCATTGCCCCATATTTCTAGATTGTACAGACACCTGATCCTTCCTGTTCCCTTCACATATCCCCACTCCCATTTATATATATATATATGTATATATATAATTTTTTTTTCAAATTGTAATTTATACTCATTCACACAGGGGTTATAAACACAAAAAGGCAGGACGTGGGGAAGGGGATGACACTGGAGTGTGGGTGTTCAGGGGGAATACAGATATCTTTCAGAACAGGGTATCGGCTGGGTGAAGGTTCAGGGGATAGGTCACTATGACTCTGCCTATGATTCACTTGTCCTTATCTAAGTTGGTATTGTCTGCCAAGGCTACCTATTTACAAGGTCTATGACTCCTCAGGCTGGTAAATTGTCACAAAAACTGCCTGTTTACAATAGCTTATAGCCATCTGTTTCAGTGTTTTATCCACAGAGACCCAAGACTTGGTGTTAGTATACATCTATGACAGGTCTATTGATGATTTTAGGCCTATGGCTGATTTCAGGCCTTCAGTGTGTAAGCAGGGATGCCCCTGACATCTCCTCCCTTCTCTAAGTATAGACGGGCTATGGCGAATCTAATCTTGCAAAGGCAGGGATAGAGGCCTGACCGCCAGTAATTGAAGGGGACGTTGTAATGGCTCTGGTCCCCCTGTCATTGTCCAGTGAGGCATGAGGGCCATACCCTATGTCTTTTTCCTGGAGAGGGGATACTTTTGACATCAACCCCTATGCAGTCAGGCTTGTCCCTCAGGGAACCCAGAGAGATATTTTTAATTTGTATTGATATTCCCTTGCAGTGCCCACTCCCATTTTTTAAAGAAGGCAAATGCTGGGGAAAACTGTAATGTCAGTTTTACAGTTGGCTACAGAGAGACCACTCCCTGAATTTACCCAGAAATCAATCCCCTGGCACCACGTGGCTTCACACCACCAGTTCCCACCCACTCATCCCCTCCTTACCACATGTAATGGTAGGTGGAGACAGGACAGAACAGAGTAATCTGATGGATGCCAGGACTTAGAGATGCCCTCAGACCCTTGCTCCATCCCCTCACGCCCACCTCCTGGTTTCTGTATGAGCTTCATTCCCCTTCTGCCTCCCTTACCTTCTGTTCTGTTAGACTCTTCTCTCCTCTTCCTGTCTTTCTTGTTGCCTCTGTCTCTTGTCCATCTATCTCTGTATCTTCCTGTATCTTTCTAACTAGCCCCCTCTTTCTGTGTCTCTAACCATCCTCCTCACTCTCTCCCTCTCTCTCTGTGTCTCTCTCTGTCTCTCCTCTCTCACTCTGTCTGTGTCTTTCTGTCTGTCTCTCTGTCTCTCTCTGTCTCTCCTCTCTCACTCTGTCTCTCTGTCTCTCTCTGTCTGTGTGTGTGTGTGTCTGTCTGTCTGTCTGTCTATCTGTCTCTCTCTCTCTCTCCTTGTTTCTTCCTCTGTCTCTCTATTTCTCAGTCATTCTCCATGTCCCCCATCATTTGTCTGTCTCTCTCCTTTTGTCTCAGTATCTTTCTGTCTCTCTCTTTCTCTTCCTTCCACTCCTCCATCCTTTTCTCCCTCACTTTCATCCCTCCGTCTCCTTACTGCTACACACACACACACACACACAGACACACACACACACATCTCAATGGGTTTCTGAGGCTCACACTCAGTGGTTGACTTCATCCCTTCTCATTTCCCAGCATGCCATCCTTCCCTACCCTGCAGGGAATGCTGGGAAAGTTGCAGCCCTACCCTCCTCATATCCCACCCCATCACACAGCCTGTCTCCTACCCTGAAATGGTAGGGGTGCAGTGCTGTTGCTTGTGTCTGAGCCTGACCTTCATGCGATCGCTGATGCCACTTGATTTGCATGGCGTCTGTCACAGTGAGATGCACACGATGGCTCTTGATAAATGGCACTTATTGGTAATGATGATGAGGACAAGGCAGTGATGACCATAACAGTGACAGAAATAATACACCCACTCTAAACAGTTCTGTCTGGATCGGGCTAAAGCAACTGGCATAGAAACACTTCCTTGGCATGGAAGTCCTTGTACCTCCTGCACAGCCAGACCCTGAGCAGAAGATGCCGATGTGAGTGCTCATACAGGAGCTATTTCAGAACAGGGCACGTTTGCCACTTTTGAGCAGGAACATATGTTATGCTGATGGTTCAAGACCATAAGCATCTGCAGTGTGCATTATTTGTACAAAGGCTTCACAAAGAGGCAGTCTGCTAATGTATGTGTTCATCTGTTTTCTAGCCTGTAGGAAAACAAAATTTCAACCTAGGGCTTAAATAATGTTCAAAACAGAGGAGCTTCACACACAAGTACAGATGAAATCTTCTCACTGGGTGGATTAGTGACACTCGACGCCCTGGAGAGTGAGGCTGTGAGTACACAGAGGCACAGGAGCCATAGTCTATAAAACACTCTTGAGGAAACACTTGCTGCATATTCAGCCTACAACATATGCTGTACCGCACCCAGTATCACATCATGTTGGAACCAGACAGACCCTTGGGAGATTGTTATTAAATTTTCAAGCACTTTTGAAAATCAGATGTAAAACACAGTCATTATTTAAAAATGAAAAATACACAAACTTCAGCTAAATTATACTAAAATTCATAAATACTCCAAATTTGCCACTTCAGGATTATCTGGCCATCATGTATGCTTTTGGAATTATTTTTAGACCTGCTATGTCCACACAGAAGAACATGATAACATTTTTACAAAGTCATGAACTGCTACCCAAACCAGTGTGTCTCCTGCTGGGTCTGTGCACAGTGACCTCAGGCTGACAGCTCAACATTGGTCAAGACATAGCAGTTAGACCATGAGAACTGGCATAAGCTTCAGGAACAAGCTCTGGGCTGCCTCTGAGGGGCGGAAGCTAAGTGCTACCAGTATATTAAGACTAACAAGTGTAGACAGATTCTAGAAATAACATTCGTCTGTTATCTGTTATTAGGAATCTTCATTCTTTCTTAGAATTTATCCCTCCCTCCAAACCCTAATCTGTGAACAGGGACCTCTGACCCTCTCTCTCTTTCTCATGTGTGTGTGTGTGTGTGTGTGTGTGTGTGTGCCCTCTCTTTCTCATGTATGTCTGTGTGTGTCTGTGAGTGTGTGACTGTGTGTGTGTCTATGTGCGTGTGTCTGTGTGCGTGTGTATACATGTGTTTGCAAGGACACATGCAGATCCTCAATGACATCTCCACTTTTGTTGTTGTTGTTTTTGTTTAAGATAAGATCTCTCACTGAGCCTCAAATTCCTTGACTCAGCTAAACTGACCAGCCAGGGATCCTCCTGTCTCAGCCATCCCCCAATGCTGGCGTTACAGGCACATGCTACCACACCTGGTTTTGTTGTTGTTGTTGTTTTATGTGGGTTCAGGCCCTCAAGTCTGAACCGCAAGCACTTTACCAAGTGAGCAATCCCCCCTCCCCATGTCTTTATCCACACAATACATGCAGCAGCAGCATCACCGCCTGCACAGTCAGGAGGGACAGTGAGAAATGTTAATCAATGAGGAACTGAGGCATTACTCAAGACCATAGAGCTTCAGGTCCCTTTTAGGCAAAGTCCTCAGAGTGCCTTGCTAAGTTGAAAGGGGTGGAAACACTAGCCGGCAGTTGGCAGACACTACCTTGTGTTTGTCCTCATTGCTGATGTGTTGTATGTAACTTTTCTGAGGAGGTGTGAAACTAAACACTGTCTACAAAGGGCTAGCAGCAACACCTGAAAGTGATTTATTCAAGCTCATCCTGTGGGGTGAAATGCATCTGTTACGGTTGCTATGGAGTACAGGAAGCTAAGTCAGCGAACTCCCACCTACCAAATTCCTATTCTGCTATTCTGCATGGGCCTAAATCTACTACAGAACTGACCCAAACCTGAACTGAGAGTGCTACCTAGTATTACAGCAGTAGAGGTAACTATACTCTCAAGCAACATAAGACATAAACAAAACCAGACTCTGGGAAAGATGTTTATATGTGCCCCATCCTTGCCCTTATGAGTGATTCTTCTGCTTTCGGTAAATACTGCCTAACTATGGAAAGAGTGGTGTACCCAGTTTGTTACATGATGGAGTCACTGTGGCCAAGATCCAGAGGGTCAGACTTGCTATGTGACTACACTATCTTCAGGAACCAACTCATTAGTTACTGATCTGAATACTGTTGAGACTGATAGTAAGAAGATATTTGAAACATCATTGGGAGATTCAAGAGGAAGAGAAGAGCCCACGTTCTGGCTCACCGACTGCATCATGTTGAGTCACAGTGACTCTCTCACGGTATCTGTTGGTGTGCATGGAGTCAATGGCTAGTGAATCTTTACTAGTTAAATAATGACTAAAATTTCTTCCTTCTACAGGAAAAATTATAAAACTTTAATATGTACAACGCGATTGAATGTGGTGTAGAAACTAGTGTTTTATTGTGTGTATGGTGGTAACATGGGTGAATGGTGTATCACATGTCCCTGGTGTGTGCGTGTGTTTTCATGGATGTGTACACATGTGGGTGTGTGACTATGAAAAGCGGAGGCAAAGGTCTAATTCTTCCATGCCTCTCTGCCTTATTTTTTAAGACTTGGTGTCTGAACCTAGAGCCCACCAATTCAGCTCACCTGGGTAGGCAGTGAGCCCAAGGATCTGCCTGTCTCTGCCTCTGTGGCACTGGAACTATAGACATGTGCCCTTGTGCCCTTTATGCAGGTTGTTTGTTTGTTTGTTTGTTTGTTTGTTTGTGTGGTTTTTCAAGACAGGGTTTCTCTGTGTAGTCCTGGCTGTCCTGGAACTCACTCTGTAGACCAGGCTGGCCTTGAACTCAGAAATCTGCCTGTCTCTGCCTCCCAAGTGCTGGGATTAAAGGCGTGCGCCACCACCACCCGGCATATGCAGGTTTTTATGTGAGTGCCAAGAAACTGAACGCAGGTCCTTGGGCTTGCATCAAAAGCACTTTTACCAACTGAGCCATCTCCCCAGCACCTGGAAACTAATATTTTTTAAAAATTGTAATCTTCCCACAAAAGCTAAGAACTTATTTGTGCTGTCCATAGGTTTTAGGGAGGTATTTAATATCAAATGAACCTACTGATTTTTCTTTTCAAGAAAATAAGTCTTATCTCCCATGCTGCTTGGAGCCCAGTCCTGCAATATTTAGTAATGTAGAACTGCCTCTCTTAGTAAACGCAGTTGTTTGAGCACTATAAAAAATGAGTCCAGATGACTTTTTCTCACCCCTTACTTCATCTGTTAAGATGAAAACAAACTGATAAAATGGTGTTTTTAATTAAGGTGGAGGAAGCACATCCACTAGACCAACCTGTGGTTCTCTTTGCAAATTCCCTGAGATACTGAGATACTGAACCTGGGCCTGACATATCCAAGGATCCAAACGATTAGCACAGCTGTATCATTTCCCACATGCAGATCAAAATATTACACGGGCTTCTCTGTTTGTGATCAATGGCACCTGCATGATGATACTGCTAAGTAACAACAGCCATTCTTCTGGGTACAAAATTTTATGAGTAAAAATTGATTTCATTTTACAATGCCAGTGGTAAGATCAGTTTTACAGGAAAACAAGGAAATGATTCAGAAAGCTCGAAATTTCTGCAGTGTGTTATCGTGAGCACTGCACAGAAAACCTTTACCTCTAGTTACTTACCAGCTAACGTTCGAAAGTATTCTTCCTTCTGTCTAGAAATTGGGGCTCTCGCTAGAATTCTATCTTTTCTAGCACTCTGTCCTTCCTTCTGTCTGTACAAGTACCAAAATAGACAGTAGTAGCTCTCTTCGTGGACCAAACTCTGATGGTTTTAATTCCTTATCAAGGAATGAGATCCTCACTGGAACATCAACCAATCTCCTTGATGACCCATATCATGATTATTCTTACGAGACCTTAATGCTCCTCTAAGAAGTATCCAATGAATGGATTTCTCTTTCATAATAATACGTTACCACTATACTTCCCATGTATGTGCATGCAGTATCTGCACACAACGTCCACACACACACATAGAAACATACACATAAAAAATAAAGAAATAAAAATAAAAGAAAATTAAGTTAAAACTCTAGAGCTAAACAACATCTTAAACATAAAGGCTGATTCACAAACTCTTGTGTAGGAAGAATTACCTCCCTTGTGAGTGACAGAATTTCACAGAAAACTGAATTAAATCTCTGGCCTAAGTGTTCCTATAATCAAAACACTTGGAAGGCTGGACCAAGATGATCTCAAGATCGAGGCCATGCTGACCTATATAAGGAGACTCTATTCCATGGAATCAAGGACTAGGATTATAGCTCAGTGATAGATATTCAGGCTTTGAGTCCCATCCCAATAATAATAATAATTAATAATAATAATAGCTTTTAAATTTTACCAGGTAAAAGAGGATGACTCAGTCAATAAAGTATCAAGGCATATACATTTGCATTGTATCCTTATTTCTCTACAATATGAGACAGGAGATTACCCTAATTTTGCGACAATCCTAGGCTATATAGGGAGTTCAAGGCCAACCAGGACTATGGAGTGAGAGCCTGTCTCAAGAAAAGGGAAATACCATAGAGAAATATTAGGAAAATATAAAGAAATATCAGCTGGTATCCCAATTGTCACTGTTGCTATAGTCCTGTTAATCTTTTTTTAACTCACATTTTTTTTCCTACAACTAAGATTTTTTTTAATGATTTTTTAGAAATTGGCTTACAAACTGTTGCTCAAAACTACAACCCCGGCCCCTTGTTAAGATAACCAGCACTGTACCATGAATGTATTACTGCTAATAATTATGCCGTCAGCTGCTTCCATCCCTGTTGCTGGATGCCTGCAGTGTTTCCAGGTCATTGCTACTATGAGGAACACTCCCAAAAGACTCTCTGTGCAAACGCTTTGTTCTAGAGCTCAGCTCTGAACAAATGTAGGATCTGTACAGGAGGGGTAAACAACGGCTTCCATTAAAAGGCCAAAGGACAAGATGGAATCCCCTGGGATGTAGGCAGTTGAATAGACACCTCTAAAGATGTGTGTCATCCCAGAACCTATGACTCCAACCTCATATGGCAGAATTAAGTTGGGCAGAGTAATGGAAGCATGTACCCTACCTCAGATGGCTTCTAGATGCAACCACATGTGTCCTTGTGAAGGCGAGAGAGAGAAACTATGGGGACAGGCACATGAAAGTGCACATGGCAGAAAGCAGAGTTTGGAGTGATGTGGACACAACCCAAGAGCATCAACAGCAATCTCCAGCAGCAGGAATTTTGAGGGTGGAGCCTCCCCAGAGCCTCCAGGGGAAGTATAGCCAGGCAGGTTCACAGCTTGATTTCTGACCTCTGGTCTCCAGAACCATAAGAGATGTGTTTCTGCTGTTTGGGGCCATGTTGAAGCAGTCGTGTGTTATACATCAGGAGAAAAGTTACTTATGTAGCTTAACTCTGGAAAATCATGAAGCTAGATAAAAATTACAGCAAAGTGTGCTCCCAAAATCCCAGCTCTAACAGCATCCTTAAAGACTGAGTGGATCTATAGAACATGGATTATTTCACCTCCTCAATTAAAATTGACTTTCAGAACCACAAAATTAAAGCTGAGTAGCAAGTCACCAACCAACAATAGCCCGTGGATAGAGGAACAGGTGACAGTAGCTGTAGCCATGGCCACATCCCTGTCTACGTGGTTTGTTTTTATACTCTGAGCAGCTGCTCTCACAGGGAAAAGCCACAGGCTCCTTAAAAAATGGGGAAACCAGAGCAGAAGTTGAATAGCATATACAAATCTAAATCTTCTGGAACTAATGTCCCTTTAGATATGGCTTCTGATTTTAAGTACCTGGACCTGATTATTGATTACAACGTCTCTTTAAATAAAGGAATTAAAACTTTCTCCATTAAAAAAAGAAGAACTGTTTTTCAAAAAATGATAGCTGCTTTCTGAAGAAGCAGATGCCCAGAAAGGGATGCTCGCCCTCAAAGTAAAGACCTGTTGTTCCACATTGTCTCAAAGCTGCTCCTTCTCTGCACCTAGGACTCTAGGGGAAAGTTCTGACTTCCTTCCTTCTTAATTTGTTGGCAGACTCCTCACCTGCACCACATTACAAACTCCATAGAATTACAAAGAGGATGGTGTACTATTTTCTCATCTCAGTTTTTTTGTGAGGGGTGTAGTACTGAAGATTCGATCTAGGGTTCCATGCATACAAAACAAGTACTCTATCACTGAATCACACTCCTAGCCTTTCCCAACTCCTTTTTGAGACAGGGTTTCCCCCAAGTAGCCTAGGATGGCCCTGGAACTTCCTAGCCAGCCCAGTTGGCCTTGAGCTCATGGTAGTCCTGCATCAATCTCCCAAAAGGTTAAGACTAACATCACACACAACTCTGCTCACCTCAAAGACTTTCTACCATTATTTCACTTGGAGCTCTGGTGATTTTTATAACAGCTTTTAAGAAAGTCTTGTACAATCTCTCATGATGAAAACAGAGTGATCAAGTGGATGATACTTATCAAATACAGAAGCAACTGCAACAGATCAAAGACCCTGTGACATCTGCCAGCCCTGTTACTAGTGCAAACACCCACTGAAGTGGCCAGAATGGCCAGATTAGTACCCCCAGAGACAGACACAGGTGTCTGCCAGCCTCCCAGATTCTTCTCAGAGGTGTGGAAACAGCAGAGGGCTGAGAATCCAGTTCTACAAAAGAAACATGGCTATCTAGATCAGTGAGTAAGAATACCATGGTTATGGAAAGAAAACAAGAGAAGTGGGCCAGCAGAATCTGAAACAGTCCTAGAATCCTGATGAATGTCTGGGGAGAGGCATTGTGCAGGCAGCCAGTTGGATACATCCACGTGGGAGGAGGTACACAAAGCCAGAGAGCAGGGGAGGTACTCAAAAGTAGCCCTTGCCGGGGATAGGCATTCAGGCAAGCAGTGTAATTATGATATCTTTGCTTTCTGTGGATATACTGTGATTTATTAAGTCAGGTCTATACTAAATGATAGCCTATTTCTAGTCTTCTTTTGTCTTCTTTAGTTTGTTTTATATTTATGACAAATCTGTAAAGACTATCCTGATACATATACCCTGGTACTTTTATAAAGCGTAACCATGGGATGAGCTCTTACAAGTCTAGTTATTGATTCAAAGGGTTATCATTCTTCTTTACCTATTTAAAAAAAAAGTAGAACATGGTTAATCAACTAGAAATGGATTGGCCAAGATACTCTGGATTTGTCTTATTACCTGTCTTCATAAAAGTGGAGGGAAGGTGGTGTGACACATAGGAAATATGGGAAGAAAACAAGTATTAACCCCCCAAATGGATGTAAAATTGATTTTCCACGGTCTCTCAGTGCATTGGAAAGCACACAGTATTAGTGTGGCCATGTGACAATGGAGACAGGCAGGCGTCAGACTTTAGCATCAATAGAATCACCTGGAAGACCTGTTAAAACACAACTGCTAGACTCCTCTCCCAAGGTCCTAATTTGGTGAGTCTGGCATGGAGCCTGAGAGTATGTGCTTCAATCAAGTGCCCAGCCTTGTCTGTGTCACTAAGATACCACACTCAGAGGATCACTGAGCAGACTATTGCTCAAAGCATCAAAAAGTGGTTCAGGATGGCCCAAATGACCAGAGGCTGGATGTGCATTTTATCTGACTTTTTTTACTCCAAAATTTTTATTAACTACTCAGATGCTACAACTTCAGCACTGAATGACTTTGGCAAAAAATAGATGAATAAATAAACAAACAAACAAAAACAGGTTTGCCCAGACTCACCCCAACCAAACAGATAAGAATGTATTTGTGCTGGTTAGTTTATGACTGCTTAACAAATTAGAGTCACCTGGGGTAAGGGAACCTCAATTAAGGGATTAATCTGAGTCAGACTGGCCTAGAGGCAAGTGTTTGGGGTGTTTTCTTGATTAATGATTGATAGGAGAGTGCCCACCCTACTTGGGTAGTAGTACCATTGGGACAAGTGGTCCTGGGTCCTGTAAGAAAAGTACCTGAGCCAGCCATGAGGAGCAAGCCAGTAAGTTGCACTCCTCCACACCTCTGCTTCAGTTCCTGTCTCCAGGTTCCTGCCTGGAGTCCCTACCCCGGCTTCCCTCAGAGATGTGGTATATACTTGGGGTTGTAAGATGAAATAAATGCTTTCCTCAACAAGTTGCTTTTGACCATGTTTTTTAATCACAACAGTAGAAAGCAAGCTAGTACATGATCCAGAATGTTCTTAAAGCTTTGGGCTGATCCAGGATACAGGCTAAGTTGAAGACCATGATTCCACCATAGCTTCTGAGTATCACCTACAGAATGTGACTTCTTGGATTCCCTCAGTGTGACTCTCACTGGCTTCAGAAAGAACATGGGAAAATTTTGTCATTGGTGTGATGTTTTGTTCAGAAAACAGACTCACAGAATAAAGTAGACATGGGTATCTATGGAACTACCTCATGGTGCACACTTACAATTCTAAAAAGCTGTTTCTTTTTGCCAGGACCACATCAAGATGGTATAAATAACAGGCAGAAAAAGAAAATAGCCAAAATACACATCACCAATGGATGTTGTCTGTCTAAGCTTCAAGGTACACACCTGTGGGGAGGATCTCGTGCAAAAGGCTCATCATTTTCTCCCTAACTTGGAGGTCACAGTTCAAATTCAGCTAGGAGATGATATCTCTTGCCTAAAGAAAGGCAGCCTTTTCTAAAATCTCTCCTTACTTACCAGTGGTATTTCTGTGATTGACAAACAGACAAAAAAAATATATTTACTTAGGGATTATCTATATTGAAAACTAGGCATAGGATTTCTGTCTCTGTCAACATTACAGGCATATCAGCTATTTGAACAAAAGGAGAGATATTTTTCCATTCAATCTTGAATGCTGAGGATTCTCCAGTTCATATTCAGAGAGACATTTGGTTTTATTGATCATGTTAGCCGAATTCGTTTAAACTCCTATAGTCAGGCAAAGAGGAGGTTGATTTTTCTTTTTATTGTAAAGGTTACTAGAAGGAACCAAATATAGAAATTATTTGTCTTTCGACAATCCAGTGGAGTCAGAACCACTCAAATGTGTTCCACAAGTTTTGTTCAAAGCCAATACTTTGATGGTCTCAAGAATTACTATATCCCATCTAGGGAATTCGCATTTTATTGTCTGAAGTTTAGCTTATTTGAAGAAGATGTATTGTTATTAATGGAGATCTGTGTATTATTCTGCTTTAAATGGATAGGAAAGTTCTACATTTTATCTACAGTCTGAAGGTTGCAAGTTCCACTCTCCCCATCTATAGCCCAGAGCCCTTTGCTTTGTATAGTTAGCTCTTGACAGTCTTTCTGAGCATCCTTTTGAACCAACCTTTCCTTGGCGTACTTTTTCACTATCTTCAAACTTGAAAAGAATATGTCTAAAGCACTACACAGTAGCAATTCTGTTAAATTCTGTTTGTTTGTTTGTGTGGGGGAGGCTAATTTTTTTGTATCAAGCAGAGTCTTTCCTGGGATGGCCTCCAACTCACTATTCTCCTGCCTCCATTTCTCAAGTACTGGGTCTACTGGAATATGCAATCAATCTTGGCATTCTCACCTTTAAAAAAAATATTTACTACATTTTTTAATTGTGAGATATCACATGCCATGCTGAACATATGGAGGCCAGTGGACAACTTTCTTTCTAATATTGGGGTTCTAGGGATTAAACTCAGGTCTTCAGATTTGGCAGTAGGTACCTACAGCTACCCACTGATCCATCTTGTTATACCTCTTCTTGGCTTCTCAGTTTTTATCTCATTTATCTTTTTTGTTTGTTTTGATTTGAGTTTTCTGGTGTGTGTGTGTGTGTGTGTGTGTGTGCACGCGTGCATGTGCACATGCACACGCACTTTATGTTTGATGGAAAGAACATGAGGGTGGGTGGATATGGAGAGAATCTAGGAGGAGTTGAGAGGGAGGAACATAATGTTGTATTTAAAAATAATAATAAAATAAATAAATAATGCAACGTCAAAAGACAAGAGAATGAACCAAATTCCCCATGTACAACTCAAAACCACCAACACTGTTCCTCCTAGGAAGAGTTCCCATATCAGTAGACTCCTCTCTTGAGTTTTATAGACATTCTGTAACTCATCAATGAAGAGTAGTGTCATTAGAGGATCCATGGTGGGTGTGCCTTATTGTAGTGAAAATTCAGCATGAAGCAGAAACGTTACAGCCAAAAGACATCAGGAATGAGGACATGTGCTTCTTCCAGACATGCCCTTTCTCTCATCGCATTCTGATACTTACACTTGGATAAAGTGCATGTATCTGAAGACAGCACTTTCTTTGCTGAGAAGACTAATGTGACTTCTAGAAACTGACCACAGTATTTTTAAATGAAGTTATGCAAATCTGATAGCCTAAAGTAAATGTTTCATAAAACCAATGACTGTTTAAATCGTGGGACTAAATTGTTTGTATATAAATATTACCTTTTATATTCCATTTGAGTTTTATGTAGATGAACACATTACTTTAATGACCTGCATTTACAGAGGGAGACTGGGAGAGTGGCTCCCTGAAATCCTTGCCAGCCAGATGGCTGCCTTTTCTTGCATGAGATTAAAAGATGTTTCTCATTCACCACGATGCTTCCGAGGCAGATTAATATCGCCAGCTAAATTGCTTGTGTTTTTGGAATAAAATTTAAAGAGAACTTTTTAGAGCAATTGGTGTCACCGGTTCTCAGAGCAGATTGCTCTCCAGGTAGAGACGCATTCGGTAATTAATGGAAAGAATTCTGTGTTAATTGACTGCTTCGGGAAGAAAGATATAATGACTCCTTATTAATCATCAAAAGAGATGTACAGCATGGAGGCCCCACAATAATTGCTCCAACAGTGGAGAAATGTTAATTAATGAAAAAGAACAATGATGTAAGAAATTAGCTACATAATGCCTGCCTCCAATAGTGGTTGCATTCGAAACACAGCAGGGTGGAAACCACATTAGGTAGTAGATACACAGAACTTTGTACCCCGAATTTAGGTCGGAGGGCAAAAAAAAAAAAAACTTATCACAGTACTTTCTCTGCTTGAAGAAATAAGAACATTCATCCAGAGCTATATTTATTTCAAAGAAAGAGCCCTTGTCAATCATCTCTGATCTAGGATTTTTTAAAATTAAAAAATTCCCAATCCAAAACAAAGTCATTTATTAATGCTCTTTAATTTCAATACAGTAGGTCATTCTGAGTGCTAAGGACAAAGGGTATGGAAGACAGTTGCTTTTCTCCAAATGGAAATCAGCAAATTCAGTTTCTGGACCTATCCCAGATGGAATATAAGGGGGAAAAAACTTCAAATTCACTTCTTTTAAAGAGTCTGATTTTAATCTCTGGGAGAATAGTGATTCCTGTCTCTCTAACAACTCGGTTTTCCAGAAAGGGAAGTCGAGCTTAAGGAACACAAAGACACTATCAGAGCTCAGTCCTAGGTCCTTAGAGTCTAACAGAATCATCAGTGGCCACCCTGATAACTTGCTGCTGAGACGTTCCCAGGCCATTACTCCCCAGGCTGAAAACAGAGACACTTCAAAGAGCAGACAGCTGAAGGAGAGAATGATACTAACATCTCTTACAAGTCCAGCTCCCTGAGTGTCCCAGGAGCTGCCAGTGCTGCATCCCCAGCAGGCACAGCTCCCAGCACTGCATCCCCAGCAGGCACAGCTCCCAGCACTGCACCCTCAGCAGGCACAGCTCCCAAGACTGCATCCCCAGCAGGCACAGCTCCTAGCACTGCACCCCCAGCAGGCACAGCTGCCAGCACTGCATCCCCAGCAGGCTCAGGAATCCCACTGACTTCACCCTTGCTTTTCCTTCTAGCTGGAATGTACTGGGACTCCAAGGCGCTCTCCTCTGTCACTTCATCGAGCCTGTGTACCTCCACAGCATCATTGTGGGAAGTCTGCACCACACGGGCCACCTTGCACGGGTCATGAGCCACAGGATGGAGGGCATCGGCCAGCTCCCTGCCTCATACCGACAAAATAGGCCTCTCCTTAGTGGTAAGAGACCTGCACCCCACCGCCTTGTCCTCAGGCTGCTGAACACAGGCCCCATGGTTGCAACTCTTATCTGGTTGCATTCACTTTGGCAATGATAATTTCAAACTTAATGAGTAAAGTAACAACAATGAAAAAAACTTAAAATGGACCAATAGTGTGTGTGTGTGTGTGTGTGTGTGTGTGCACACACGCATACTCACATGTATAAAGATCACAGAATATCTGATAATGTGTTAAACAACACTTTAGCAGGAATTCAGGTGGGACCTAGCACATCACACATCTGTATCTTGTTTTCACTGCAGTAATTTATAGTGAATTGTAATCCCTGGTAATAGAATAAGGCTTAAAAGGCCCCCAACACCTGTTTTAGATATCCCTGGTGTTTGAGAACCTGAGTTCAAATCCCCAGAACTCACATAAAAAAACTGAGTGTATTGAATGTGGTAGTAGTGTACATCCCAGCACTCTTTGGGGGTAATGGAAGCCAGAGACAACAGCTTCACCGGACAGAAGGTCACTGGCCAATTAGCCTAATATATATATATATATGAAAAAAGAGACCTAATCTCATACAAGGTGAAAAGCAGAGACTAATACTCAAGATTGTCCTCTGACTCCCATACTCCCACTGTAACACACAAACACACACCGAGAGAGGCAGGAGAGGGAAGTGTCAGCCAGTCCCCAGGTCACCTGCAGTATATCTGCAGAACCTAGAAGGGCACCCTCTGTTGCAGGACTAGCTGGGACCTCATCTGGGAGGCAAGCCCTAAGACACCACACCTTCCCACAAGCCTAGGTGCCTTTAGGGAGCCCAGACATGCCAATCCACCTGGCAACAGCTGGTTGCAAGAGTCATAGGTCACAAAGCTTTAGACACACTGGAAGGTGTGAACTTTTGTGTCTCATAGAAAGGACCCAACGAGAAATCTCCATGGGTTTGGAAAAGTGATATTTATATACTGGTACCAGCCTTCTGTATTAATCATAAACTTCCAGGCTTGTAGGAGCTAACCAAAGCAGAAAGAAGAAGCATGTGAACTTTAATCATGTCCTGTTAGCCTTGTAATGAGAACCTGGTAGAAAACTCTAGGTCTTTACGTGAGTTCCCTTTTGCTTCGGGTGAGTTCTCTTGAGAAACTACTTGTGGCAAAATCAGGCAGATGCACTGAGAAGCAGCAGAACTCTCTGTGAAAAGCAAGCCAGGGCTCTGCTCCAGGAGCTAGGGACAAGCACTCGTGGGCTTGGCTGGTTTACTCTCAGCCTATGCTGAGAATGGTATGAATAGGAAGTATCTTCCATAGGTCCATGGGTTTTAATACTTAGTCTAGCTGCTGTGAAGCTCTTAGGAGGTGAAGGCTTGGTAGAGGAAGTAGGTCAGTGGAGCAGGCCTAGGGGAAGTAGGTCACTGGAGCAGACCTAGATGTTTTATGGCCTTGCTTTCTGTTTGCTCTACCTCCTGACTACTTGTAAAAAATGCAGGTAGTCTCTTAGGCTCCTCCATGATAGATTGTCTCTCCTCAAATTATAAGCCAATGTAAACTCTTCTTCCCTTAAGTTGCTTCTGTCAAGTAATTTGGTCACAGTAATAAGAGAAGTTTAATACAGCCAGTATCTAAGAAAGAATAAAAACAGTAAAACAAAGTAGTTGTTGATATATATGTATGTGTGTGTGTGTATATATGCGTGTATGTATTTGTGTATGTATGTACATATGTGTGTATATATGTATGTACATATCTACATGTCTGACTGTGTTTGTATGTTTGTGTGTATCGGTGTGTGTGTATCTGTGTGTTGCAATTGGGCCTAAGATTTTTTTCCCAGAATTTTAAAACTGTTCCACACTATAAGATCAGGTGTGAAAAGGGGGCCTCATAGGAGCAGCTATGGGAAAGAAATGAAATAATTCATGCAGAGCACAGGAGGATGCTAAGCAAATTCTTAAGATGCCAGCCATCACAGAAATGAATCTCTTTATTCGTCTATCCTACAATGTTGGCCATTTAAAAGTTATGTAAAATAAGATCACAGATTTAAGAAGTTAAAACAGGCAGGGCAGGAAAGGAGCCCCCTCCGTATGTCACCAACTAGTCACTTGTTCCTTTCCGTATTAAAACCCCAGGCATTTTAGACAACATCTAAGCTCTTAGGGTCCTTTGTAAGACTTACCTTCCTTTTAGCAGTGAACAGAGTTCGTGACATCAGACAGCACCACAATCCTAGCACATGATGCTGAGTGTGGTGACACACACCTGTCATTTGAGTGATCAGAAAAGTGAGGGAGGCTCCTGGGTTTGATGTATAGTGAATTACAGACTAGAATTACAGACAAGCCAGACATACATAGAGAGACTGGTGTCACTCTGTGTTCAAAGGCACAGGATTTATTAGACTCTTGCTAGATCTTGGGGTTCCAAGTGTGCAGCAGCTAAGGAGAACTTGTACTGAAATACTGGCAAGTTTTGGCAAGGCTATCTGGAAAAGGTTGGCACTGTTTAATCCAGGAATGTCAAATAGTTGTTTGTATCCAGATTTTCCCTTATTTCACTGTAACACAAGGTCGACTATTGTGAAAGGAATGATATTTCATCTCCATCCTGAGGGCTGAGGTAATATCAATACTAAAGGCTGGATTTGCGCACAGGCAGTGGGAAGCCTACCCTCTCAGCTTACTACATCACCCTGTACCCCTACTATTGTTCCCAGACCATTGGCTGTCTCCTTTACTCTCGACATCAAATGTGCGATGGGTCTTAATCACTAGCTAGTCAGCGGTATCCATAATGGGTTGAGTTTTAGTTCACCTGAAAAGTCCAAGCTATAAAGGCTGCCTTTGGGTTCAACCTAGGCTACAGAATCCATCACTCTAACTATAACAGCTCTTGAGAAATGAACAACCTAAAGGTGGTATTCATGGGGTCAGAAAGGAAGTGAGTAGAGGGGTATGATCTGAGTGGTACAACTGTTATAAAGTTGAGAAGTGTCCCGAGAGTGGCAACATCATTTAGAGAAATCTGATGACACTTCTTTAACAGACGCCCCCTCTCTCTGTACTGACTTTACGACATCATTTTGGATCATCTCATTCAGTCTTCATGCCAACCAAAAGCAAATACGAGTCACTCCATTTCTTTTAAGTGTCAAAGGAAGGCAAGGAAGCCACTTCAGTCAGTACAATGTTTGTCTTGCAGGCCCGAGGACCTGTGTTCAAGCTCTAGGACCCACACTAAAAGGCCTGCAATTGCGACTCCATGGCCAGGTGGTCTGGCCTACTTAGACATGGAGGTCACTGAGAAACTCTGTCTTAGAAGGTAGATGCTGACCCTAAAGAACAATACTGAACGTTACCTATGGCCTCCACATACATGCACATGCCAGCCTTCATACCAACGAGCACATAGTAATTAACTTGGAAAGAGACTCATGTAAATGCGATATACTCCTTAAGATGCTCTATTTAACCAAAAGAAGCAAGAACTTAAACTCAAGTCCAGTTGGCTTAAATTTTACATTCTTCTAATATATCAGATTACATCCTGTGACATCGCAGAACAGTGCAGTTCCTAGATGCCTATTTAACACACACACATACACACATAAAAACTAATAATGTGAAACAAGCCTAGCTAAAGAGGAAGCAACGACTAACTACTGGAGAGGGGGTGTGGGGGCATCGAGCCAGTGCACTGGAGTGTGTCCAAAACTCTTAGCTGCCTGCTGCTCTCAGCACCTCATGCAGCACTGAAGACTTGCCTGCCACTAAGCACAGACATGAAGGATTTGCCTTGAGGTCTAGAAAATTATATTTATTTTTTAAATGGCCAATAATTTCAGCAATTCTAAGAAAATGCTACTTGGGGGAGCACACTCTTTCTCTTTCTTGCTTCCATTCTTCCTTGCTTTTCTTTATCCTGTCTTGTCTTAAAGTGACCAAGGACTCGCTCTAACTAAGCACCAAACGTAGTTCAAGACAAGATTGGGGAGCGAGGGGGGGAGGGGAAGCTGGATTGGAAGCATAAGTCAATATCTCCACACTAGATGTCCCCAAATTATGGCATGGTTCTTGGACTTATTGTAAGTTAAATTTATTGTAGGTTTTAAAGAGAGACAGACACTTCTCATTACATTCTATTTTTCTGTGCTCCTAACTCCTTGAGTACTCCTCATTCTTCTGTATTTATCTGAGAGTGAGCAAAAAAAAAAAAAAAATGATTTAGGGATGGGGCAGATGGCTCATCAGTTCTGAGTGCTATGCTCCTCTTGCATGCAACCTTAGTTTGGTTACCGGCAACTTACAATGTCCTATAACTCCAGCTACAAAGGATTCAGTGCCCTCTCCTGATTTCTGTGGGCACCTGATTCACATACACGTACCCACACAGAGAAATGCACACAATGTTAGATTTAGTCTTTTGAACAGCTATTTAAAATTAATAAATACTAAGAAAGGGAAAATACAATACCAACCCTCTGTCAAGATAGTGGTCTTTGTTCATCCTCTGGGAACCTGGACATTCCTTCTTGGACATCAGTCTCTTATCTGTGCTCTTTATAAATGGCATGTCCATCTGGGACATAGCAACATAAATAAAATGACAACTTTTAATTGTTGTTCCTGTAGAGTTGGCTCAGCAGGTACTTGCTCCACAAGCAAAGGGACCTACATTCAGGTGTCCAACACCAACATACAAGTCAAGCATAGCAGCATGCCTATAAGTCCAACACTAGGAAGGGCATAGTCAGATAGATCCCTGGAGCTCACTGGTCAGCCAGTCTTGACAGAATGGTCAGATTCAGGTTCACTGGAAAGTCCTTGTCTCAAAAAATTAAAATGAAGGGCCACAAGATGGCTCAAGGGTGTAAAGCAATTGTCACACAAGCCTGACAACCCAAGTTGGATCCCCAAAATCTGGGTTGAATAAAAGCTTACATATACCATGCATCAGCAGAACTGAGAGGAACCCAGGACCTCTGATTGGCTTAAGGTATAGCCTAACCCCTGAGATACTATGTCCTCTCCCCGAGCCCATGGGGCAATGTCTCCCCCTCTAGCAGTGTGGTCCGACTAAACCTGTCATCCTGTACTTATGTAGAATATGGTTCTCCTTACTATAAAGATGCAAATTGAGCTAAATCTTGATATCTCCACGCCTGCTCAGAACCTTAAGCAGCAACTTCATTGCCTTTTGATGGGCATTTGAAAATGAATCATGCAAATTTTGAAAAGAAATCATCCTAATTTCTTGAAGAAGGAAAAAAAAAAAAAAACAAGAGTGGGGGAGGAGAAAGTCGGGCCTGAGGATAATAATAAAAAACATACTCAAACAAGCAAATGAGTTTCCCTCAGGTCAGTTTGCAGAGTTGCCCTAAAAGGTGAAGCTCACACATTAGTAGAAAGAAGCCCTGCAATTTAGATACAGCTAAATCAGTTCTGGGTTAAAAAGAATCAACCAAGCTGAAAAGGATACCCTCATTGCCACAGACACAGGGTGCATATTAATGGATCAAAGTCAAGCTTGAAGTATTCTGCATAAGGCAAGCTAACCTGAAGTCAACTTCAGGACCAGAAGCCTGTGAGCATGCTAAGGCTGGGCCAAATCCTGAGTCCTTCGTGGGAAGAAAAATTCATCATTACTTGAAACAGCCACCCTAAAGAAGGCTGCCATTGTGAATTCTGCCTTCTTGTGAACTCAATAAGACAAAAACAAAGCATGAGAGTAATAACTAATAAAAATCTATACTTGGAATATTTGTATTTTTAGAAAAACAAAGTGCCACAAAATAGAAAGTGACTTTGACAACTTGTTTCTACCAAGCTGAAGATATATGCTTCCTGATGCTTTCAACATCAAGATGAACTTTTTTCCCATCAAGTAAAAATATCGCAGTAGAATGAAGGTGTCTAGACAGCATAGCTGTGCATTTGAATGAGACATGTCCCCCATAGTGTCATTATTTGAACAATTGGTCCCAGTTGATGGCATTGTTTGAGTATGCTGTGGAGTGTTTACAGTGTGGGACCTTGCTGTAGGAAGTACGTCCTTGAGTGTGGGCTTTGGGAGTTTATAGCCTGGCCCTGCTTTTGGCCCTCCCTTCCCTCTTCTCTTCCCCCTACCCCCTTTCTGGTCCCTGAGTTAGTTTGAGCAGTCAGCTTCCTGCCCCTGTCTCTGTTGACCACCATCCCCACCATGATAGACTCTGTCCCTCTGGAGCTATAGACCAGAATAAACCCTTTCTTCCTGAAGATGCTTTTGCCAGGGTATTTTATCACAGCAAAAGAAAAATAACCAATACAATAGTCAAACTCTTTCTTTATGATAGTAGTATATTTAACAGATGTGTTTATGCTTCTCTCTCTCTCTCTCTCTCTCTCTCTCTCTCTCTCTCTCTCTCTCTCTCTCTGTGTGTGTGTGTGTGTGTGTGTGTGTGTGTGTGTGTAAGCACACTTGTGGAAGTCAGAGGATGGCCCATGAGAGTGTTTTGTCCCCTTCTACTCTTCGACTGTACGGGTCTCTGAGATTGAACTCTGGAGGTCTGGGAGCAGATATCTTTAACCACTGAGCCAGCTCACCAGCCCAAGATGTGGTTTGTAACTTGACATTTTTAAGCCCACACTGAAAATAAATTATTTTTATAACACACAGCAAGGTTATAGCAATGATCAGGAGATCTGAATCCATAGACAGGTCAGAGAATTGATCACTAGACCTGTATGTTGAAGACCACTGTTTTAGCTTGTTGCGATGAACACTGGCACATTTCTTAAAGAAATAGAGAGCATTGGCTCTCTTTCTTCCTGGTACTGACTGTCCTGAAGAAGTGAAAAATTATAGCAATCCTATCCAGAAGAGAAGGTTTAGAGATTGTGCTTCCTGACAACGTAGTCAGAAGCTTGATGTGCACTAAAATCTTCACCAACAATAGGCTAAGTTTTACCCTCTTCTATTTGCTTTTCATACTGTGGATACCGAAAGGCATCCATGTTCCTACTTTGGCATGAGTGTACACTGTGTTTAAGAATCTTATGTGGAATCCTAGTCTTCTCAAATCTAAGGGAAATTTAGTGATGATAAATTATATTTTGCAAAATAATTTGTAAGTTATTCTTATAATAACTTATAAGCAAGTATTTTTTTATCTAGCTATTAATTTGTAGTATCATTTTATATTACAACAAATTTAAGTATATGATGTAGTAACTGACAAACTTCCATAGATATTATCTGTAAACACGTCCTTTTTTTTTAAAGTGTTGGAGGTATACAAGCCATTGGTTCCTCACACACTCAGCGCTTCCCTTCCCCAAGGCTTTCTCCTAGGCAGCCTCAGAAGTTGGTTGAGTCCCTTCCAGTGCCTCAAGAGGGCTCCAGGCCATTTTTTTGACTCTCTGCTAGGCATTATCTATGAAATGTATGTGATAATCGACAAGCTCTCAGGGTGTCCTTCATCTGGTGGTGACTGGCTCCAAAGCTTAAATTGTGAAGCGAAGTCCTTGTCCACGCCTCACTTCCGGTTCCCCGGGAGCAGAGAGCCCAGGCATAGATTGCCTTCCCATGTTCATCTTGTACTTAGGAACTCTACATAGCTAGTTCCAGGCCAGCCAGGGCTTCATAATTTAACTATCTGAAAAAAGGGGCGAGGAGCATAAAAAAAATCGAAACCAAGGCACAGGGGCAAAGTGAGGAAAACCACCCGAGGAAAAAGATATGGAATGGTCTGTGGAAACACCTTCCAGAAAGAATGAAAAATTTCTCTATCAGCAAGATCTTTGTCTTTTTTGGGTTTTTGTTTTTGTTTTTGTTTTCTTGTAGGTTAACCAAGGTTGTGGGGATAGGTGCCTGTGTGGCTGTGTTCTAGGTTTCCTTTTTGACATTTCTTTTTGGATCAGAGATCCCGTTAAACCAAACAGATTTGGTTGTTTTGTCTTCTTGCAAGAGGGAGTATTGGGGGGAAGGGGAGTGGAGACACGGCCCTGAGGTTGAGCACACATTTCCAGAGAACTGGAGTTGGCTCCCAGCACCCAACTCCCAACCCTAGTTCCTCATAGGTTCTATGGATTCAAACTCCATAGAAGTCATGCTTGCACAACGAATGCTTGTGCCCACTCGGCCATCTTCCCAGCCGCCTTGGTTTATTTTTTAAATACACAGAGAACTTGTTTAGACAAAACCTCACCACCCAATGTACCAACTGCCCACCCTCACTCAGTCCCATCATATTCTGTAGGCTCTGCAGCACATATCATAGATTTCTCACCAAATATGCTCTATTAAGACAAAAGAGTATCTAAAAAACTACTGACGATTGTGATAGTGTTTGTGTTAATGATAAAAAATAAAATGACATTAATATGATAAATTTACCAATTTTGTTTTCATTAGAAGTGTGTGTGTGTGTGTGTGTGTGTGTGTGTGTGTATAAGAGAGAGAGAGAGAGAAAGAGAGAGAGAGAGAGAGACTGTGTGTCTGTGTATGTCTCTGTCTCTGTGTGTGTGTCTCTCTCTGTCTCTGTGTGTATATGAAAGAGAAAGAGAGTGTGAATGTGTCTGTGTGTGTGTGTATGTTATGTGTCTGTGTGTGTCTCTGTGTGTATGTGTGTGTGTCTGTGTCTATGTCTGTGTATGTGTCTGTCTGTGTGTGTGTGTGTGTCTGTATATGTGTCTGTGTGTGTCTGTGTGTGTCTGTCTCTGTGTGTGTGTGTGTCTGTGTGTGTCTGTCTCTGTCTGTCTCTGTCTGTGTGTGTCTGTGTATGTGTCTGTGTGTGTCTGTGTGTGTCTGTCTCTGTGTGTGTGTCTGTGTCTGTGTATGTGTCTGTGTGTGTCTGTGTGTGTCTGTCTCTGTGTGTGTGTGTGTCTGTGTCTGTGTATGTGTCTGTGTGTCTGTGTGTGTCTGTCTCTGTGTGTGTCTGTCTCTGTGTGTGTGT
>NW_021604639.1:7179696-7215070 GCF_004785775.1 Grammomys surdaster | reverse complement strand
AGAGCAGGGGAGAGATTACACAAGGTACACAGGATATCTGGCAGTATATTAAATTCAAGAGACCCCTTCTATCCCTGCAACTTTATGATTCCATGCATGCCTGGAAGCATGCTACTCCATTCATTTTGCAAAATTAAATGTAATGTGCCCCTGTATTATAGACTCACCTCACTTCATATAAAAATCACATCCCTGAAAGGTCTTGTGTAAATTTAATTTGGGGAGAGCGAATTGCATTTTAAATATAGTAGGCTCACTAGCTATTTAAAGACATGCCATAATGTCTCACTTATATAACGCCTTTTTTTTTTTAATAAATAAGGATTTCTTTAAAGTAAGGCATCTTTATATAGATGTGAGCCGTCATAAAGCTAATTGTCATGGATGAGTTGTGGATAGTCCGCCTCTGCTCGTAGATAACGAAACTAAGGGTCATAGTAACTTGTAAGGATCGAATGCTGGCAAAAGGGAAAACAGTCCTAGGTTAATTAATTTATCAAAGATCTCACTACTAGAAAGTCATAGACATGACATTTGACCTTGGCCTATTTCTGAACTCATCTTGTTAACACAATTGTGTGAACTGAAATGCAAGTCAGACGACCTCACTGAGTGTGCCCTGATAATATCCTACACACACACACACACACACACTCACACACCCATCAACCTCCAGAATGAATGAGGCAAAGGTTGTAGAGATTGGCTAATTTCCTATGTGAATCTACTTTGGAATAAGAGATAACATTTCAAAAAATTCGACAAAGATGATTAACTGAGTTACAAACGTCAACACGTCACTGTGCTGAATATCAGACTGAACAAACTTGCACTAGCATTTTTTCTGTTATAGATTACTTTCCTGGAAGAACTGTTTAAATTGCTTAGAGTCAGGCAGTGGCATTATTGGAAGTGTGGCCTTGTTGGAGTAGGTGTGGCCTTGTTGGAATAGGTGTGGCCTTGTTGGAATAGGTGTGGCCTTGTTGGAGTAAGTGTGGCCTTGTTGGAATAGGTGTGGCCTTATTGGAGTAGGTGTGGCCTTGTGGGAGGAAGTGCATCACTTGGGGTGGGAATGAGCTTTGAGTTCTCAAAAGCTCAAGTCGGATGTAGTGGCCCACTCTCTTCCTGCTGCCTGTCAATCCAGGTGTGGAACTCTCAGCTATCTCTCCAGCACCATGTCTGCCTACACACTACCATGCTTCTTCCCTCTGTGATGATAATGGACTGAGCCTCTGAACTATAAGCTAGCCCCAACTAAATGTTTTCCTTTGTTGTGGTCTTGGTGTCCCTTCCCAGCTAAACCAAGTCCAAGAGCCTGTAGCATTGAGACAGACCCATCAGACAGGTGTTTGCTTTGTTTATTCTGTAAACTTGAGAAACAACCACTACTGTTAATGTATCTTCGCACAGTCCTCCACCAGGACTAGCCTCGCTGAAGGCAAGAGGAAGGGCAAACAAATTGCCTAAGAGAGGGGGAAGAGAACCTTCTCATCACAGATCTGTCCTTTTGCCAGTAGATGGTGCCAGAGTGTGGGATGATTCTAGGAAATGGTACTCAGAGGGTGGAGTTTTCCAGGATGTGGCTCTAAGAAGGCCAAGTTGTCCCAAGAAGAGATGCTCAGAGTGTGAGATTATTCCAGGAAATGGCACATAGATTGGGGTTTTGGTGAAATGTCATATTTGGAAAGGGGGCTCTTGCAGTTCTGATTAAAGTTCATGAAATGAAGAGATGATGACATAATTCATTTCAGGGGGCCCCACATGCAATCACATTTGTTGTTATAAGAAGAGAGTCACGGAAAGAAAAAAAAAAAAGACCTATGAAGTCAGAAGCAGAGACTAAAGTGATACAGCCACAAACCAAAAGTGTACTTGGAGATTCCAAAAAATAGACAGATAGAGGAGGGTTTTCTTCTTCCCAAAGCTTCCAGAAAGCATGACCCTGTTACCTTGACTGTAGATTTCTGACCTCCAGAATTGTCAGAGCACAAATCTGTATTGTTTCAAGCAATTAACTTTATAGTAAACTAACTACAATGCTCCATTGGTAAAGTATAATTTTCTCAATTTTAGAAATCATATTAAATTATCCCTTATTGTTCCCTCATTGCAAAATAATTCACTAAAGGCAAATGTTTCTTAGGATTTCTATTAGGTCAATTTTATTCTTATTTGTTTATATTTTATGGATGCTGAAGAGAAAGTTCTCGGAATCTATGGAAGTTAGTCTACAGAATAAGAAACAAGACACCAGGTATCTTAGTTAGGTTTCTATTGCTGTGATAAAACACCATGACCAAAAGTAACTTAGAGAAGAATGTGACCCTCCCTTCTGCCCAGGGGCTGTTGACCACTAACCCAAGGGAGGAGTGTGCAGGGTTCAGATGGATGGATTGTCTCCCAGAATCAGCTTCAGTGAGACAGCTCAACTTCATTGAGGTGAACAAGGGCTATATAGACCTTAGGAATTGAGTAGGATGTACATTATTGGCTAAGGTGAAGGCTTGGGAATGCTGCATTTACATATAAAGGGATTCCAAGAACCTGTCTGGCAGGTTCTGAGAGGGGGAGGGGAGAGGAGGGGGAGAGGTTAAACCTGTAATCTGGCCATAAACCATGAGACTTTCCTCAGAGGTTTTTTGGGTCAGTAACGGGAGGAAAGGGTTGATTGCTAACATAGTACATAATTATCATAAAGCCAGAAGGGCTGAGAGGGACTTCAGTGCAGAGCTTGCAGGAAGCTCTGTGCAGGGTCATCCTCTAGATAAGGCCCTGGACACTCTCCAGGTAAGACGAGGCAGAGAAGAGCAAGGTCTGTTGAGAAAGAGAGTCCTCCATTTTGTGCCAAACTCAGGAAGCTTATCCGGACATGGTGGATGGAGACCTTAATAGCAGGATCTTCCAACCAAAGAAAAGGTTTATTTCATCTTAAAATCCTCAAGTCACAGTCCATCACTGAGAAAAGTCAGGTCAGGAGCTTAAGGCAGGGACCTGGAGGAGAGAACTGAGGCCAGGACCATAGACAAACACCATTTACCAGCTTACTTCCCTTGGCTTGCTCAGCCAGCTTTCTTATACTACCCAGGACCACCTGTCTATACCATCCACCTCCAAGGAGCGCTTACCTCCACATCAAACATAAATCTCAAACAAAACATCAGGAAAATGCCATGCAGATTTGCCTACAGGCCAATCTTATAGAGGCATTTTCTCAATCAAAATTCCCTCTTCCCAGATTTGTTAGGTTCCAACCAGCATACCATGGATTCGATCACCTTAGTCCCATGTCACTTGCTCACAGTACTAGGTTTCTGAGTTATGATTCCTCACCAGGGGGTATCATATTTTTCATTCTTGGACTATAATCATCACAATGCTCTTTTTTTTTTTCAAAATCTTAACTAGAACTAGGCTCCCAGGTCAACTGGAAGATTCTGATCTGTTGGTGTCTGCCAATGGAAGCAGATTTCAGAATAGTCCTCAGAAGATACTTAATACTGTAAAATGGGGACAATTGGCAATACTGTACATGTTTATTATATTGAGTTATTAAGCATGTGTTGATGTGTTACCTTGAGAACATTGTGGGGTGGGTCTTGGTAGGACATATTGTGACTGTGACCACCTTTTATTGTCCTTATAAGTTGGTTTTTATTTATCAATTTATTAAAAGTTTTTCACACAGAATTCCATGTAGCCTACTCCCTGTAAATTTCTGACTTCTTGTCTCTCTCCACCTCCCTAGTGCCAAGATTATATGCATGTACTTAGTTTTATGCAGGAACAGTGCTACGAATCAAACCCAGGACCTCATATATGCTGGGCAAGCACTCTACCGCTACATCCTAGCTCACTGTGTGACTATAGAAAAAAATCTCAGGTCAGAAGATATCTCAGCTATCTCAGAAGATAGCTCAGTAGATAAGAGGCCTTGCTATGTATGCATGAGGACCTGAGTTCAAACCTCTAGCACCTCCATAAAAGCCAGGCATGGTCATGCATGCCTATAACTTCATCATTGAACCACAGAGACAGGTAGATCCTGGGAATACACTGGCCAGCCTAGCCGGAGTAGTAAGCTTCAGGTTCACTGAGAGACCATGCCTCAAGGGAATAGGGCAGAAAATATGGCAGAGGATACTGACATCAGTCCCATGACCTATGTATATACACATATACTATATATACTAACACATAAACACAAAAGTATATACCATTGACATACATCATATACACACAAAAAAAGGAAGGAAAGGATGGAAAGAGAGAGGAGAGAAACCGAAAGGAAAAGAGGAAAGGAGATACAAAATCTGTAGAGATTTCATTTGTGTGCATATTACAGGAATACCAAAAGGTACCTGGAGTGTTGGCTTAAATTTAGAAAATCTACATATAGTGAGTTTTTTTTATATATATGGAAAAGTTATCATAGAAAACGAATGTCTCTCTAGGGAACCAAAAAAAAAAAAAAACAGGAAAGTCTGGGCGTCATATCATTATCTTATTAATGTATCTTCAAAGTTCCATTCTCATCCAAGGAACTGTGTATGTGAATGTGATGGGAGTGGCCAATGGGAAACAAAAGGAATCACCTGAAACAGAATAAAATGCGAAAGCAAACAAAAGTGGCACAAAAGAAGGCAGCCTTTTCATGGTGACTCAGAAGAAGGCCATATTCAGAGCTTCATCACCAGGCCACCCTTAGTCACCAGGCCATCATGGTCCTTCTTGTGAAAAGAGGCAACCTGGTGCTGACCAATGACTGAGGAACTAGACTCCCCCTCACTCCAACACAATACCACAGAGACCATCACTTGACAACTGTGCATTGTTCTCATCCATGCAGGGTTTGCCTTACAGCAAAATACTGTGGTGCTGGGCTGATGTGAATGTTCTGGGAGGTAATCATATGTTTCATTGCACACTGGTAAATCTGCACATTGCATTCAAGTGAGTCTGACACACAGCTTCATCTCCTTTACTATAATCAGAACCAATCATTAATTATCGCAATGTCCAAATCATCCTGCTGGCACTCATACTTAATAAACATTCCGAGCGATGATTCTTTGTGGTTATGTTTTATTAAATGACATCAAAGATTGGATTTCCATCCCCACACGTTGCTTTAGAGAGGATTCTTGTTCTTGCAGGCAAAGGAATAGAATAAAAATAATCTTTAAACTAGAGGCTCAGAGCATAAGCAGACAATGATAACTCCTGCAGAAGTATTAAAGGTAAATGTTGGACAAATGTATAAATGTCAAAAAATGTATGTTTAATATAAAAATAATCCTGACTTCTGCTTGTTGGTTGGTTACTCCATCCCCTCAAACAATCAGGTAATTTATCACTAAACCGGAGATATTCTGTGTCCTATAACTGAGAATATTTTGTTCTGTGGCTTGGAGAAGACTAAGCCAAGTAGAGGTGACCTTCAAGTCATTCTTTAAATAACAATTGGTATAGCATTTGATGTTTAGACTGCTCTTTTCTGTCACATTTGATCTCTGCTTAACCTTATGAAATGAAGTTGCTGTCATCAGAGAGCAAAGGAAGAGAATGAATGATATGTGCCGAGGCTCCAGGATGAAGATAGGTTGGAAACCAGGTCTCTCCGGTTCCTAAGTCCCGAGACTTGTCTCCACATTAAATCCCACAAGTCTATCAGCCTGTGGCTTCCATCCAATGCACTGCCCATGCTCCATTCTTCCCCTACATTCTCCATGGGTAGACACAAGAATGCTCACACGGGTAACTTTCTGAGACTGTTAAAGCCCTGGTGAGTCTGACAGCCAAGGGTGTTGAGAGCAGAGCCCAGCCAGGCAACAGCTGAGCCTTCTCCAAGGCAGGTATGTCTGCTTACTGAGAGCCAGTGGAGAAGCTCAATGTTGTCTCCAGGAAAGCAGAAATAGGAACAGAAGAGGAGGCGGAGGTGGGATGAACTGCAAGGAACCAGGAAGGTCGTGTGTTGAGGTCAGACATTGGAAGGCATTCCTCTGAGTTCAGAATTTAGGATTTTAGAAAAGCTCCAAATGTGTGCTTCAGCGGTCAATCCCAACATAAAAACAAGAGAGATGAGAGACAGAGAAGGAGGAGAGAAGAACCTGCAGAGAACAGAGGAGATTGCCAGTCTGCTGAGCCTGGCTGCCCACAATTCCGAGGCAGCTATCACATCCCTTTGTACTCAGTCGTCCCTGACCTCAACAGCTGCCTCTTCCTGCCAACATGGTCCCTGCCCAGTAGGACAGTCCATGGCTGCCAATGGGCCAGATTGTTTCCCCCTGCCTGGCTCTCAGGGGTGAGCAGCCACAATAGCAAATCACAATAGCAAAAACTTCTAGTGGAAAGAGCTGACGTGGATGGAATTTGCCTGAATGTCCAACATTGCCCATCCATGACCAGAACAAGGTCACAGGGTGACTTTCAGCCTGGGATCTCAGCTATTTAGGTGGCAATTGGCAAAGCTTACTGGCCATGTGCTGAGAGAACAAGCTCAGTTCTAACCCAGAATATTGGAGCTGGAGACACAGGAGGATCCTGAAGCCTGTGTCTGTGTAACACACAATTGAGCAGGTCTTCTGCTGAGACGGGAACTACTCCCATATATGGAGCTGAATACAGGACCTGCCCTCCTGACATGCCCTTCCAGTAGTTATTTATAGCTGGAATGCTTCCCAACACCCGGGCTTCTCCACTAAGGGTAGCGCATCCCAGAAACCTGAGCAGCCATCCTACTGGAGTAAATACAATGCTCTTGTAGAAACTTCTGGTACCTCCCGGTAGGCTCCACACTCTCATGTGACCTGAGAGCTCCAGGGTATGTTCATCTCTTTGACACTTTGACACAATGTTTTCAAATGAAAAATTCATATGCGAGAACCACACAAGTTACAAAACAAACCACAACAACAACAAAGCAAGCTTATGTTTTGAGTGTCATGGTTTGAAAGTAAAATGTTCCCCATAGACACATGTGTTTCAATGCTTAGTTCCCACATGCTGGGGCTGTTTAAGAAGATTGTGGAACCTTTAAGAAGTATAGCGTTGATGAAGGAAGTAGGGGATACACCTTTAGATTGTATAGCCCAATATCACTTCCTATTCACCCTCTGCTTCCTGATCATAGATGAAATATGGCCAGCTAGCTTCCCACTCCTGCTGCCTACCATGCCTTCCCCATCGTGGTGGGATGTGTCTCCTCTAACTGTAAGCCGGGGGGGGGGGGAGGGAATGTGTCCTTCCTTAAATTGTTTGTCAGTCATTTTATCATAGCAATGGAAAAAGTAACTGATACAGTAAGTTAGTGATTTTGTGGTGGGTGGCATTCCTAGCTATCCTTGGCCACGTGGAGCTGGTCATGGGTTGAACATATCTACTAATAAGTCCATCTGTCTGTGTCGATGGCTAGAGAAACAGAAGAGAGTATGCAGGGATGTGTGGATGTCGGGTTTGACCTACACAAGGTAAAACTAGGCAAGAGGAGAGAGAGATCCATCTGGACTGCCTTTGGACCAGAACTCATAAAGGTGAAGCTATAGGAGCTGTGGGGTGTGAGAGATACAAGAGGCATAGGGAGAGGGCAACTGACTAGGGTTTCTGGGCTGGAAACTAAACTTTCCAGAACATCGTTGAAGTGCCCAGACTCAAGATCAAATTCCTTGTCTGTTTATATTCATGGTGGGTCCCTGAGACTCTGAGCAAAGACTGGACATCCTGTAGATTCCATAGAACTTTAAGATGGTGCCATTTGTTATGCATGGGGTTGCTGTGGATACCATCTGGCAGTATTTATCTGGGCCACATGGCTCCGAACGGTGAGTTTATTTGCATGATTCCTCCCCAGAGGCCATGGGTCAGCAAACATAACCCTTGAAAAACAGCAGAGAGACAAAAATGAGAAATCACCAGACTGTTGGCTGTGTCGGATCCTTGGGATGATCAGAAAGGGCAGGTATTCACTGGAGGTTACCAGAAACCTCACCCCAACATTTCCAGAAAGTCCTAATCAAAGATGAGGAGCACTGCAAGATAACCGGGCAGGAGGTAAGGCTGGAGCAGAGAGTGTAAGCTGTAAGCATAGTGAGATGCCAGGCTGCTGGGAAGAGCATCTCACTGAGTAGGAAGTCTTAGTTTTCTCCCTCTGCCCTATGGTATGAAGGATTGTTGTAAGGGTCACACCCCACCTGGACATCAGAATACACAGTCTAACAAGGGGGAATAGATATACTGTAAAACCAGGGTTTAATGAAAATTCTGGAAGCCCCATAGGCAAGACCAGATCCTTCAAAGATCCAGCCAGGTACAAGGGGTCTTTTCCTCATAACTAAACCATAATCCTAAGGCTCTTTCAGGAATTGTTTACTAATCTTGCATTTTGGGTATTGAGTGAGTACCCAATAAATTCGCAAGCTCAGAATTTTCAAGTGCTTCTGTTTGATAATTATTTCACTCAATAAACATACATTCACAGAAAACGAAAGATCTGTCCATAAAATCCTTCCAATGAGTTTTAATACAAGGCTCTCATCAGAGTTGAATTTGGTTTTCAACTTCCAGTTCGACAGGTAAAACCATGCCTTCAACAAGACTAAGTTTTAAGAAAGAAAAGCAGGACAGTGTTTACTCATCCCAGTTCAAATGTGAGCTTTACTTTAGGGGCCCTGTTTGAGCCAAAGTTTGACAGCCTCCCATTTCTCTCTTGACAGGCGTGAGTAATGCTGAGGCTCGGCAGCCAGGAAAGTCTCCCCACTTCAGTGCCAACTGGGTCGTGGGCAGCGCCGACCTGGAGATCATTAATGCCACCACTGGGAAGAGGAGCTGTGGGGGCTCATCCCGGCTCTGCAAGCACGTGTTTTCTGCTCGGTGGGCACAGCTGCATGGTAGGGTAGGTCGCACCGGTCCTTTCTGGGGAGAAAATTAACTGTACCTGGGCTTTGGTTAAAACCCTGAGGAAGCTCCAGGGAAACGGGACATCATTGAGTCTGTAGTAATTATGAAACAGGACGTGCATAGTGATCCCCAGGGTTATTGCCCTTTCTCCAGCTGCCCAGGAATTTCCTCTGTGCACTTACAGCTTTGCGGAGTTTGCCTCTGTGAAATCAAGCCACAAAGGAGATAATTGGTGGACAACTAATGCCACCACACTGGGCCAGTTGGTTTGTGCAGGGTGTCATAAGAAAGGAATATAAAGAGGCTGGAGAGAAGACTCTGTGGTTAAGTGCACTTGACTTAAACTTGTGGTTAAGTTCAGTTTGAGAAATCGTGGCCACACACAGCTGTCTGTAGCTCCAGTTTCAGCAGATCTAGTGCCCTCTTTCAGCCCCTGCAGGAACTGCACGCTTGTGGTGCACATACACACACCCAAGCCCATACACTAAATAATTGTTGATTGATACTGTTTGTAGGTGCTGCAGTAGGGAGAGAAGCTCACTAAGATGGTAAGCCTTCATTTTCTGAAGGATCAGAGGGGTATAGTCTCTCAGGGAAGACTAACACTCAGCTAGCTCACTCCAGTTATTTTATTCAAACATCATGCAAAGTTAACTGGGACTGGGAAAGGTTCCAGCTACCAAAGTTATCTTGCCCTTGCTGCTCATGAAAGCAGACAACCCACATAAATCTCAGTCCTTTTGACCATGGCTAGCCATAATCAAACTAAGAACTCCAGTTTTTGCCAGGAGTGTCTTCAGGACCCAGATTTGTGCAGCTGCAAGCTCTCACATAGCACAAAGTACAGACCCTCCAGATAGACAACATTTCTTCAAGGTTCAGACAGTTTCAAAACTATTTCTCAGCTTTTATTGATTGACCCGAACATAGCAAAGGCTTTGCTGAAACATTGCACTCAAGGCCAGACACAAATGTTTCACATTTCATTTAAAGCCAGACATAATGGCTCTACTATACAGATCACTACATATAGATCTCTTTTTAAACATTAAAAAGAGAGAGGAGATTTAATACTATTCTGAGTTTATATATAAAGAAATTACTCCTCAGAGAAAGTAGATAAGGTCTGGCAAGGTATCTTAGTGGATAAAGTGCCACCAAGCTTGAGAACCCAAGTTCAGTCTTCATGTCCATAGTAAAGAAGAGGACTGACTCCCGCAAGTTGCCCTCTAACCTCCAAATGCATGTTGGGTCATGTACACATCAGAGAGAGAGGGGGGGAGGAGAGAGAGAGAGACAGAGACAGAGACAGAGACAGACAGAGAAGAGGGAAGGGAGGGAAAGAGGAAGGGAGGAAAGAAAGGAAGAAGTTAGAAAGAGAAAAAAGAGTGGATGATTTCAAACTGAATTTCAAAAATGATGACTGTCAGGGTTAACATTTTCCCCAACCCAGAAGACTATCCATTTCTACTACAATAATGTTCCAGAATCTGCTTTCTCTTCATAAATAGAGAACAACTACATTTGGGTGGTTAAAACTGAAATGCATGCTTTTATATACTTTAAAAGCATAGCAGACAAATAAAAAATACAATGCAGATAGCAAAAATAAGCTAATGAAGAAAAGTATTTTGCTCATTTTCCTGTATTGGGAGATAACTCAATCAATGAAACTCTTGCTATGCAAGCACAGAGACTTAAGTTCAAGCCCCAGAGATCATGTGAAAAGACCCAGCAGGGTTGACTATTAGTCCCAGAATTAAGGAGGCAGAGATAGGTGGATTTCTGGGGCTAGCTGTCCAGCCAGCCAGACTAGACCAATGAGAGACCCCATCTTAAAGAAAAAGAGGAGAGAAACAGAAAGACACAGATGGAGACAGAGACAAAGATAGAGAGACAAAGAGAGAGAGACAGATAGAGAGAGGGGTAGGGAGAGAGACAGAATAAAGTTTGGCCATTCTGCAAGAACAGAGTACTCCTGAGGTTGATCCTTGGTCTCCATATGCACCTGTACACATAGGTGCACCCATATGACATGCACACCCAATAATCATGTCATACATATATCAACCAATAGAAGAGCAAATACACATTTTTGTCTTCTCAGAGAAGATTGTAGTTATCAAATAGTTTGGCCATAGCTGTCCCTCCTCTGCCTCTGCCTCTGCCTCTGCCTCTGCCTCTGCCTCTGCCTCTGCCTCTGCCTCTCTGCCTCTGCCCCTGCCCCTGCTCCTGCCCCTGCCCCTGCCCCTGCCCCTGCCCCTGCCCCTGCCCCTGCCCCTGCCTCTGCCTCTGCTTCTGTCACAGCCATGCAGATGTTGGTCTAGGGCACAATATGCTACAGCCATGATTCAGTTCTTCCAAAGAGTCTGGAAGGTTTGGGGAAGCATAGGCTCTTCTTGCTTGCTGAACAAATAGGCTCTCTTTTTGTCCACATGATCATGGGGTTGTTGACTACAGAGTGGATACATTGATTACAAACACTCTGGGGAGAGGCTTCAGTGTCATCTAAAGCTCCCCTACCACAGGCCTGCCCTCTGCCTTCCTGCCCTTTTGTTGGGGAACCAAAGACATGGAGAATGTTCTTCCTGCCTTACATTGTTCCAACTTTTGCCTCCTATGACTCTGAAGCCCAATAACATCCTACTTTTACTGCCTTCCCAGTTAACTAACAACATAACTCAAAGTCCTTCTCTCCTGCCTGCCACGATGCTGTTAGTACACAAACCCAACCTAGCAATCCTCCACCTAATCAGATTTTATTATTGCTGCCATTCTGTTTCTTTCTGGGGGTTGCTGGGTTTTCTTTTTGAGTTGGCTGGCCTTGAACATAGCCATTCTCTTAAGCCTCCTAAGTGCTGAGATTATAAGTGTGTGTCATCACACTCAGCTAAAAAATCAATGTTCAATTCTTAATAGAAGGTAAGTGGTGTGTCATGTTATACATGTGTTAATCATCTATATACTTCTGATGAAGCAAAGCATCCTTAACAAGGGTTTTTCACAAAAAAATTCCAAGAGAACTCAGATAAATGCACTTCGGTTTGGTTTGGTTTGGTTTGGTTTGGTTTGGTTTGGTTTGGTTTGGTTTGGTTTGGTTTGGTTTGGTTTTTCATGTGTATGTATGAGTTTATATGTACAGGATGGAGGTTGCATGCATGTGCACATGAGTTTGGAGGCCAAAAGTCAATACTGGCTCTGATATCGGGTCTCTCACTGAACTTGAAACTCACTCACTGGCTAGCTAGTCTCAGGCGCTTAGCCATCTCCACCATTCCAGTGCTGGGATTAAAGGTGTGCACCAACTCATCCAGCTTTTTACGTGGATGTTAGGGAACTGGACAGAGGTCCTCATGCTTGTGAGCCAGGCACTTTACCAAATAAGCCATCTCCCGAGGTCCTGCCTCTGTAGTGTTAAGAGAGAAAGAGAAGCAAAAGGTTTAGGTCAAGCTAGTAGTTTGCTTGTGAAACTCCTCATGTTGACATCACTGGCTGAATGCACTCTCTTTTTCTTTCCACAGCTAAGCACACGGATCTCAGGCCATGGAGACACACCATCCATGTACTGTGAGGCCAAGCGGGGGGCTCACACCTACCAGTCTGTCAAACAGCAGCTCTTCAAGGCTTTTCAGAAAGCTGGTCTTGGCACCTGGGTGAGAAAACCACCAGAGCAAGATCAGTTTCTACTAAGTCTCTAAGTCACTAGACTCCTTTGCTATTGGACCAGAGTGAGACGCCCGGAGAGGATGAAGCCGTATGACAGTGTGGTGTGTCCATCGGTTCTTGACCTTTGTTCTCCTTCATTGTTCAGGAACACACGGCTCCATGTGGGGATGAGAGACTAGATTTGAGTTTGGGTCATACTGCTTCTCCTTGGGCTGTTAGTTCCCAGAACCCTGTCCACCATAGCTAGAGGTAGAAGCATTATTGTATCAGCCCCATCCCTTACAGGGTGTCAAAAGGAAATTATCTGTTCAGGCAAGGGGAGCCCAGAGGCAAGACTGAAAAGTGGTACTGACGTGTAGCTTCATGCACCTTCCTCTGGGCTTTCCTTCCCTTCCAAGGGCATCTCTAGTGGTATGATCCAGTCTCACCAGCACAAGTTTATGTGACAACTCAAGATAAGCCACAAGTGAACAGGAAAGCCATGGGCTCCCCAACTCCAAAGAGCCCAACAGGAATGCTATATTGTTCTCATTCATTCAGACCTTTCCAACTTCTTTCAAGGACTTGAGATAGGCACTGTTGAAGAGAAGATAAAGTGAAAGCTATGCTTAGAACACAAAGGGATAGCTACCCAAGACAGGAAAACGTCATGATCTACGAGCGAAGAAAGTTGTTCTTAAACTAGCCAATGATAGAATGTTGCAAACAAACCCAAGCCTATCCACTTGATGACAACCTCTCCATTGCTTTTCATAGATAATGACAGCCATGGAAATGAGAACTGTGGAGTGTTTACCACTACCTAATAATCTCTCTACTAGGTATGAGTGATGAAACTGAGTCTTAGATCAAATTCTAAATTTTCAAGTGAATTTTTATTAGAAAGAAAGCACACACACACACACACCACTCAGTACAGTCTTTAGGTTTGAGGAGCGACGTGCTCGCTATCATTTTAGGTTCCTTGATCACCATGTTGCATGAATAAAATAATAATAACAACAAAGATAATGATCACTTACTATAGCTGCCAAAATTAAAGACATAGAATCATACCACTTTTAGAACAGGCATCAGAGTTCATGGGTAGACTTAGATTTATTTAATATTTAGCCTACATCATCATACCTAAGAGGAAAACAAAATACAGGCAAGAGGAGGCATGTTGCTAACCAGTGTTTCTTGAACTAATTGTTTTTAAACACTTGAAGCACATTTCTAACATTCATCAAGCTAGTTAACATGTGTCTAATCTTTTCTACTTAAGAAAAAAAATCCCGTCTGACAGGCTGGAGAGATGGCTCAGCAGTTAAGAGTACTTGCTGCTTCTGTAGAGGACTCTGGTTGAGTTCCCGGCTTCTGCATGACAGCTTACAACCATCCATAACTCCAGCCCCAGTGGCTCCACACATTCATGCAGTACACTTATATAAATGTGGGCAAATTATCATAGACATAAAGTTAAAATAAATACATTCTTTTTAATTCCATCTGAGATGCATTATGGATTTCTGTTTCATGTTTTGTTTGATTTTAAAGTATAGGATATACTTCTAGAACATGGGATTCTTGATTAGAATTTCAGCTCATCAGTTCTAAATAAAATTCAACCATTACATCATGATGCTTTTATTCTATCTCATATTGCAGATATCGTAAGAATTGTAGCTATCTGATATAATCAAAAGAAGAGTGGAGATATTAATTCCTTGTATTCAATATGAGATCGCATCACTAGAATCCTTTGAGAAAAGAATATGAGCACCATTGTAGGAATGTTTTCAAGATAAACTTTCAAAGATATGCAAATGTTTCTGCAAATAAGTGATTCATATCACTCGTTCATAAATACTGAGGAAAGTGGAAACTTAACTCAGGGTAAAGGCTAAGATCAAAAGGCCGACTTACAGTGATCTCTGATAAATTGACATATCACTAGAAGGAAGCTTAGAAACCCAAGAAACCTCGAGAGCCAAATGTGGCTTAGCTGTAATCCTTCAACCATTAGGAACAATTGTTTCCTAGTTGAACTCTAGGACCTACCCTCAAATCATTTGTATTCTGAGCTGTTGAATGGAGAACACACAGCACTTCAGAGCAGAGAGCTCCAAACAGTGTTGTTGGCTATAAAAAAAAATAATTGGCATTTAATTTGGGGGTCTCAAACAAGATGGAAAGAGGCAGACTGGGGCACCTTTCAGATATTCTCAGTGAATACCACCACTTTGGCCTATGCAAAAGACAGAGAAAGCAGTGGCTACCTAGCACCATCATGTGCTAGGTTTATGACTCATGGTGTCTAAAGTGCTGTTTTTCCAGAAACAACCCAAACTTTCCTAAAAATGACTTTCTCCTTCTAAAAGGAGGATTCATTCCACCGCTGAGCACTAGCATAGAGATTTGCTTATTTATTTTAATTACATGTATATGTGTGTGATTGTGTACAGATATGTGCATGTGTGTGTGGATATCTGCAGAAGGCTGAAGAGGGTGCCAGAGGCTGAAGTAGGTGTCGGGGCTGCTGGAGTGAAGGTCACAGGCAGTTGTGAGACACCCTGTGTGGGTGCTGGGAAGCAAACATGGGTCCTCGGGAAGATGCTAAAACCACTGAGCTAACTCTCCAGCCCTGAGAATCACTTGTTAACTCAACAGGATATTTCTATATGGGAGAGCTAGGGGGCCCACATTTGTTTATAGTGGTAAAATAATTTTTTAATGCTACAAGCACAATTTTAAGAAACTACAGCTTTTCCAAAGAGACATCGTGGAAAATGCTTTTTATTAATAATTGACTCTCTTACAAGATCCCTGTCAGACCGAGTGTGAAATAAAGAAGGAGACGGGAGGAAGGAGGCAGAGGGTCCCTGGACTCTTCAATGAAAAGAGACTTACTGAAATTATCCAAAATGAACCCTGCCATGTCAGAAAAAGATAATCTTCAAGAAACAGGAAAACACAAAGAGGTATTAAGAAGGAAGAATGAAAGGCCTGGATACTTTTATTATCTAAAGCAGACAGGTAGCCACATCAGGATTGCACATCTACACCACATTGGGCTTTATATGTGCTGCCCCTGACCTGCAGAAACACTACCCACTCCAGAAGTTGCCAGTCTCCAAATCTGGCGTAGCATGTGGTGTATGTGGAATAATACATGGGACATAGCATCTAGTATACGTGGAATAAACCATGAAAGGGTCAGTAGCAAAGCTTATGGATTTTTCTCACCTTTGTATCCAATACTGCTTTAGGCTGCCCCTCATTTTAACTACAGAGCTAATGTCATGGGAGTGCCTCAAAGATAGCCCATCTGAAGTCTCTACAGGAGTGAAACATAAATAGGTGATATTTATCTATTAGTCACCCTGAAAACAAATACAGCCAAATGAATCCAAAAGAATGTGGTTAGACTATAAAGAGGACATGCAGGCCTCTTAGCCACCTAGGCTGTTTCTTATCTATCTGATTTATCCCCAAACCATCCCCTCCCCCAGAATCTCTTTGATCTTCACACCGTTTGTTTTCAATTCTCTGTCTTCTGTATCTACATCCATTGAGCCTCACTCCTAAAGTCCAAATAGAAGTTAGCATTATCTTTATCTGTTCCCAAAACACATGTCGCTTTCCTATTGGGGAGATAAGCACATTAGGGTTTCCTGCCTGGTTCTCAGTCAAAACGTCAGTATCTGCTCACTTGTGAGCCCTCCCACAGGACCTAGCCCCATGGTAAAGACCACGAGGACACATAGCACTGCTCATTCACCTGCAGCAAAAGATTTCACAACAATGTATAATATCGAGTTATTGAATTCAGGATTTATTTGGATTGGGGGTTTGCCAAGGAGAAGATTTGCAAGTCTCTAACAGTTGTTTCCTTTTGATTTCTGTGCTCCTCTTGGAACCTGTATATATCTATCACGCTACTATTGATTTCGTGATGTCTTGTCTCTCACAGATGTCAGGCTAAGTTGCTTTTCCAAAAGATGCATAGCTCATATTTTTTTCCACATAATTTCCTTCTCACAGGACAGTTCTTATCAATAAATTTAAATGCTTTTTGTATAGTGTTTACCATATTTGATGATGAGCCATAAATAGTAAATACATAGTATACCAATGCCCAGAATAGAATAGTTAACAGTATTTTGATGAAATACTATTTTTAGATTATAAATTTCAAGATGAGTCTATAGTATCTTGTTTAAGAAAATTTAAAAAGACAATTGAAATTTAAATATAGTAGACTTTTTTATTTAGGGAAACTTCTATGATCACTTTTAAGAAGCCATTCTAATAAAATGACATAATTGGCCCAAAAGATAATAACTATCATGTTCTAATAGCAACCAAAGGAAATTTAGAAAATGTCTTTCTTTTTATGTGCTACCATTTGAATGCTGTGGCCACTGCTTCCTGCAAAGTCTCAGCATTCAACAAAACCTGTTTCTCCATCACTCTTATCTAGGACAGTTTTCAGAATCTACAATCTCATATAGGACTAAGAAATCCACTATGCTGAACATTTCTAAAACTATCCCAGCTCTGGATGTTTACAGCGTTCACGAAGAAGTGACAAACTCAAAGTGCTGCCACAGGAAAGGCTGTAGCACCAAAAAAATGAACCCTTAGCTGGGGTGCGGGGTGAGGGAGTGATATAATTAATGGTAGGGGAAACCTAGAGGGCAAACTGTGGTATTCTGTGGAGGGCTTGGAGCCGACTGAAGCACCTGGGCGCTGTCCATGGTTCTGACTCGTAGTTAATCACGGAAACAACTATTTATGGGAACGCTAGGATATCCGTGGCTCTTCTTAAACTTCTTCCTCAAAGTGTGAAGGTGATGAGTGATATGGGGAAATAAGGAAACAGGCACAAAATGACATAGGTAGAGGCCACTAAAGAGAAGCCATAGAGAGCATAGCATTGTTCCATACAGTTCCTCCCACACCACGTCTGGGAAGCCAGAAAAGGACTTTGCCCATTCCCCTGGCAATTCTACTCCTTTAGATTCACTTCTCCCTTCCCACCGCCACCTTCCTGTTCTCTGTGCTTCCCTCCTGATAAACATCTGCTCTGTTTGTTCTGATCCTCTGGCATTCCTGAGAGAAGTGAAGTACCAGGGAGACGGATGCTCATGGTCAGGAAGCTCCCTGTGTGCTCATGTGATAGCATGTGTTACAGGGATTTACAGCGATCCTTCTGGACTCCCAGAGCGTGTCCATTTCATCTGACCTCTAACCAAAAGAATTACAGATGGCCAGCCACATCGCAAGAAATTTAAACCAAACAATTGCACCCCTGCAGAGAAATATACAGTATCAAAACCTGGAGAAAATACCATCTTATTTCCCAACTCGTCATTTTTTAAAAGGTTGGAGAGATTATACACCCTTTTAAAGATAAAATAAAAATTATCCGGATTGTAGTGCCTCTTTCACATGGGCACCCGATTTCTATCACCCAGAAGTCTGTGAATTAATTTAAAGAAATCTTTCCCAGCAGTGCCCAGCTAATTTTCAGCACTTTTTAAGTAAAATGAACGTTAAAAAAAATGAGTCATTCTTAGTTGAAGGTATGTACATAAAAAAGCATGATTGAATGGCAATATTGTATCAATGGATGTATATTTGTAATATTTGTAAAATAAAAAATCCAAAACCTTACAATATGAATTTACACATGTTAATTTGCCTCTTCTAAGTTCTGTAAATTGCACTTTGGTGATACCTGATAAGTGAATGTTTCTCTTAAGTGAATAAAAATATCAAGTAAAGTTGTTCTCTCCTGGATTGTCTAGCCTTTTTCATCATGCAATGTATTGAGGAATGTCTGAAACACTGTGATATACAGAGCTTAGGTAAAGCCTGAGGCGGGCCCACCTTCTTCAGAGAAATAGAATATTTCTCTAAAACCTTTTTCTCTAATAATAATCATGTCAGTTATCAAAATATCCCAGAGTAACAGTCTCTATCCCAGATGTTGCCCTTTTATAATGTATGGAATCAAATTAGTAAAACTATCATGGACCTAGGAATGGAACTACCTGTCTTCAAGCCTTGAGTGATTTCATGTGTAACTTTGAATCTCAGTTTTCTCACTGTTGAGTGTTGGAGACAAGAGCTATCTATAATTTCACAGGATGTCCTGGGGGATTCAAGGAAGCCACAGTGTTACAATGCTTTAAAATGTTAACACATTGTAAAGATATGGCAATGGCAGACAATTGTCCTGTTGAACACTGATCCTAACGGATACTGGGGCATATGATAAGCCTAAAGCTTCACCAGGGGATGGTTACAGCCTCAAGTCTAATTCTCCATGGACTGAACACTCTAGAGTTCAGTCTAAAATTACCCCAATAGCATATGTTACTTCTTTCCAAAGACATAAGCCTGGGGACAAATATACTCATAAAGGGACATTTGCTAATGAAAGGTCTTTGGGTTTTTTTTTCCTCCCATTACCATAGGGATAGACAAAAACTAAAAAATACGTTGAACAGGGATCCTCTATACTGACATTTGATATACTGAGTAATATCTTTTGTTTCAAAGTGTTCTTATCCTACAATGTATCTGAACTCTACTACACATGCACTTTAATCCAGAATAAGGGCTTCTTCCATTTTTTCAGGCTATATTTAGTTTGCATTAGTAAGAGTGATGCTCAGGTTAGGTGAGAGTGTGTGATATGTCCAGCAGATGGGGAAGAAGGATCTAAAACAGACTGTGAGAAGATTGGCTTCCTCCATACTTGGTTTAGTATCAGTGTTCTAAGAGGTATGTATGTGTATGCACATGTACATGTGCACATATGTGGTGTATGTGTGGTGTGTGTTCATCTCTGTGGTGTGTGGTGTGTCTGTGTCTCTTTGTGTGGTGTGTGTGTGTGTGTGTGGTGTGTGTGTGTGCACATGTGTGTGTGTGCAAGTGTGTGTGTTTGTGTGTGACTGTACATGTACATATTGGTTTTCAAATGAATATGGGCACAAAACACTTAGGTGCAAACACATGTGCATGTGTAGTCCACTGGTTGATGACAGATGTCATCTTTGAACATGAACCACTTTATTTATTGAAGCACTGAATCTGGAGCCCACCTATTTGCCTAGTGTAGTTAGACAGCTTGCCACAGAAATCTCTTGCTTCACCTTCTGAGGGCTGAAATTCCAGGTGGGCCACCACACTTACCTGGCTTTTATCTGGGTGGCGGGGATCCAAACTCCAGTGTTCATACTTGCACAGCAGACACTTTCTCCATGAAGTTGTCTTCCCAGCCCCAAGTATCTCAGTTTTTTAAGTCTGATAGTTACCCCTCGTGGAGAAAATAATAAGAGGATAGGATTGCTAGTAAGAAATAAGGGATATCATCTGGGGGCTAGGGATTGTTCCATGGTAACACTCTTGCCCAGCATGTATGGAGCCTTGGGTTTAATGCCCAATACAAAAAAACCTGGGCTAGAGAAGTGGTTCTGTGGTTAAGATAACTGGCTTTGTTTTGTTTTGTTTTCTGTTTTTGTTTTTGTTTTTGTTTTTTTAGAACCAAGTTTCAATTCCCAGCAATCATGGCTATCTGTCATGCTATTCTCAGGGAATCTGATGCCCCTGCTGGCCTCTGAGGGCATAGAGGATGCATGTCGTGCATGCATGGGTAAAACCCTGTTCTCCAATAATAAAATAAAATTTTTTTAGGTTGTTTTGTTTTGTTTTAAAGCTAGGCATGATGGCTCACGCCTATAACCCAATACTAAAGAAACTGAGGCAGGAGAACTGTCATAAATTTTAGAGCAGCCTAGGCATGATCAATCACAGAGCTTAACACCCGCAGCTAAAAAAAAAAAAAAAAAAAGTTTGAAAATGAAAATGTGACCGAGAGGTGCTTGAGACAGCTCTCAAGTACACCTGAAGTCACCCTACTGGCATTGCTAAGCTTCAACCTTGAGCATCAGCTGTTAACAGGAATTGCCTCTTGTGTGCAGGAGAGAACAGTCTCTGAGCTAATTTATATTATCTCCCAGAAGTGGCCTTCAACACTGCTTTACCCATTGCTTGATATTGCTCACAGCAGCACCCCCTCTTATGGGGAAAAATGGTCTACCATGTTTGAAAATGAGTGGCCAGGGTCTTGGTAACCCCTTTAAACTTAATGGTTCTACATACACGCTCACAGCATTCCTCAAGCCAGTCAGGCCTGGCCTGCCCTAGCCTGGAGCAGAGACATCTTTCTGGTGGCATTTTTCTTTCTTGTTGAGATTTTTTTTTTTGAAGCATGGAACATGAAGTTCATGATATATTGTCTTAGTAAAAGGTTTCAGCTCTGCGTCTGTTCCCAAGGAAAGGAACTTAGAATCTACTCCAACTCTTAAAATGTGATCAGTACACATGAAGGTTGAAGGACAAAATGGCCACAGCTGTGGGTGTTAAACTCTGTGATTGATCACACCCTTGTCTACTTTGGAGCTATTAAATCAAGTTCCTTTAGTCGAGTTTCACACGATGACAGAAATACACTCTTTCCAGTGAGGTTCAGAAAGCCACTCTCCTTAAAGGGCCAGCTTCACAGAAAAGACACACGGAAGATGAAGTGCCACGGAGTGGGGTTGCAGCTCAGTTGGCAGCATCCTTGCCTAGCATGAATGAAACTCTATGTTAGATCCCCAATACCACATAAACTGGTATGGCGGTGTATGCAAACCTGTAAGAACTTAAGAAATAGAATCATTTGGAAGATCCAAAGTGCATTGTCACACTTGACTACAGATGGAATTTGAGGCCAGCCTTGGCCAGAGACCTTGTCTCAAGAAGAGAGATGAAGTGTGAATAGAGCCCAAAGATGATCATGATGATGATAGTGATACTAATATCAGTGGCCAAGTTCCGATACACCTCAAAGCAGTCACACTCAGCACCCTGCTCTTTCATTAAAAATTGCTTGACTAAACCTAAAATTGAACTCAGAAAGAACTTCAGAGGTATGTCTGTGTGTGAACATGTTTGTATGTGCACATGCATGTATGTGTGCATGCATGTGGAAGTCAGAAATCAACCTTAGGTGTCATTTTATTTTCAGTAACTGTACACCTAGTTTCTGAGACAGAGTCTCCCTCTAATCTGGAACTCTCCAAGAAAGCTAGCCTGGCTGGCCAGTGAGCCCAGTAATGTATGCTTCTAATGTCCCAGGGCTAAGATTATAAGCATATGCTACAAATGCCTGGCTTCTGTTGTTATGTGGTGCTAGGGAATGAACTCAGGTCTTCATGCTTACAGGGCAAGCCCTGTACTGAATGAGCTATCCCAGGCCCTAACACTGGTGTTTTTTAAACACAGCCTGCTTACGTGCTCAGAACTCAGGTTAGCTACACAATTTTGACAAATACCTGGCCCTCATTTTTAAAAAAATAAATAAGTTTCATGAACTCTTCAACAGGAATTAAGTTTGCTTCTGTGAGGAAGTGGGCTCAGGTGAAAGAGTGGAAATGTGATGTCCTTCAGAACCAGAAAATGGATTTCTAGTCCCAGCTGGGCCATTGGTCATCTCTCTGACTGTCAAGCTGCTTTTCTCTGTTAGGGAATATCGCTGCATTTAGCAGCTAGCTCAGGGGAGTGACTTGCCTTTATAAACAATAGCATTTAAAGATATCATAATATTAATGACAAGAGTATATTAGCCCCCAAGAGGCAGGAAGTATTGGAGAACAGAACAGGGACTTTAACTCACAGAAGGTAATGAGTTCTCCTATAGAACAACAGGGTAATGCAATTTTTAGAGTCTAAGAGAAGAAGAAAAAAATGTCAGTAAAAAATGATTGGTTAGGATATAGCTCAGTGGCAGAACAATTTCCTAGCATGCATAAGAAAAATGAACAATCATGTAAAATTAATTCTTAAAAACAAAAGTACAGTGACTTAGAGCACCTACTGATAAGTAAGAAAAGGTGTGTTAGGGTTAAGGCAAAGATGCCATTAGACATTCTGACTTTGTGGAGTAAGGTGAGATTATGAGACCATGGAGACAGTAAATGTAAGTGGTTCCTTAAGAGACTTCACTGAAACAAAAGCAAGGTAGAGAAGTGGAACAGAGGAGGCTGGTCAGAGGCATGAGCATTCAACATATAGAGTGCTCAGTGTCAAGTGGGCATGCTCAGGAAAGAAAAAAAAACCACTTGAATCTTCCAGAAACAATCAGGACCGTCCAGGGACCAGTACAGGAAAGAGAAATCTAGACTGACTTGGACACATGACCTTGTTCCCACTGCTACCCTAGACCAACTCATCTTAGGCACAAACCAGACAACATTGGAAAATATTATGGGAGGAAAATCTGGGCCAGTGTGGAAACTCTACCAAGACCCAGATTTGAGGCTTGTGGCTTTGTTCCAATTCTTTAAAAAGGCATCCTCAGTGCTTTGCATGCAGCTTGTACTTAATAGCTGTGTGCAAATACACAAATGTATGTGCATTTCTATTGATGACGAGAACCATGCAGTAGGCAGCATAGAAGCAAGACTTGAGCAAAGCCAGGTCAACCTTTTCAGGCACTCAGGACAAATGCAAGCATCACTACCTTGCCATTTTAGCTTCTCTAAGTTGGAGAGCACTCCAAGACTCAACACTGAGCAAACCTAAAAGTGTTTCTACCATCTTTCCTTTTGAAACCACAACTGTAAACTGGAAGTGCTCAGAAATGCACTCCTACTGGACATGTTCTATAATGTGCCTGACCCTATCACACATACCAAATGGAGAGGAAGAGATGCACCTATGGGACACACTCAGGCTCCCAGATGAAATCTTCATGCTTCCTTTGTTCAAGAAAGTCATTCTTCGGAAATAGCTCCCACGTTTTACTTACCTGCTGGAGGTATTAAATCTTTCTTCTCTTTTGGGCTTCCTGAATGTACTCATTTAGGTTTTGTGCTCATAACCATGCAAACCTACTGAATTTGGTTCCATCACCTTCCCCATTCTCAGGGGAGACCATAATCCAAGACTGGCACAGAAAACAAAAGGTTGCCCTTCTTGCCTTTGGGGAGTATAATTCTTGCTTACAATCTACCCATTGGATCAAGCTGAAGCTCAATTTACCCCTGACAGTCTTCTCACTGCCTTTGTTTTGAATGTGTGTTCTCTCAGTAAAGTCCACACATCTAGCTTTTTCTCAGGCTCTGTTTCCAGCATCAGCCTGATGGGGAATTCTCCCCCTGTATAGAAAAGTATTCAGAAGCTTGATATCCATGATGAACTGTGGCTCTTTATGAGGAATCTTTTGCTGCATTTGAAAAGGGAAATATTTCTTCCTGCTCTTGACATGTGTTCTTCATTTTGGTTCTCAGGATAGTGAGAGTCATGGATCGTCACTTTTGTTGAGGTTCTGGCATACGTAAGCACATCTGGTGAGTTATAGAGTTTCTGAGAATCTGTTTTCAAAATAGATTAATGAGAGTTCTTGGCCAATACTTATGCTAAACTCTACTCAAGTCTATGGGGTGGAGTGAATCCACTTCAGACATGAGGTCAGCCACTCATGGTCTGTCCTATGCCTTCAGCATTGGGAAGTCATGAGACGGATGAAGAAAGCAAAAGAGAATGAGCTGTAATTGTTTTTTTTTCATGTAAAGCAAGTCTATACAATATATGACTAAAAGGCAATGAGGCTCTATGCTCATGTGACTAAATATAGAATGGAGGAATGCCTTCACTTCTACATGAACTCAGGAGGATCTAGAGAGTATGGAGTGTCTGAAACCATGGAGCCCAGATCTAGGGCACCTCCAAATGACAGGAGTGTCCCCACACATACTAATATGGCTCCTAAGGAGTGCTCACACAATTTCTCAAGCAGATAGCCTAGACTATTTTCATAAATATTTAATTGACATGAAAACCTTGCCCCACCTTAGAATATGAGTTGCAGTTCCCAAATTAGCATGTTTGACAAGAGTCTAGGAACAAAGCTCATCTTCGCTGGAGGTCCACTCTAACCTACTGCTCAGGAAATGTGCCCGTTGCCATTCCTTGGCCTTCCTGTTCCCTAACCTCCTTGTCCTCACAGGCCCTGCACTTGGCATTCTTCCTGGCTGGAGTTTCTCTTTGAAGGAAATCAGTCTAACTCCTTACTGCATAAATTTAACCCAGCTATTAAGCCTCTTTGCATAAATATCAAAGACTGATGTCTTGAAATTTTCTATTCCATAGGAAGAACTATTTGCATTTCAAAAGAACCAGTACTACCCTGAAAGATCACTTGTGAAGACAGGGGCTACTCTATGGATGGCATGGTATATTATTAAATTCAGATCATCATGTCCATCCATCCAAAAAAGGGGTGTGTAAGAAAAGTCCCTAGACTGAGATCCACTTTGCAGTTTTACCCTTAAGTGAGTTTTGTATGTAGTCAGGCTGAAGAACACTCTTCCTTGCTTTTCTTACCTCGTGCCAGATGTTTGTGTGAGTTGTTTTCTTACAGTGAGAAGAAGATAATTTCACAAAGGCTGGCTGATATCAAAAAGACCTATGCCCTCTGTGCTTTCAGCAAGCTTCCTTACTCACTCTCTGAACCTCCAACTCTTCACCTGTTAATAGGCATTGAAGGATCATTATAAAGAGTGAGTAAAATGAGGTTCTTGAAGACAAAAGTAAGCATAAGTGACTAACTGTACTGGTGGGGTTAGTCAAGGCAGATGCTTGCCCCCACTTCCTACTCTCCTAAATGATCCCCATTTTTCTGCCATGACTGGAACATCATCTGGTTGTTGGCAAAGATGACTCAAAGTGGTCACCATAGTAACCCTTATCTCTCCCAAACTCTTTAATAAGAAAATATTTATTGAGCCTTACTCTGAACAAATCACAGTCCTTGGTGGGGGGAAAAATAGGTGCTAAGCTGGTTAGCTTTAACTGTTAGCCTGACCTGGAATTATCTGGGAAGAAAATATCAATTGAAGAATTACCTAGGTCATGTTATGTCCTGTGGGCATGTTTGTTGTGAATTACCTTAATTGTTAGATGATGTAAGAGTGACCAAACTATTTTTGGCGGCACCATTCCCTAGTCAGGTAGTCCTGACTGCGTAAAAGAACAAATTTGGGGGGCTGAAGAAATAGCTTAGAAGTTAAGAGCACTAGCTATTCTTCTAGAGAACCCGGGTTCAATTTCTCAGCACCTACATGGCAGCTCATAGTCACCTAATATAAGTCAATCCCAGAGGATATGACACCCTCTGTGGCCTCTTCAGGCATCAGACACAGACATGATATAGAGACATACTTGGAGGCACAACACCCATATACATAAATATTTTTTAATTTTAAAAAGTCAGAGAATTTGCTAGCCTGCCTGCCTGCCTGCCTGCTAGCAAGAATACATCCTCCATGATTCCTAGCACACTCCATTAGCTGTAGAGTGAGTTTCTTGGTCAGAAGTAATGCTGCGTGAAATAGCAAATAGGCATGTCTTCGAGTTCCTGCCTTGACTTCCCTTAATGTTGGACCGGAAATTGTGAGTCAAATAAACCTTTCCCTCCCTCATGTTGCTTTAGGCCATGATGTTTTATCAAAGCCAAAAAGAAATGAAGCTAAAGCAGTTACATCCTGATATCTGGTATCAAGAAGTTGACAGATCTGTTGATTAAACAGAATTTGAAAGCATAAAGAAATTGAATAGTGAATACAGCATAGAAGTCATATGAAAAGCCATAATAGCTCAGTGATAATGTGGAAAGTGTAGCAAATGAGAATAAAAGAAAATCATCAGAGCATTTCAAGCAAGAACAGATTGGAGCAGTGAGTGGCAGGTGATATTTGAGAAAAATAAGGAGATAAAGGTATGGGAAGGAAACCGAAGTCAGAGGCACGGAAAGTGATGCAGGAGAAAATAAAAAGCAGTGGTTTTATTTTTAATTAGCATACGAAGTAATAGGTTTCATTTGTTATGGCAAGAAGAAAGAACTGAGAAGCGCAGGGTCTCAGCATGACTACATGAAGCACACACAATAGCACTCAAAACCCAAATTCTTGACATCTGTGAGTTGTCATTGTGAATGAATGTTCTTGGAACAAAGCTGCACCTTCCACCAAACTGTCCACAAAGCATAACTGATTAGAACTTTAGCAGTCATGGAGACATTGAAATATTGCATTCCTAATAGCTATTCCTTGGCTACTTCTTGTCTAATCTAACAGCCTAGTCACTAAGAGGTAAAAAAAAAAAATTCTCTTGGAATATATCAACAGTTTTCACCAACAAAGAGCCAAGAGTATCTCAAGACAGCATCTGAGGCCAGAGACTACCCTGCTTTGCTTTAACCTCCAACAGTGCATTTGAGAGGTGTCTTGAATTATGACTCTTTGTTCTGTCACTCATTAGACTCTTACCACACTGGAACACAGAACTTGAGGTAACCTGAAACTGTGTCTCCAGGCCATGGTCACTCATGAGAGAATAAATTATTCCTTATCACCTTTGAGGTGAGATATTGACAGTGCAGTTGTTTTGTTTTGTTGTTTTGTTATTGGTGTTGTCATTTAAGAGAGAAGGAGAATAAAGAAAATGTTTCACCAGCCTGTTAACTGGCCCATTACATTGTGTCCAGGTCATGTTATTCACACTTTGTCTAGACTGTGTGCCAAAAGACAATCCCTTAGTCCTTGGAATACATTAGCATGTTGTCCAAAACTAAGAGCATTGCTAGAGAACCTAAATGTACCAGAAAATTTTATGATAGCTGGGCAGTGGTGGCACAGGCCTTTAATCCCATCACTCAGGAGGCAGAGGCAGTCAGATCTTGTGTTTGAGGCCAGCCTGGTCCACAGAGTGAGTTCCAGGACACAGAGAAAAACAAAAACAAACAAACATACAAAACTTGATTATAGTTGGCATCTCGTAAAGAATCACAAAGGTGATTATGTATGGGTGGGGTTTGGTGTTCTTCACAATAGCAAGGAAGCTGAGCCAGTGCAGAAAGACGGGAGTGGAGCTGTAGTGTACATGTGAGGAAGAGAACAAGGATAAAGTGCATGTAACACGCGGTCGCGGGGAGGAAATTACGAGGGGCAAAAGAGTCCAAGTGAGGGCAGAATCGGGAAGGAAGGTCAAACAAACAAACAAGAACTGTAATGGCACAGTCATCAACGGGAGTGGTAACTAATGAAGTTTGGTGGCTACCCGTTTAAAGTATAAGGTTCTGATGCCACATAACCCATCCAGAGCAGGCTGGTCTGCATTTGCTAAGAAATCCAAGCCAGTTCCAGCAGCAGCAGTGCCTGCTGATCTTCTGCTGGCTTGGAGAGGGTGCACTTCCCTCCATCTCAAGAAACTTGTCGTTGTCATCAAAGGATTTTTATTGGTCACTGGAGAAGAGGGCAAAGAAAACAGCTCTGAATAAGAGTTCCTGTGTCACAGAGTACACAGAGCTAATGGGCAAGGCTGCTGTTCCGAAGCTTCAGTTGACAGAGAAGTGCTCACAATTCAACTCCATTACGTTAGATCTGACTAATTGATGAGTGTCAACAGCAAATGCTTCCCTGAGCGCTTCTATAGTCCTTTAAAGACACAGCCTCTCCCTTTGAGAAATTAGAGATTTCAGTATACTTGGGGAAAGAAAGGGTAAGGAAAATGTAGTTCATATAGACAGTGGAATCTTATTCACTCACCAAGACATTGGCAGGAACACTAATAGAACTGGAAAGCATTACGTTAAGTAAAATTATGTTAAGTAAAAAGTCAGGCTCGCCAGAAGGCTATTGACTCACGCAGAGGACATCAGCACCAAGCCTGCCTCACGTGCATTTCTGAGGTCGCTCACTCCTTCACGATTGTGTGGAGCCCACCGTGGAGTTGCCATGACCAAACTGCATCCTCCCAAACTGAAGAAGTTTATGGACAAGAAGTTATCACTGAAGTTAAACAGTAGCAGGCATGTCCAAGGAATACTGCAGGGCTTTGATCCCTCTATGAACCTTGTGATTGCTGAGTGTGTGGAGATGGCAGCCAGCGGGCAGCAGAAGAACAACAGCATGGTGGTCACCCGAGGAAACAGCATCACCATGTTAGAAGCCTTGGAAAGAGTCTAACCAGTGTTCAGCAGTGTGTCCACACCCCTCCCCAAAGGCCTGTTTGTTTGTGACGTAGAATTAGGTCATATGCATTTTCATATGAAACTTTTTGCTAAATAAACTTTTGTGATACTCAGGGGGAAAAAGTCAGGCTCAGGAAAGCAAATATGACTGAGCTATGGGTGAGGACAGAGGTAAAGATATTGCTGGAAATTAGATTTGGGGAAAATAAAAGGTAATAGAATACAGGAAACACAGAATCAAGTGCATGAACACACCCTTGTGCTGGAAGGGGTTGTGCTTCGCCACCGTACAGAAGCTTCAGGGCTTGGGATCTATGCACACTTCAATCCGTGTACCTCTTATCTGGCTCTTCACTGACATTGTCATAATAAGCCAGCAAGCTTAAACTTTTCCTTAAACCCTGTGGATTTTCCTAACAAATAAACCCAGTATTTCCAGGTAGATAGTTTCAGAACTAAATTAAATAGCACCCTGTGGGTGATCACTGGAGAGATGCGTGGTGTGTGTGTGTGTGGCGGGGGTGGGGGGGTTGGGGGGGTAGACACACAGCTGACCAAGGTGCTGAGCTGCAAAGATGTGAAGGAAACTGTTCTTCTTGACAGTGTGGTCTCATACTGTATGCTTATACACATAGAGAGAAATATACATGCATATTTCTTTGTTCTGGCCACCTAAATGGCCAGGAAATAATAGTCCCCTCCCCCTCTGCAGCACTGAGAACGACAAACACCTGAATCTTGGTTCCTATACATCATTCAGTAGGAAAATGTCATCGGCTGGTGGTTCTATGGAGAATTGGGTCATTCTTGGTCAGGTACGAGAAAAATGCACTATGAGCCTCAAATATCTTATACCAAAAGGTAATGGTGTCGGAAGAAGAAAGCACACATGCACAGTAGTGAGGTAGATTCCAGGAACAGAGAAGTCAACTTGAAAGAGATCCTTTCAGTAGCCAACCATAGAACAGCTTTAGATGCACAGAAAAAGGGTGTGGTTCTGGGTCATAGCACTAAATAATACAAATGCACATAGAAACTGGTTATTTAAACAAAGGGTGAGGGGCTGGTGAGACTGTTCTTCCAGAGGACCTGAGTTTGATTCTTCAGCCAGGTCATAACCACCTATAACTCCAGGTCGTGGAGGATTGTACACCCCTGGCCTCTGCTGGCACCTGCACACACTTACACATACACATACCCATACATAGACATACATGAATGTGTTAACTTACAAGAATAAAAATTTTAAATTACTCAGAAAATACAAATGAATGCTGAGAATAGACAAATTTTCCCCATAAAAGATTCCCAATAAAAAAAGAAAGAGCCCCTCTCCTTTAGAAGGCAGAGCTTAACTCACCCACACTCCTGATGTAAGGAAGGGCTAGGTCAAAGAGTTGTTTCTAAAAACAGATAGGGGGGAGACCTAGTTATGGAGGTGGAGCCTAGTTACCATTTTTAAAATATTTATATACTGTAGAAAAAAGTGTGCATATGTGTGTGCAAGTGCCACGTGTGTATGTGTGAAGGTCAGAGGATAACTTTAAGGGATTAAGTCTGTTCTATCCTTTCACTATGTGGGTTCCGGGAAGGAATGTGGGTCAGCAGGTATGGCAACAAACATCTTTACCATCTGAGCATCTTCAGGGTCAAAAATCTTTCAGTGGAGAGATGTGGTTAGAAACTCATCAACTAAGGCTAACTCTGCCACTGGCAAGTCACATTGATATATTGCCAACATGAAGCATTCTTTTGTAAAATAAACCCCAACACCCTAGTCTAAATGTGATACAAACAATATAGAACCCCAAAGTAATTAACTTTACCTCAAAGAACCACCATTCTTCAAACTATCAAGGTCAGAGAAATAGGACCAAGCTAGTGTCAGAGGCATCCTGGACACTGGACACTGTTGGACACATAACAGTGAAGTGCAGTCTGGGGGTCTTGGATTGAACCCTGGGACAGAAAAACATAAGTGGAAAACTCAGAAAGGTAAAATGAAGTCTGAAGAGCTTGGTCTGCTCCTGGGCTGTCATCAATCTGTTGGTCTTGATGAATCTTCTCTGGTTACTAAGAGATGTGGATTCACCAGAAGGGTATACACAGGAATTCTCTCTGCGTGCTGTATTTCCAAGTTTTCCATAAGTCTAAAATTATTCCAACATATATAACTATATAACATAAGGAAAAGGAAAACAAGCCCTTAGCAAATTTACCTATTAAAGTCAATTTTTAAAAATTAATTGCTTTTCCTTTTTTGGGCACTGTATAGAAATACTTTCAATTTTTTAAAAAAATCATGTGGGTGGTTGTATCTATGTGGGGTATCGAGTGAGCAAAATGTCTGAAGAGGGCAGAAGAAGGCACCAGATCCTGTGGAGGTGGAGACATGAGCCTGTGGTTAGCCACTTTAACACGGGTGCTGGGAACCCAGCCAGGATCCCCTGCAGCCATCTATAGTTCCAGTTCCAGAGGGTTGAGCGCCCTCTTCTGGCTTCCACAGCCACTGTAAGTGCACAGTGCACAGACACATGCCAGTAAAAACAGCCATACACAGAAAATAAAAATATTTTTTTATTTTAAAGTCCTAAAGCTATCTCACTATGTATTGGAATGATAAGTACTTTTAAGATTAGTAGAAAACTACATAGTTCTTGGACTAGGGAAGGATTTTATAGATAAGATATAAAAAAAAGAAAACCTTGTAAAGGAAAAAAATTGGTAAACATGATAGATCAAATCCCTAGAATGGAAGATATGGACAGCCCACACAGTTGTCAAAATATCAGTTAATTATTAAAGAAGAAAAATCCAACCTCAGCAAAAAGTGAAACCGTTAGATAATATCCCTAACAGGGAAGACACTCAGCAAAGACAAGGAAAGATCAGCCAAACCTCTGTGGTGACAGAAATGCAAATAACAAGCCACAAGTAAATCTAATTACATGATAACCAGGCTAGTACACAATTTAAACGTGTGAAAATGCCAGGCACTGATGAAATGTCAAATAGGAGATTGTTTTCACATATGGCTGGTGGACTACAAGTGGGTCAAACCTTGTAAAGGAAAAAATTCCATGTAATTCTCAAGACCAGCTGCCCACGATTCCTAGTATGAAAAGCAAGAGTTCCTACTGATAACATACATATAAAGATGGCATAGGGGTTTACCAAGCTCTTGTGGGCGGCCCCATACTCATGTACATATGGGAAGGCCAAATTAGACTTAAGGAAGGAGAAGGAGGGAGGGGGAGGGAGGGGAGGGAGGAGAAGGGAGAAGGGCAGAATTGGAAAACAGAAAGGAGAGGGGAAGAAGGGGAAGGAGAAAAAGAAGGAAACAAAAGGAGGGGAAGAGAAGTCAGGCTTTGCACTGCAGCATGAAGTAGAGAAGCAGAAGTGAAGGATGATTAGAAGAAGCTGGGGATGAGATGGGGCAGATCCGATTGCATTTCATTATATACACGCAAAAATCCTCACCGAGAGAGGTTGTTTTTTTGTTTTTTTGTTTTTTTTTTTTCCGAGACAGGGTTTCTCTGTGTAGCCCTGGCTGTCCTGGAACTCACTCTGTAGACCAGGGTAGCCTCGAACTCTCCAACTCAGAAATCTGTCTGCCTCTACCTCCCAAGTGCTGGGATTAAAGGCATGCGCCACCACCGCCCGGCGAGGAGTTTTTAAAAATAAAACTAAGGCCGGCAAGATGGCTCAGTAGGTGAAGATGCTTGTTAACAAGCCTGATGGTCTGAGTTGGATCCCCAGTATGGCTGAGATAAAATGAGGGAGCTGACTCCCAAAGGTTGTCATCTGACTTCCACATGCACAGCACACAGCATGTGCACTAAATAAAAACAATAATAATAAAAGTATGACAATTAAAATCAAAATGGCAGTAGCAGAAGTCTACATCAGGTGAGGACCCCCGTGTACCCAAGAAGCCAGATCCAATCATAAACATAACGAAGTGTGTGAATATCTGACAGTGCTGCATTCAGCGTCTGTGTTTCCGCCGAAAAAGAGTGTCTGTACATGCACACAAATAGACACATAGTGTGTTGTTCGTAACAGCAAATCTGCGTTGTGTGCCCAGAACAAGGAAGAACTAACGGAGAGCTTATAAGAATGTTTGTGCTAAGAGCAACTGGAGACAGAATTGTCTCCATCATGACCCCAGAGCAACAGGACTTCTTTAGTGTTCCTGTCCATCCACCAGGGACCACGGGTTCACGGTTTGGTGACGCTGGTCCCTGTACCGGGCCCAGAATCCCTCCAGTGTGACATACAAAATCACCACGCACCACTCCACAGCTGACTCCACACTGAGTCATTTTTCAAAATAAAGCAAAGTGTCAGGCAGGTTTCCGAAATTCCCTCACAGGCCTGGCAAGCGATGGCCCCAGGGACTCCTGAAGGTGTGGGGAGGAGGCCAGAGCCGGGACTGCGGACAAGCAGAGCCAGGACATTCTGAAGGTTGAAATTAATCACCAGATGGCCTCAGAAGCTCATTTCCCGCACACCACCAACAGGAGTGGAATTTCTCATGCAATCTCAGGAAGCAAAAACAAATGAGCACTTGAAGTAGCTCGAGGGTTTCATGGAACAGCGTTAAGTACCTCTGATACCTGAGGTCCTGTGCTTGTTGCCGGGAGGGAGAGACGGATGAACAAAGAAGGCTACCTTTGGGTAGCACGGTGTTCTGCTACAGAGTCTCAGGTGTTCTGCTACAGAGTCTCACTGTGTACGTCAGGGTTTCCTGGAACTTTCTCCCTCCTCCAACTCCTCAGGCCTTGGATTGCAGACATGTGTCATGCAGCCCAACTGAAGACATGTTTAAAGCCCTATTTCCAGTGTCCGCTGGCTACTGTGGGGGTAGCCACGGAAGACTCAAAGCTGGAGGGTTTGCACATCTTAAGCTCAACATCTTTCCTGTCTGTCTTCTTCCATTGAGGCCCACTGCGGCAGCGTTGTAAAGATGCAGTCAGTCTCTGTGCACCAAGTTCCCTATGGGATGTGTTCAAGCTACTCACCCTTAAGAGATAAGAAGAGAGGGAAATCAGCAAGATGACACTCGGGATCTCTGCATACGGCTTAGGAGTTGCTCACTTAGATGTCTGTATTGACAGATAACAGAAGGGTGGATTTTTTTTTTCCTCCAGAAGGCATCCCATATGGAGGCTCAGAAAATGGCGCGCCCCCCCCCCCCCTGCAGTAAGAGAGTGCACATGCACACATGCATAAGCTAACACACACGCTTTGTTAAACTTTTCTGAGCCAGCTTTGGAGAGAACATCTTTCCTCCATCACCCTCCATAGGACAGATATCCATTACACATCATATCCTAAAAATACTCATCTATTTATTAAGAGAAGCCATCGCATGCAGTAGCAAGAGTGCTAGCCGGGCTCAGAAACAAAAACCACGCCGCTGGTTTTTGATGAATTTATTCTGTGCTTCTAAACATGATGTGAAAAAAGCTAATGAGTGAGGTCCAGGTAAGCCTGAGGGGCTTCTCTAAATCAGTGCATCAAAAGTCCTAGCACATTCCCAACAGCTTTAAGAGCGGTTGTTGATGGGCATATTTCAAAGCAAACAACGCCGCTGCTCTGACAAGCCAATTATATTACCTTACAGTGCCTACAGGCACATAAATTATACAATAACATATTGTGGCCTACTCCTAAGAAAGCGAGTGGTTCTCCGGCAGACCTGGCAGCATGTCTGCCCTCTGGTGGCCTCTCAGGGAAATACTCTGCCCCAACTGCACCAAGCCCGGGGAGCTTATGGAGAGCAAATAGGTGAGCTCAGAGCCTCAGGACAGCGATTTGCATGCAGAGATGATCTCAAGGGTGAACCCGACCTCAGAGTCCGTATGTGTGTGGGTTTAAGCACCTTTTAAAAAGTGATTTAATTATTTTATTATTTCATGCTTATAAATGTTTTTCCTGCATGTATGTATATGTATTTCATATGTGCCTGGCATCCTCAGAAGTCAGAAAAGGGTGTTAGATCCTCTGGAACTGGAGTTATGGATGTTTGTGAGCCATTGTGTGGGTTCTAGGAACCGAACCTAGGTCTTCTGGAAGAGCAACAATTGCTGTTAATTGTAGAGCCGACCCTCCAGCCCCAAACAACCAGAGTCCTGGGCTTTTGTTCTAACTGATGTTAGCCAGAAGTCAGGAAAAGATGGTGAATTCTCTCAGTCTCTCTCACACAGCCCTCACTGTGGGTTCTGCCAGACCATCTCCAAAAGTAGTAGACATTTCAAATCTTCTGAAGTGGCCCAAACAAATCTACAGAGAGCTTTCCTCTGTCTATACCAAGCTGGTACTCATTCAACAGTTATCAGAAAAGTCTGCAAAGAACCCAGGGCTTGGGCCACGAACCATTAGAAATACTGGTAGAGGCTGGAGAGGAAGTTCAATTGACAAAGTGCTTTAGCATAAGGACCTCAGCTCCGTGTCCAGAAGATATAATGCTACACGCTCACAATCCTAGTGCTGGTGAGACAGCAGATCCCTGGGGCCCACTGATCAGCCAACACAGCCTACATGTCACGCTCTAAGCTAGCGAGAGTTCTTGTTTCAAAAATAAGGTGGATGGCACCTGAGGAGTGACACACAGCATTGACCTCTGGCCTCCACACATGAGGTATACACACACACATATACATATGCACACACATATGTGCACACACACATACACACATGCATACAGACATACACACATACATACATACACACATATAT
>NW_021604639.1:7174847-7179686 GCF_004785775.1 Grammomys surdaster | reverse complement strand
GCATATATACATACACACATACATGCATACATACATACATGCACACATGCACACACACACATTCACACATGCATGAGAATATGAGAACAAAGTGTAATCTAACTCCTAATTTCACTGGAAATCTTCAAATATGGACCACAGCCAAGACTACTTTCTACACCTGATATGTATACATATTCACAAATCAAAGTAATTTCCCATTTCCCAAACAAGCAGGAAGAAAGCAAATAAACCAAAATGCTGTGTCTTCTGTGAGCATTTCTGGCTGAGTTCGACCTACATTTTATGGAGGTTGACCTTGAATGCCAGGAAGACTTCCCATAAAGCCTAAGGTTCTGTTCTCTCCCATTGCAAGAATGAAGCCACATACTGCTTTACCTATGGCAATATTATACTAGTATGATTTTAGGAAATGTATCAAATCTATTAACTGGGATTCATGCTGTAATACTAACTAGTATTAGGCTCACCATGACTCTTAGAGAGGCAAAGCTGGCTCAGCATTATACTCTACCTTCTGTAGAAGGTACTCTCTGTAGCAGACAGAGTCCCTTCACAACATTTTCCATCAGCATAAAGCTGTTCCAAGTTAGGAGAAATTAGATTTGAGTGATGGGGAACTTTTGATTCATCCACTGCCAGAGCCAATGGTCTGAAGCTTCTAAATAAGGTGAACATTCAGTTGCTCACAGGGACAGTTTTAGCTTTCCAATGAAGGAACTTGGAGGGTTGAAATCTCTGTGTATGTACATGAAACACATGCACAAAATGCCGACCATATGGATATGGCGTGGCCTTGATAAGCTATAATTTATCAAGTGAGTTTGTTGCAGTGGGGAAAAATGACTGTCTTCCTCACAGGACCTGAAAGTTCTGGAAGAGAGAAACCCTCTTATGTGGCTCACTGTGACACAGCATGGAGCAGCCCAGCCGCTGAATCCACTTTGCAGACTGGGAAATCTCCCCTTTTCGTGTGAATGGATGAACGAACGTGTTGAGGCCATGCCCGGGCTGGTGGGTTTGTTCTACTAACAGTTATGAACATTACGAGGCTTTCTATGTTTTTTAAATATTTGTTCACTTACTTATCGTGTAGTGTATTGCGTGGGCTTGCACGTGACACAGTGTACGGGTCGGTACGCACGGCACAGGACGCCTTTCAGGAAGCGGTTCTCTCCATCCACCATATGGGTCCCGTTGACTGAACTTGGACCATCAGGTTTGATGACAAGTGTCTGTCTGTACACACCAAACCATCCATCTCACTAGCCCAGCAGCGTTACGCTTTTGATCAAGCTCTCTAGGGGTTCTTCATGGAACATACTCTTTGTTTACAAATGTTACTTTGGAAACTCAGGAAAGACCATCATAAACCTCTATATTGTGTTTAAAGGGGTTGGAAGGAAGAATGGCAGACCACTGGAACATTTCCCTTTTATTTTTTTCATTTCTTCTTATTTTAAAAAAAGCATCTGCATTCCATTCACGTATACATGATGCATTTCTGCCATTTCACCCCACTGTCCCTCTCACCCCTCCCGCTCCCTGGGGGAAGATCTCGGGATCTTGGTGGAAGGTGCATAATTCTCTCTGCCACGAATGACACTGTAAAACACTTGAGCTTCTACAAGAGACTGCCGCAGGTCATGCTGGGAGAGCTGCCATTCTTGGGGATGGTGACTTCCCACTCTGTGGCCTTTAGACTGGAGCTGTCCCAATCCAGAAAATTATCAGAATACAGTTGACGCTTTTTCCATTTAAATCCTCAGATTTAAGCCGGGCAGTGGTGGCGCACGCCTTTAATCCCAGCACTTGGGAGACAGAGGCAGGCGGATTTCTGAGTTTGAGGCCAGCCTGGTCTACAGAGTGAGTTCCAGGACAGCCAGGACTACACAGAAAAACCCTGTCTCGGAAAAAACAAAAACAAAACAAAAAACAAATCCTCAGATTTAATGAACCTGCAACTGAGGGATCTGGCTGACTCATTCAGGTCCCCAATAAACAATCAGTACTTGTAGAAGGCCTGGTAAAGTCCTAGATCTGTCTTGCAACACATCCAATAGCTACAAACCACAGCACCTCATCCCTTGAAGATGTTGATATTTTCACCCAGCCAACTCCCACCATCCAGTGAGGTCCCACATTGAATCAAGAATTCAGATGACACTATTCTTAAGACATTCACTTCTACTTTTGCTTTATGAGATGTTTGGGTAGGAGGATACAACGGTTACTTGTCATTGTCAACTGAACTGGATTGACTTACCTAAGAGAGGAGACTTGAGGCACATCTATGAGGTATTTCCATAGATGTTTAACTGAGGTGGACCATCCATGGACAGGGATCCTGAACTGAATAAAAGGAGCGGGTGGATAATAAAGCAAGCTAAGCAACAGAATCTTTCTCCCTCCCTCTCAAACAAGCACCACCTAGGGACGTCTTCCCCTAAGCTCAGCCACCAATACACACAAGGTCCATACGTACAAAGTAAAACGTACAAGTTCTGCATCAGAACCTTACCCAGGTTATCCACATGCTGCTGCTTTTGTAGGCATACAAAATCCAGGTGTCCAGGGGTCATGGAGGCTTCACCAGGGTTTGAGAAAGCCGCTGGGCCAGCGTTCTATGGCGGGGTTGGAGCAGGGTTGGAGGCTTTGCAGTCGGGCTGACAGAGATCAGGGAATAAAACTGTGAAAGTGAAGCCGCAGTTGCATTTAAGACCCCAGGCTTATGGAGAGTGTTTTCAGAGGGGTTCTATGAGAAGATGTACTTTAAATGTTAGTAGCCACATGCTGGGGCTCCAGATTAAATTTTTAAAAAGTTTAAAAAGAGAAAACGAGCTGAACACAAGCACTCATCTCTCCCTTATTCTTGAGTGACTGTGCAATGAGGTCTCACCCGCCTGCTGCCACAGTGACAGCCGCCCTCACAGCCGCACCCCAGACTGCGGGGTAAAATAATCCCTTTCTTCAAGTTGCTTTTCAAGTCAGGAATTTTCCAATAGTAATGAGAAAAGTCACTAATAAAAAAGGACTAAGGTCCACATTTAGTCAACGTGTCTGTATGCCACACAGGGTACACCCTCTCCTTCTAGCTATCATAAACAAAACAGAATACAACTTCTCAAAGTGTATGGTGTATCTTATTTTAGAAAATCAGTTCAATTTATGATTCAGAAAAAACTACCTATTGAACTGTGATAGTTTGTACATGCTTGGTCCGAGGAGTGGCACTATTTGGAGGTGTGGCCTTGTGGAAGGAAGTGTGTCACTGTGGGCATGGGCTTTAAGACCCTCATCCTAACCATGTGAGAGCCAGTCTTCTCCTAGCAGCCTTCAGATAAAGATGTAGAACTCTCAGGATGCTGCCATGTTCCCACCTTGATGATAATGGGCTGAACCTTTGAACCTGTAAGCCACAATGAAATGTTGTCCTTATAAGAGTTGCCTTGGTCATGGTGTCTGTTCACAGCAATAAAATCCTAACTTACATGAACCAATTCAAACTCTATCCTTCTTTTGTTTTTCCTAAATCTTCTGAACTGGACCATCAAGACTGTCATATACAATGAATACAATTTAGTTCTTTGAAGTATCTGATGTTCTCATGGAGACTTTCACTGGCCACTGCCTCTCATGAGGATGTCTTCTGACATGACATATTTCAGCATTCTTCACTCACAGCCTCCATCAGCTAAGCTAATCCCCCACCTCCTCCCTTCCTCCCTCCTCTCTCTTGTGACCTCTAGCCCTAATAGGACACCTTGGGGACTCCCCAGACCTTCTTTCCAACTCCTTTTCCTATTACTTTGTAGGATTAACTACAAAGATCCACAACACTCTGAGAGTATCTTTTCAACCCTTAATGCCAGCCACACACTCATCCTGGAAGGCAGCACATTGATACCAAGTTCCATCTGGGAAGTGTGCTTTGTATAGCTCCACCTGGCTTAGGTTCCTAGATGCAGACACATGCTGGGTGGGTTATCTGACTATACAACACATGATGAAAGATGGTGATCCAGAGTGTCTTCAACTGAAACAGAATGAGCCAGATGGGTGCCTCTGCCATGTTTCTGTGGTGCATGTGTACACGTATCTACTCAAACATGCTTGTATGTGATTATTCCCCTATATGCATACATGCAGTTTGTGTGCACTCAGAGGTTATATAGTAATGTATGCTCATGTATGTCCATTGTATAGTGTGAATGTATATGCATCTGTCTTCAGCACTGTTCTATGGTTGTGAAGAGACACCATGTCCACAGCAACTCTTATAAAGGAAAGCATTTAATGGGGGCTTGCTTTCAGTTTCAGAGGTTTAGTCCATTATCACCATGGCAGGGAGCACACAGGTTGACATGGTGCTGGAGAAGCAGCTGAGAGTTCTAAATCTGGATCCACAGACAGCAGGAAGAGAAAGATACTAGGTCTAGCTTAGGCTTTTAAAACTTCAACGCCCACCCCAGTGACACACTTCCTCCAACCCACCACACCTCCTAATCCTTCTCAAGTAGTGCCTCTCCCTGATGACTAAGCACTCAAATATATTCTCCTGTGGGGTCATCTGTATTCAAACCACCACATCGTGCCTACCTAAGTATGCCATGAGCCTCTATAGGCATGTTTGTGCGGTGGGTACGTGCTTATGTTTGCCTGAGTGTGTGCATACTTGTGTAGTAGATATATGTGTGAATGTGTGAGAAAAAGAGGAGAGGAGGGGAGAAAAGAGGAGAGGAAAGGAAGAGGAGAAGGGGAGGGGGGAGAAGAAAGGAAGGAGAAGAGGAGGGAGAGGGAGGGAGGGAAGGAGGGAGAGAGAGAGAGAGAGAGAGAGAG
>NW_021604639.1:7156044-7174747 GCF_004785775.1 Grammomys surdaster | reverse complement strand
AGGGAAGGAGGGAGGGAGAGAGAGAGAGAGAGAGAGAGAGAGAGAGAGAGAGAGAGAGAGAGAGATCCAAATGGAATTTGGAATTGAGGACCCAATAGAGTCAAACAACAATGAAAGGGAACTTGAAGAATTGCCTCTGGTCATCCTCTGTAGCACCAATTACCAGCTCCAAGCCCAGGACAGGCCTCCTGTGCCACAAGGGCTCTTGAGACCAGTTAAAATGTCCCTGCTGTCAGTTAGGATCAATGGCTTCAGAAGGGCAGAGATGGTAGGAAATATTCCCTTTTCCCTTATTTCTCTCTCTTCCACAAAGAGAGGCTTCCAGAGCCCCTCCGTCTCACGATAGATCGGGGTGGGTTTTTTTTCCCTACCAGGCACTGATTTGCAGACAGGACTAATGTGCAGATTAAAACTGGACACTGCTGAGTAAAGCAATTTCCACCCCATGACATTTGAAAACACTGATAACTGCCATAGAAACCCACTCTGTGTGCATCAGCTTCCTTCAGCCATGATTATGGTGGCCAAGAGGTTAAGACAGTGGTTGTGCCAAGCCAGGCAGAAATGTGGCTGGGATACTTAAGAGGAATTTGATGCTCTTTAAATTAGGGTCATATTGATGGTATTTATTTACTTATTTGTCGACTTATGTGGGGGTCCTAGGAGTTGAATTTGGGGCTTTATGGGTGCTCAGCATGGACCCTACCATTAAGCTACACCCCCAGCCCCAAGAATGCAAAATACCTAATCGCAAAGGCTGCATGATAGAAATGCAGACTTTTCATTGTAGAAATCTTTCTGTTTCTCTGTGGCCTTGAGATTTTTGAGAATGAAACTCTGTGGAAACACTTCTCCTGCCATAATATTTGTGATCCAGGGCATAAAAAGCCTCCAACGCAAAGTCTACCAGATGTATGCAACCTGGTCACATCAAAAAATGACAATGTCATCAACCAAGTCTGTGCCGATGAACTGAGCAATTGAGTTACATCAAAAAGTACATTTACTCAAAAGGTCACAATGTTTCAAGTAAGTTTATAATTTTGTCCTGAGCTGTGTTCATTGCTATCTTGGCCACATACAGACTACAGATGATGGGTTGACATGCCTGACAATGTAGAAGCCGTCTCTGGAGATACCATCTAGGAAATGATAGGCACTGGTTTGATGGGCATTCACAATCCTTCAAGAGCCAGGTGGTGAATGTCACTGAGCAAAGTAGCATAGAGTTGCTCAGGCTGCCCTAGATCACACCTCAGTCATGCAAACAGACACCTGTCTTTCAGCCCCAGCTAAATGAAAAGTGAAAATTCTGGCTGCACTTTGTCTGGTTGCAATATTTTCAGGGGGTAGGGTGGGGAATCAAGTTGTAATTTGCATAATTAATGCTTCTATTTTGGTAGTACTTGCATTGGCCTTCCTTTCTGCTAGCCCAGTTGTCTTCCTCCATGTACTCCTGGCCTATAAGATGGTACCACTCATATTCAGGATGCATCCTCTCCTCTTAACCAATCATCTCTGGAAATGCCTTCACAGATACAACCAGAGGTGCTTCACTGACTTTCCAGAAGCTTCTAGATACAGTGAATCGGAAAACCAACATGACCACAGTAGCCATTAAAGAATTTGAGCGATCTTAAGTGAACACTGGAGCTGCATGAGCCAGAAGAGACAGTGTGTAAAGTACACTGACTGCAGTAACTGACGGGTTATATCAGTTACTTGTCTCACTGCTGTGACAAAGTGCCTGACAAGAAGCCATTTAAGAAACTAAGAGTTCTTAAACAATGAAACAATGAATTCGAGAGGTTCCTAGGTAAATGGATGGAACTAGAAATTATCATCCTGAGTGAAGTAAGCCAATCACAAAAGAACACACATGGTATTCACTCACTGATTATTGGATATTAGCCCAGAACCTTGAAATGCCCAAGATGCAACTCACAGGCCACATGAAGCTCATAAAAAAGGAAGACCAAGTGGGGGTGATTCAGTTCTTCTTAGAAGGAGCAACAAAATACTCAAGGGAGCAAACATGGAGACAAAGTGAGGGACAGAAACTGAAGGAGGGGCCATTTGAAGACCTTTCCACCTGAGTATCCACCCCATATGCAGTCACCAAAGGTAGATGCTGATGTGGAAGTCAGGAAGTATATGCCGATAAGGGCCTGATATGGATGTCTCCTCAGAGGCCTTCAAGAGTCTGACATATTCAGAGGCAGATGCTCACAACTAGCCATTGAACTGATCATGGGGTTCTCAATGGAGGAGTTAGAGTGAGGACTGAAGGAGCTGAAAGGGTTTGTGGCACCATGAGGAGAGCAACAATACCAACCAACCACAGCTCCCAGGGTCCTAACCACCAGCCTGGGAGCACTTATGGAGGGATCCAGGGCTTCAGCTGAATATGTAAGAGTAGAGGGCCCTGCCGGGCACAGGTGGAAGATGAGATCCTTGACCTCATGAAGGCTGGACGCCCCAGGGGGTGGGAATTTTGAGGGTGGGGAAGTGGGAGTGGGGGGGTAGGTGGGGGTTACATCCACAGAGAAGAAGGAGGAGGGGTAAGGGGATGGGGGGTTCCCGGGTGGGTGGGGGATGGGGTAAGGGGATAACATATGAAATGTAAATAAAATATCCAATAAAAAAAAAAAAGAAAAGAAAATAAGAGTCCATTCTGGCTTACAGTTCAAGGCGATAGGGAAAGGAAATGGAGCCAGGGTATAAAATCTCAAGGCTCACACCCAGAGATCCTCTTCCCCTACCAGGGCCCCATCCCTTCCACAGTGCTACCAGCTGGAAACTGAGTGTTCAAACCCACAAACCTCTCAGGGGCCTTTCACATTCAAATCACAGCATCAGTACCTTCTAAAAATTCTGCAATGAACAAGTCATATAAAAGGCTCAATGTGTACTGCTGTTCCAAAGGACCCAAGTATAGTTCATGCGTCTGCTTCCCAATGTCTCTCCTTACAAATAACTCTGTTTATGAAAGGTGCTGCTTCCTTATTCACTGTTAACATATCTAGAGATGACTAAGTCTGTTTCTGACAAAACTGACATGGGAGCATCATCAAACAGCACATTGCTGACGATACTATGTGGCACATGGTATCAGCAGGGGAAGAGAGATGTGAATGGGAATATGGGTTTGACAGTTTTGCACCCAGAATACAAAGACTAGTCAGAAACCCACAGGGATCCTATGCCATCCACAGCTACTGGTGGTGTTCGTGAGCATCACGTTTGTACTCCTTCCTGTGAATCAGCCCTGTGTATATCCCAAACAGAGGCAGATTTCAGCTCTTTTCAGGCTCTGATGTTTACAATTCTTTTAAATTCAGTTTTATATTTTAAAAATATACATCCATTCTTCAGAAAAGTGACTATCTGATGATGTTTCTTTTCTTTTTTTTTTTTTTGGTTTTTCGAGACAGGGTTTCTCTGTGTAGCCCTGGCTGTCCCTGAAACTCACTCCATAGACCAGGCTGGCCTCGAACTTAGAAATCCACCTGCCTCTGCCTCCCAAGTGCTGGGATTAAAGGCGTGCGCCACCAACGCCCGGCCTGATGATGTTTCATACAGACAAAATTCTCAAGAAATACTATCTGGTTTAAGAAAACACAACCATCACGACTACCTTTGTCAATTTGGCACAATCTAGAATCACCTGGGAAGTGTCTCTCAACAAGGGATTATCTGCATCATGTTGGCCTATGAGTAAATCTGTAAGAAGTTGGTTGTCATGAGTAAATTATTGGTGACGGCACAGCCCACTGTGGGCAGCACCATTCCTTAGGCAGAGGGTCTAGAGTTGTGCAAAAGTAGAGAAATCCAGCACAGCTGACCAAGATAAATGAGCATGTATATGCTCGTTTCTCTCTGCTCTTGATTGTGGACATGATATGATTAGCTGTTTGAAGTTCCTGGATATAACCTGGAAATGTAAACTCAGAAGTTACTTTCTCTATGAGAGTTTTTTATCACAACAATGAAAGTAGATTACCCACCTTTGGATAGTGTGTAGTGTGTGTGTGTGTGTGTGTGTGTGTGTGTGTGTGTGTGTGTGGTCTACTTTTATTAAAAATGTTTTTTCTTTAAAATAAAAGGAATAAAAAAATAAAATAAAATAAAATAAAAGGAATAATAACCCAAAATAAGAATCATGTAATATCCATATTAAAAGATTCTCATGAACATCACAATTTTCATTATGTATCCCAAGCTGGCTTCAAATTCATAAGCCTTCTGTCATAGCTTTCTAAGTTGTTAATGTTACATGTATCAAACCCTGCATGGTTGAATTCTTCTATTACAAATACAAAAATGGCCCAGGTTCTAACTAACCTTGCAAAACTAGTTCAATAGCACAAAAGGAAAAGGTTTTTTAATATGCCTACATTTTCTCTTTGCTTTCCACAAGGAGTAGTTGGTGTAATGTGATGAGCTTTCCAGAATCTAGAGCTAGCCTGAAGGAGAGTCCATCACTTACCCAACTAAGCACTGACCAGTGTGTCCACATGAAAAAAACAGAGACTATAAAAGACAGAGGAACTGTTACTTAAAGATTGCATGGGGTTAAGACTAATGGTTATCCCCTCCAGACAGATCAGTGGGTACTGTGTAGTACCAGAAAGATCTTTCCTCTATTGTATAAAGTACCTAAGTGTAGGCAAAGCATTATTCTGGCTCTACCTAAGAAATCTTAAAACCAAGATCCAAAAACAAACAAACTAAAACAACAACAACAAAAACCCAAAGCATTTTAAAATAACCATATGACTGGCCCAAGATCAGCAATATTTGTAGAAATACTAAAATATCCAGCACATTAAAAGATAAAATTCACTATCTAACATACAATCAAATCTCACCAGCTATATAAGAAATAGGAAATTAGAATTAAAATGAAAAAATTCATAAAATCTGACCAGGAGTTTCCAGCTACTAGACTTACCAAACATACTAAACGCTATTGTAACTGTTCTCCATATGTTCCACACAGTAAAGTTGATGAGTAGAGAGAAGAGAAGACACTAACTGGAATACCAGAGGTGACAACTTCAGTCCAACTTAAAAGACATGGGATACAGCTGATGTAACAAGGTTACAAAACACAACACACAAGCATCAGGTTTATTACAGAGACTATGATCAAAAAGACAAAAGATTACAGTGTTAGTGAGGATTATGGGAAAGGGAATACTGCACACAGTTGGAGGAAGGTTACTTACTTAGCATATCCACTATAAAAGAAGTATGATGACTCTTCCCCCAAATCAAGTGATCCAGAAATCCTACCACTGGGCACTTATCTGAAGCATAGGAAAGAGATCTCCATCCCCATGTTTAAAGCAGCATTCCCCCCAGCTGCCAGGAGATTAGGTCAGATTGATGTATGCTTAAAGAGACTCTAGTGTATGCACACACACACATACATACACACACACCACACATGGACACACACACAGGGATACACACATAAACATACAGACACAGTGGCAGACACACAGACATGCATAGTCATACACAGACACATGAATCCTTTTCAGCCATTGAAAGAGATGAAATCTTGTTATCTGCATCAATGTGAATAGAATCCAGACAGAAACGACAAGTGCAGAAAGTAAACACACACACACACACACACACACATACACACACTATATATATCCCTGTATCCAAACATCACATGGTACTCCGTGTGTGTGTGTGTGTGTGTGTGTGTGTGTGTGTGTGTGTGTGTGTGTATTACATACAGTATCAGGTTTTTTTAAAGGTTTTTTAAATTTACTTTATTATATGCGTACACTGTAGCTGTCTTCAGACACCCCAGAAGAGGACATCAGATCCATTACAGATGGTTGTGAGCCACCATGTGGTTGCTGGGAATTGAACTCAGGACCTCTGGAAGAGGAGTCAGTACTCTTAACCACTGAGCCATCTCTCTAGCCTTCAGTTTAAACATATATATTTTATGTGTCAATTTTAAAATCCAAAATTGGCCCAGAAAGATGGTTTAATAGTTAAAAATGCTTGTTCCCAAGTCTGACATGAGTTCTAGCCCCAGAACCCACACGGGAGAAAAGATTCTCATTAAGTTGTCCTCTGACCTCCACATACATGCCATGGAATATACACACATAATTAATAAATAAATAAATTAATTAGTAAACAAACAAGGAAGGAAGGAAGGAAGGAAGGAAGGAAGGAAGGAAGGAAGGAAGGAAGGAACATTTTTGAGACAGATCTCACTATGTAGCCTTGGCTGTCCTTGAATTTGCTATGTAGATCAGGCTGGTCTGGAAAACAGAGATGCTTCTGCCTCTGCCTTCCTAATGCTGGGACCAAAGGTATGTACCATGATGCCTGGGTAAATATAAAACTTTTTTTAAATACAGGATAAAATATTTAAGAAGGCCAGGCAGTGGTGGCGCACACCTTTAATCCCGGCACTTGGGAGACAGAAGCAGGAGGATTTCTGAGTTCGAGGCCAGCCTGGTCTACAGAGTGAGTTCCAGGACAGCTGGGAAGACACAGAGAAACCCTGTCTCGAAAAACCAAAAAAAAAAAAAAAAATTAAGAAGAAACAAATTAAAAATTATAGAAAATAAAACACAAGGAGAAAGAGAACTAAAAGAAAATATGAAGAGTCCATTGATTACTGGGGCCACTGAAGAACAAGGAACAGGGTCAGATGAAATATTTGAAGAAGTAATAGACAAATGAAACTTTGACGACGCAGGCATTTAATCCTATATTACAACCACAATCCTAGTATGCAAGATTATGAGCTCAGACTGAACCCTGGGCTACACAGCAAGACAGGAGGGAAGGGAGAGAAGAGGGAGATGGAGTTAAAGATGAAGGAGGGAGAGAAAGGGGAGCAGGGAACATAATGATGAGTAAACATATACAGTAAAACTCGTCAAGCTCAACACTTTAACTATGTTTAGTGTCATGTGTCAATTACAGCACAACACAGCTGTTGAAAAACAGAGGGGAAGTGTATCTAGCTCCATCTAACAAGAATTAGTTACAAGAGAAAAATACATTTACCAACTGTACATTTTGCTGTTCTGCAATGCTAGGGATGAAACCCAAGCACTACACCCCTGAACTAAACCCCAGCCCTGCTGCAAGAACATTTTAATATTATTGGAGAATCAACTTTGGAATCCAGAAACATGCGTAAAGCATGTGCATGGGAGAAAATGGTTTAATACTACAGAACATCCCCCACCTATCCCTAAGATGCTGTTTTCCCAAAACACAAACTGAAAGAATAAATACGCATCTCTGCTCAACACAATTCTTGGACTGCCTCCCAGATCTGAAATGATCCTCGGTCACAGTATAAGAGTGACATAAGAAAACTACTTTGTTGTTTTATGTTCACACCTGGTAAATGAAAGCCTTATTACATTTCCTGCTTGGACACACGGAGTTGTCAAATGTATTTGGAAACAACCCAATTTTGACACAGTATATGGCATACTGCCTTTGTACAATTTCCTTAGTGACCATTTTTTCAAGAACACAAAATTGGCTTCATTGCCTCTTATGGGATATTTACAAACTGAATGACTTAAGATGAGATGTTCATATACAAAGAAAGAATATCTGAAGTGAATAAAATGTAGTTGGATGATAAATTCAAAAAGAGGCTATCGAAAAGTATCAGCATTCTCTTTACACACATTTGAAGGAGTACACATTTTCTTTTTAATTTTAAAAAATTACTCATAACTATATACTATTATGATAGGCTTAAGGAATATTACATTTGTTATGAATTACGAAAAACTGAAACACCAAGATTTGTGTTCTTACCATCCTTAAGGACGGGAGCAGCGAGATAGCTCAGCAGGTAAAAGCACTTAGTGAGTGAGCCTTGTGACTGGAGGTCAGTCCCAACAAGCTACGTAAGCATAAAGAGAAAGCCTACTCCACAAAGGCCCCTTTGACCTCCACATATACGCCATAGCATGTGCACATATGCACATATACTCCTTAAAACTTGTGTTTACACTAAGCATGGAAATTGCAAAGCCTGAGCTTTCCCTATTTGGTCCTCTGCCTTCCTACCCCCAACCATGCCAGACCAGAAAATGACAAACTAAATTTAGCGTTTTTGTTCCTATGTGATGACAGATAATTGTGATAGATAGATAGATAGATAGATAGATAGATAGATAGATAGATAGATAGATAGATAGATAGATAGATAGATAGGGTTTGATTTTATTTGGTTTGTGCCTTACAACAATGGTTTCATCTTGTCTTTTTTTTTTAAAAGATCTATTTATTTTTATATATGTGAGTACACTGTCACTGTCTTCAGACACAGCAGAAGAGTGCATCAGATCCCGTTGCAGTTGGTTGTGAGCCACCATGTGGTTGCTGGGAATTGAACTCAGGACCTTTGGAAGAGCAGTCAGTGCTCTTAACCACTGAGCCGAATCTCCAGCCCCCTCATCTTTTGTCTTTAATGGGTTATATTTTCACTCGCCATAAGGGTCCAAAGACCAAAAATGGCAAGGTAGCCATATGCAGCTCCTTGAGTTTAGCTGATAATAGTATTTCACCGTGTAGATTTACCATCACTTATATATGCCTGCCCCATAGATCTTTTCACCTTGTAACTGCTGGATTGTGGAGATAAACATTGTAGCAAAGTCACTGCAGTATTTCCTATCCCAGCCAACAGTATGTAAAAGTTCTAGTAGTCTATATCCTTAGCAGATCCTTCAACCTAATGATTGGTCTCACGCCTGTTCCCTGGCCTTCATCCTTACCAGTTGCCCGGTTTCTAGTTCTCCTATTGTCATATACAAGTTTGATTTAGCGTCGTCCTACACAATACTCTTATGTATGTTGACTACTGATTTTCACCTCACTTTGTTTTTACTATGTCTCACAACGAATGAAACCCATTATTTACTTAAAAATAAGCAAAAAGCCCTTTACTTTTAATGTAATTTTCTTAATCCTTTATAGCATGGTTAATGAATTTTTATTGACTGCTCTTTTTGACAAGTTCAGTCAAAAGCACACACACACTACTGTCTTTCCTTTAACTACCTTTGGTTGTTACTGATGGACTAACCACTTTCTATCATTTTAATGTGCCGTGTGTGTGTGTGTGTGTGTGTGTGTGTGTGTGTGTGTGTGTGTTCAAGGAGGCCACGAGTATATTACATCCACTGGAGCTGGAGTTACAGTTGAGAGCTGCCCAATGTGGGTGCTGGGAACAAAATTCTAGTCTTCTAAAAGAGCAGCATACACTATTAACTACTGAGCCACATTGGAGCCCACAATGTGTTATTGTTGTCATTTTTAAGTGATTCTACTTGAGAAATTTACACTTACCAATTTTAAAATACTGCTATCACTAACTCAGTGTCCCAGTTAGAGAAAGTGAATAAGCCAGTAACATTAATCAGACATAACTATCTGCTGGAGCTTTTTGTTTTAAAACCATTTCCTCCCTAACTTATTTCACATTCATTCTTCACATGTATCTTCTCACTGAGAACACACTTTGAAACACTCTATGTTGTTTTTCACTTGGACTAAAAGCAGGATCACTAATAATTCCTGGAGCTTTACAGTTTACTTAAGAGAGAAGCTGGGCTCAACCAATTCTCAGTCCAAAAGTTCAAGGGAGAATCCTGATTGGCCATAGAAAAGAAGGGATTGCTTCTACTGTGTGCCTGTTGGCGTGGGCACAGTGCCAACACTGCAGAGACAGTGCTAAGTGGTGGTGACAAAGTATCTGTGAGTTAAGAGGTCAAAATAATTTAGAAATGCTAACTAAATGTCTCACATGACTGAAATTCCCTAATGTATTGTTTTTAAAGGGGAAATCCTTACCATCAGTATCTTAAACATCTTAGAGACCCTGACAAATGTGTTCACGAAGCTAGAACAGGCAGTTCTTCAGATACATTCTGCATTATGGCTGAAGTAATGCTTCCTTCCTGCAAGAAGTACCTGTGTTAGCCCCCAAATAAGCCTCAACCCCCTCTCCATGAAGAAGCGACAGATGGGGAATGAAATCCACACTTCAGACCAAGGCCTATAAATGAGATGGCACCTCACCCCAGGCCACCACCCTCACCCTAGGCACGGCCACACTGTGGTCCTGCATCCCACCAAGGTCCTCTTGCCACCTCTGCATGCAGCAACCTACCTACGGGAAATGGTCCTGCAGCTCCCTATCTATTTATAACATTTAGGCGTTGGTTAAACGTCACCTTAAGGAAGGTTTCTAGGCTAAACGATGGGATAAAGCTCCTGAAGGCCTCTCTATCTAGGCCCACAAGTCAAGAGTCCCTAAAATACTGTTCTTGTTTCTTTCACACAGAATGCTCAGCATGCCAAAGATCCCTGCAATCTACTGTCAATTTGACCAAAGCTGCTTAACAAAAGCTATTTTAATGAAGCTAAATTTAAACCTTCATCTTCATTTTCATTTTCAACCTTCATGACTTCATTTTCAGTTCCTTTCCACAACATGGCCCATGCTTTCTGTGCATAATTGAAATGCTCCCAGTTTTGAAAGTTGTTTTTTTTTTTTTAAATCCTAACTTATTTGCAAAAACCAAAATCTATGGATCCTATGCTATAGGAGAGTCTGGTAGACTCTTACTAGTGCTAGTCTTTCCATTGCAAAATAAAGGGATAAAAACTATAACTGGGTTTTAAGTCTAAGCTAAAAATATTTTCAAACAGGCATTGTAAGTAATTCACTCAATTTCTAGACAGCTACGATATTTCTATAACTCAACAATGTTTTACAAAGTAACAATGAGGGAAGGAGTAAGAACACAAGACTCCCAATAACATAAATCTTTATACTAGTAATTATGGAACACAGATGTTTTAATGAACTTCGTATTTCAATGAAGACACTGAACATTTACAAACAGTTACATCGATACAGTAAAGATAACTGATTCCACAGAACACTTATAAATGCACTTTTCCCTCAAAAAAAATTTAAAAAAAAAAACCTTTTTTCACAGATTTAAGTAACGAATGATTTACATAGTCTTCAGATTCCCAAATATGTACAAAGCTTTTTTGACTCTACAGAAATTGGTATGCTTCGGTTACAGTGGGGGCGGGGATATTCTGTCCAACAAATCTCTTGGGGAATTTTGTATTAATGCACATTTAGTAGCCACATATTTCCCCTCCATTATTAAATGAAAATCTGGACACTCCAGCACATTAATAGTGTTCCTAATCCCAAACACTATTTCTAATGTAAGATTCCTCGTGGCTGGCAGCATGACTTACCCTTAGCCACATGTACAGGCCTGCAAACATCCATGAGCTCAAGCCCATGACAATCGTAGACTCTTGAAGATAACACTGTGGTCACAGCAGCGATAGGTGAGAACAGATGACAAACAGCAGCTACTGTAAGTCACATCCTGCTCCTGAGCACTCTCTTCGAGCACCATTAGGGTCTTCTGCCCTCGTGGAAATGAGTGGGGAGCCTCACTTCTGTGTCGGAGGCTGGTCCCTCCAGTTAGCCAAAGAAAATAAGCAGCCATTGGCAGTGAAGGTCACTAGTCTGTATACAAGTCGATGATCACCAATAAAGACTTTTTAAAGCTCCAAAGTTGTGTCTGGTAGGTGTCATGTTTGATTTTGCTGTTTGTATTTGCATACATTTTTTCAATGTTCCTCACTATACCTAGACTTTCAGATTAAGATGCAAAGAACATAAGAACATGGCTTGCCACTGACATTAACAACTCTGTGAATAGAGCAGAATGGAGAGGATATGGAAACCTGTGTGGCTGTAAAGTCAAGCTGGCCACCAGGAACATCATCACACAGTACTCCACCATCAAGCAAAATACATTCAAGACAGCCAGAGCTGGCTCTAACATTTTAGTCAACTACCGTGAGCAGCCTGACTCAGCTCTCAAACACACCATGGTGAGACTCCTCATCAGAAATGGTCAGACTTTAAAAATACAACCTCTTTTTTCTTAAGTTGAAAAACACAAAATTACTCAAAGAATCTCTCTAAACAAGTCAGATACAAAGTTCCTAAGATCAGCAACTTTGGTGCCCAAGTCAAAGACGCCAATAACCAAATTCTCACTCCTGGAACGTGCCACCCAAATGTTCTATGCACATTACATATCTTACACCAAGCTTCTTACCACTTACCAGTTCAGGTGCCCTCCTATGCGGCCCAAAGAGAAAGCCAGGGGCTGGGAGAGGGGTGGGAAGGGAGGTACCACTAACAGTGTATTACCTCTTCTCTTCTCCCTAAATGGTCACTCTCCAAAGAGCAGTATGGAAAGAATTAATGTACGAGGAGCAGTAACTGAGATGTCTCTTTATCAAAACTGTAACTCTGTAAGAAACACAAACTTACAAACATCAGGTGAACAGTAATCTCTAGAAGGCGAGAACAAAAGGCTCACTCGTGCAGTAGAAGGACTGGCGCTGAGAGGTTCCAAGCTGTTCAAGACAAGCACTTCTGGTTGCCTATGAACTATCTGCCATGGCTGTCACCTTCCCAGGCTACCTAGAAAGCGTTTCACCTTCAAGGTACATAGGGTATGGTTGTTTTTCTTGCCTTCTACCTTGAATTCAATATTCCAGCTTTAAATCAAGTGCTTTATCCATGCAGCAGTGAGACTCCAAAGGTTTCCCGATATTTATTTTGAGGTAGTGCTCATTTATTTGCATTCTTGGCTCTCAAACACCACCAAGGAAACGAACCCATAGAAATATGAAAACCAAAGATGTAGAAAATAAATAATATTTTGTCTTCAGGTAGCAGGGCCTTTGTATAAAGGTCAAGTCACATTCAATGGATAAATCATTTGAAACTTCTAGAAACTGTTTATAACCACAGCTATAAATTAAAGTGCTTTGAATTCTGTTTAATGTCTAAATCAGTGATTAGAATAATCGTATTTTAAAATTTGCTTGTATGAGACCTCAAGAGATTGAAATCATTTTCTATAAAATAGCAGAAACATTTTCTTCTCAAAAGAAATTCTGCACAAATGTTGCAAATCCAGGTTACTCTTACAGAACTGGAACAGAAGTAAGAGTTGAAATGGAATTACACAACAGCACATTCTACAACTTCACATAAACCAAGTATGAAATCTCTGTCAGTCCTGCCTCTTGCTAGCCAATGCAAATGAGCTGTGCAGTCTTCCCAGGACAAGGTAGTTATACAGTTCCTCCAGACAACGTAACAGACTGTTTATGCTCACAACAGATACACAGTTCACATTTGATTCTTACACTGTAATATAATGCCCTACTGCTCATCTGTCAGGTCAACAACTCAAAGCATTCTGTATGCTACATGGGAGGTGAGCTTCACTTCTACTGACCAGAGGATGCCAATATACACAAGACAAAAATAAAAGACACAATCACACATCTCTCTGTACACTTCATGCAAGCTGGGCACAAGGTGAGAAGAACATATACAAGGCACCCTTCCCAGGGTCAAACTCTCACTATAATGGCTGATTAATATGCAGAAGAGCCTGCATGAATCAAAAGTCCATGGCAAACTTAGAGCTAAGGAACATCAGTGACTTATTTTTCTTGTAACAATGCAGGAATATTGATGTTCCACCCAATGGCTTGCCTATCAAACCCACAGGTAAACAGATTGCATATGGGGTGGTCTTCACTCCATGCCGAGCAGCACACCATTCGTCTGTGACCCTAGGAAGGAACACACAGAACAAAATTAATGCATTATTCCTGAAGTATAATTAAACACTTGTACATGCTAGTGACATTTCTTAAATGAATAATGTAAAAGCAAAATCTCAACATACATGTAACATACAGATCAGAAATCACTGGACCTCAGGACCTTTTGACCCTGCAGCTCTTCTTAACAGTCCTCATAGCTGCATCCCTGAAACACTTGGGGATGCTACCTACACTATCCCCAAAATAAAACAGTTTAAAGTTGCTGTCCTTTTCACTGGACATGTGGCATACACATCTGTAACCTAGCTACTTTAGGGGGCTCATGGAGGAGATTGATACCAGCCCAGGCAACTTAATACGACACTGTCCAGCTGTCCAGCTGTCTGGCAGTAAAATTTAAAGAGCTGGGAGTGTGACTCAGTGGTAGAGCAAATACTTAGAAGAAGTGAGAACTCCAGGTTCAAAACCCAGTAATGAAGAAAACAAGCTTCCTATACAAGCTCTGTTTTGGTTTCTGTCTTTAGAGCTAATCAGGTGAAAGCAGCTACAAGAGGATGCCAGCACTGTCTAGCTGTGAGGCTAGGACACTAAAATTACACTTATTTGAAGAAGTGTTACAGGTCTAAAATCAGGTTATATGTTATTCATTAATCTTAAAATAAACCTATTTCACATATCGCTATAAGAAAGAATAAATCCAGCTCCCCCCGCAAAAATCTATAATCCCAGCAAACCTGAATGTTTTTCAGATAATTCTACATATAATTTTCGACATAGATCTAGGACCACAAAGATTAACTTAGAACTTCTTACTTTTCTTGAGAAAAAAAAAAACTTTCAGAATAATAAAGTAACACACACTGTCTTCAGTCTCGTCACAAAAGCACACTTTATATAGCAATAGTAACTTTAGGACATACATGAGTAATTCACCACGCTGAATGTCTGATTAAAACTTTGGCGTGAGGCTATTTCCCACTTTCTCTTCTGCTGGACTTAGTATATCTAGTTCTATGTTGTGGTCCTTGATCCAAGGGCACTTGAGCTTTGTGCAGGGTAATAAATATGGATCAATTTGCATTCTTCTACACGCAGACCGCCAGTCAGACCAGCACCATTTATTGAAGATGCTTTTTTTTTACCACTGTATGGTTTTGGCTTCTTTGTCAAAGATTCAAATGTCCATAGATGTGTGGTTTTATTTCTGGATCTTCAATTCAATTGCACTGATCTACCTATCGTCTCTGTACCAATACCATGTGGGGGTTTTTTGTGCTTGAAGTCAGGGATGGTGATTCCCCTAGAGGTTCTTTTTATTGTTAAGAATTGCTTTCAATGTCCTGGGTTTTTTGTTTTTCCACATGAAAGTTGAGAATTGGTCTTTCCAAGTCTGTTAAGACTTGTATTGGAATTCTAATGGGAATTGCATTGAATCTGTAGATTGCTTTTGGTAAGATGGCTGTTTTCTTTTTTCTTTTTCTTTTATTGAATATTTTCTTTATTTACATTTCATGTATTATCCTCTTTCCATGTCTCCCCTCCTGAACACCCTATTCCCATCCCCCCCCCCCCCTGTTTCTATGAGGGGACTCCCCCCCCTCCCCCCCCCCCCCCCCCCCCCCCCCCCCCCTGTTTCTATGAGGGTACTCCCCCACCTACCCACTCCTGCCCTTCCCACCCTGGCATTCCTCTACACTGGGGCATCGACCCCCTCGGGCCCAAGGGCCGCTCCTCCCACTTATGTCCAACAAGGCCTCTGCCACATATGTGGCCAGAGCCATGAGTCCCTCCATGTGTACTCTTTGGTTGGTGGTCCAGTCCCCAGGAGTTCCGGGGGATATAGAAGATGACCATTTTCACTATGTTAATCCTACTGATCCATGAGCACGGGAGATCTTTCCATCTTCTGAGGTCTTCAATTCCCTTCTACAGGGACTTGAAGTTCTTGTCATGCAGGTCTTTCACTTGCTTGGAGTTACACCAAGATATTTTACATTATTTCTGGCAATTGTGAAGGGTGTTGTTTCTCTAAATTTCTTTCTCAGCCCATTTATTATTTGTATAAAGTAAGGCTACTGATTTGTTTGATTTAATTTTATATCCAGCCACTTTGCTGAAGTTGTTTATCAGCTGTAGGAGTTCTCTGGAAGAATTTTGGGAGTCCCTTATGTATACTCTCATATACAAATATCTGGAAATAGTGATAGCTTGACTCCTCCTTTCCAATTTGTATCCCCTTAGTCTCCTTTTGTTGTCTTATTGCTCTAGCTAGAACTTCAAGTATAAGAAGATGTACTTGAATAGATAGGGAGAGTAGGAAGCCTTGTCTTAACCCTGATTTTAGTGGAATTACAAAAGAGCAACCTACAGATTGGGAAAAGGTCCTCACTAACCTGACATCCAATAGAGGGCTAATATCCAAAATATATAAAGAACTCAATAAGTTAAGACTCCAAAAAACCAAATAAACCAATTAAAAAATAGGGTACAGAGCTAAACAGAAATTTCCCAACAGAGGAATCTTGAATGGCTGAGAGGCACTTCAAAATGACCCTGAGATTCTACCTCACACCAGTCAGAACAGCTAAGATCAAAAACTCAAGAAACAGCATACACTGGTGAGGATGTAGAGAAAGGGAACACTGCTCCATTGCTGGTGGGATTGAAAACTGGTACAACCACTCTAGAAATCAATCTGGCAGTTCCTCAGAAAATTGGAAATAGTTCTACCTGAAGACCCAGCCATACCACTCCTGGGCATATACCGAAAAGATGTTCTACCATACCACAAGGTCATGTGGTCCATTATTTTCATAACAGCCTTATTTAACAATAATAGCCATACCCTAAAAGCAACCCAGACATCCCTCAATCAAATAATGGATACAGAAAATATGATTCATTTATACAATGGAATACTATTCAGCTATTAAAAACGAGGACATCATGAATTTTGCAGGCAAATATCCATTTGAAGTAGAAAATGGATATTTTCTATGGAAAATATCATGGAACTAGAAAATATCATCCAGAGTGAGGTAGCCCAGACCTAAAAGGACATGCATGGAATGGTATGTACTCATTAATAAGAGGGTATTAGCTAAAAAAGTACAGAATACTCATCATATACCCTACAGACCCTAAGAAGTTAAAGAAGGAAGGTCCAAGTGATGATGCTTAAATCCCACTTAGAAGGGGGAACAAAATAATCATGGGAGGCAGAAGGAGGGAGGAACCTGGGTGGAAGAGAAGAGGGGTAAGGGTAAGGGGGTACAGGATTAGGTATGGGGGAAGACAGGACAGAAGCCCAAAGCCTGGCCAGGAGAATGAATAGAAATATGTGGTGTGCCCTTCCCCCAGCCTTGAGCAGGGACCTTGTTTACCACAATAGACCAAACAATAGGACTCTGGCCATAGGCATTTCCTGCCCTTGGCGAGGCAGTGCTTGCTTTGGCCTTGGCACTTTTCTGTCTGCCTGTAGCCTGGTACACGAGCTGAGAAGAATAGACTGCCTGCTGAGCTTGCTTTGAGACATCTCCGGCCCGCAATTACCTATGGATTCCTCTCACCTCCAGCAGGATGGTTTCCCTCACCCCCAGCTGGATGAAGCCAGAAGGAAGTCTGGGGGTGGGGGTGGGTTACCCCCTTTAAATTGAAAGCTGAACATTAAAGCATTGAGGCTCGATCAGAAACCTTTGTCCTGGCTTCATCTCTTCCCACACTCCTGTCCCTTCCCAGCCTCTCTTTCAGGTGAACCTGGTCGTCTGTAGATGCTGGCGGCAACAATGTGGCTGCCAGGGGTAGAGGATAGGGGGTGTGGGGAACCCCTAGAAAATCTCAGAGACCTGGATTGTGAGAGGCTCCTAGGACCTTACCCAAAATGCCTAACAGTAGAGAAATAGTACCTGAAGAGATCACTTCCAGTAGTGAAACAGGGCCCCCAGTAGCAGGATAGGGCTACCCACATACCTTCAAAATATTTGACCCAGAACTGTTCCTATCAAAAAGAAATCCAGGGACAAAAACAGAACAGAGACTGAAGAAATGGCAGGCCAGTGACAGCTCAACTTTGGGTTCATCCCATAGGAATGTGAAATGATTTCACTCTGCTTTGATGAGCATCTTCTTACAGTGTGCACTCAAAAAACCAAAAGATCTCATTAACCTAGGCAGCGCATTGCTGTGAGTCGTAACAGCATGGTTGAGACACCACTGCTGGAAGGACTGCCATGCTTGGGAACTTGTGTGCCACTCAGAGAGAAAGGGGTGCCGTGCTGGTAGCTAATACCCCACCATGGGTACTCTGTACACACTGCCTCTCCAAACTCATCCTTAGTACTCAGTGTTTGCAGGACACAGTGGTACAGAGCTGGCTTGTGAACTGTACTCTGAAGTATTATGTGATGAAGTGGGAGTCACATCAACATGGAGGAATCAAAAGAAATGCAGCCAATAGGCAGCAACAGATGAATGCTGTAGAGTACGCAAGCACTTCTCAAAGGATGTGTGTGTGTGCAAACAGACAAGTGAGCTGGAGGGACAGGGCACAGATCCATTAACAGACTGGCTGACTCATCAGACCTTCCAGTGACATTCAGGGAAGATCCAAAGGGAAAAAAAGCAGAATGACTAGTGTCCTGGCTAGTTTTATGTCAACATGACATAAAGCTTGACAAGAGTCATCTGAAAGAAGGAAACCTCAACTGAGAAAAATGTCTCTATAAGATACAGCTAATTGTCTTAATTAGTGATTGATGTGGAGTAGTCCAACGTGTTTTGGGTGGTTTCGTCTCTGGGCTGGTTGTCCTAGGTTCTGTAAGAAACCTGAACTGAACAAATCCTAAGGAGCAAGCCAGGAGGCAGCACCCCTTCATGGCCTCTACATCAGCTTCTGCCCTTAGGTTCCTGTCCTACTTGAGTCCCTGTCCTGACTTCCTTCCATGATGAACAATGATATGGAAGTATAAGCCAAATAAAACCTTTC
>NW_021604639.1:7141925-7156034 GCF_004785775.1 Grammomys surdaster | reverse complement strand
CACATAGTGTAAACTGAGGCCCCAGGTCTCAGGCCCCACTTCACAAGAGCATCACGAAGGCATCCAAGGGCCTGCTTTAAGGACCCAGCGCTAGGTGTTCCTTGGACACATTCTGATTCTGCTCAGCTGAACTGGAGCCATGAATGCAGGCACTATGGGGTGATCTGAACAGAACAGGCAAAAGCACCTACCAAACTCCTGTATCTCACATCTGATGGTAGCAAGGAATAATTCCCTAATTTATAAGGAAAATAGAGCTTTTATTTCTGGTGATACCCCACCATAGGAAGATGTTTCTTTGGTTGGCGATAGAGGTAGGTATCCCAACATCTCATAAAACACATGCTGAAGTTAATTTTTATGTCTTCTAAATGTTTGCTGTTGCTATTAAACACACTGTAACCCGTACCTGCCGGCTGCTGCGGGGAAGCCGTGCTAGTCTCACTCCCGACATATCAAACAATCGTACTTGCCGGTTGTCATGGGGGAGGGCTATGATTTTTTGGCCAACACATACATTGATCCTACAAAGAAGACATAGAAACAAGTTTTTATGAAACTGACCATGTAGTATTTTGAATTTACAGAAAATAATTCACATTCAAGACAAAGTAAATGAGTAAACCACAGGGGAAGTCTGCCTATGACACTGGACAAGAGATTAAGGCACACTAAACTGCCAGATCACAAGTGACCCCACACACATGTACAATATAGTCACACAGTCCAACAACAGACAGAGCCTCTCAGTAGTTAAAGAAGCCCTAAAATATCTGGCTACCAAAGGCCTTTTCTGACTCTTGTCTTAATACGCTAACACACTAATGAGTAAGCTTAAGTAGTTACAGATACTGAAATCACATAAGAGGATTAATAAAATATATTTCCTCAGGCTCTTCCCAAAAGCTGTATGATCAAACAAGACAATAAATTACAATCAACCCTTACCTATTAATGGCAGAGTCTGTACGAATTGTTGCAATTGGAGATCTCATATTTTTTAAATCCCAGACTTTTACTGTGCGGTCATCACTGCCTGAAACGACGTTGTCTCCCACAGTGAACACGGCAGAGGTCACAGTGCTACAGGTAAAGGTTAGACACACCAGTAGTTAGAGTTCAGGATGTACCAAACACCCTCCCACAGCATATGCTACACAAAGTTTTGCATCCAGAGGGAGCAAATAGGGCAAGGAGTTGGAGCTGTGCAAGCTTACAGTGTCTTCTACTCTGTAAGCCTGTGTCTATTTCTTAAACTCTTCTTTGTAAATATGTGAAATAAAGACCCTGCTTTATGTGCCAATAGAGATGCACTCTGTCCACTCTGTCCTGTCATCCTCAGACAGCACAGCAAGACATTACTAGAAAAATATAGATTAAACAGCCTGTCAAATGTCTATATATTTATGTCTGGTGGGATGAATTAAATAAAAATCTAGTCCAACTGTAACTTCCAATTCAATTAAAACACACAACACTGGGTAATTCACAAGTGGCAAAGTTCAACTGACATTTTTTCCAAATCAGGTACACCCAGAGATAGCTCTGTCAGTAAAATGTTTGCCACAGGAGCACTAGGTCCCAAGTTCAATCCCCAGATCTCATATAAAAAGCCAGTCATGTCAGCATGTAATCCTAGGGCTGAGGGGGTAGAGACTGGAGGAGGATTCCTGGAACTTGCTAGTCACCAAGTCTTCTGAAATCTGCGAACTCCAGATTCAGTGGAAGAATTGGTCTTAAAACCTAAGGTGAAGAACAAATGAGTGATGAAGAACTAGATGTTGACCTGCAGCCTCAGAGTGTGTGCACATACCATCACTACCACCACCTCCACCACCAGTCATTAGCAAAGTTGTCTCCGTTAGAAGTGGCCATGGCCTACTAGGTTAACGTGTGATGCAGCCCTTCCTTTCAAGCCAAAGTCACCAACCACTTGTTGAGAAAGGACTAAAATGATAAAATGGCACCTAAAGGAGAAACACCTCAACACAATCACCTCTCTTCACTGGAAAGTTCTGTAAGAAACTATGATACAAGCCTACTTCCCATGAACTAAGGACTGTTAGTCCATCCTTTAAAATGTGACCTGGCACATCATGTAGGAATACTTCCAGGAATGCTACAGTTTTTATTTCATGTAGGTGAGTCTCCATTTTACCATGCATCTCTGTAGTAGGACTTTGCAGGTCTCGCTTCCTGCCTGGTACAGTATGGGCTGTGCACACTGGTTAATGTTTTGATATCTCATCTCACCAGGATTGATACACAAAGCACAACATCGCCTGATTCACATGCCCAAATCAGCAGATCCAAAGATGCCAATGCAGGAGCCTCTCACGACTCCATCCTCACCTCTCCAGCTGTCTCCACCAACACAAAACCCAGGGCCATTCCTTCTAGGTGAAGGCTCACCACTCATATGTTACCCTACAAGGTGACAATCAGGTAAGCTTGGTTCTGATATCTTTTTATCCCCACAAATCATTAATTTGCAGACAAAATTAATGATTAAAATAAAAGCTTTGGCTGGGCAGTGGTGGCAGATGCCTTTAATCCCAGCACTTGGGAGGTAGAGGCAGGCAGATTTCTGAGTTCAAGGCCAGCCTGGTCTACAGAGTGAGTTCCAGGACAGCCAGGGCTATACAGAGAAACCCTGTCTCGAAAAACCAAAACAAACAAACAAACAAACAAAAACAAAACAAAAAAAAAGCTTTGTTTCTGTATCCTAAATTTACACATTAACTGCTTGGAACGCAGAAATTCCAATTTAAATGATACTTGGTCCTGTCCCACAATCTGTATTAAGATGTGATTTTATGTTCTATTTAGGCTTGATAAGAATCTAATCAGTTACTAGGTCCAATTTATGAAAACTCTATTAACTTGAATAGGCACAGCTAAGTTTAATTAAACCTAAGTTCTACTACATTAATCAAGGATTTTAAACACCACCACCAGTGTAGCTACTAAGAACCAAAAGATTTTCAACAAGACCTTACAACACTGAGGCCCCAGAGCACAACCAGGACGAATACTGGGTTTGTAAAACATTTTTACATGAATACATCTTGCCTTATGCAACACAGTCTTTGCCATGGCACAGGCATCAGCAACACAATTTTGCCCATGGCAATTACTCAACTAGAACTGGCACTGGGTGGGATTACTGTCTGACAGTGGGTATGCTGGACGCTGAAAAGTACATCAGTCTTCCTCCCTCCACTCATCTGATATCAGTGGGTAGCTCGTCCCTACATGTGACAATCAATGACTTGTAAACCAGCTGTGTTAGAAACACTGCACTACGTCTGGATAGGGCATAAACAACACATAATACACAGAAACATATGATACTGGGAGAATGGACACATAGACAAACTGCAAATCATGATTGTCCTCTCTGTATTATTTGATGATTATTTTTATTTTATATGCATTGGTGTTTTGTCTGTGTGTATGTCTGTGTGAGGGTGTTGGATCTCCTAGAACTATGACAGCTATGAGCTGCTGGGAACTGAAACCAGGTCCCCTAGAAGAGGAGACCGTGCTGTTAACTGCTGAGCCATCTCTCAAACCCATATATTCTTTATTTAAATAAATAACACCATAGGGCCTGACTTTAAATGAGGTGTAGCAAAGGTTACAGGAACATTTAAAAACCTTTTTATACTGCCAGAGATTTGAAAAGCATGAGGTAAAGATATTCATTGACTTCTGTTTGCAGTATATTCTAGGAGGTTTTGGCCAAGTTAAATTTCAGCTAGCATCTTGCTCAATTAATACAAAGGGGAAAAGCATCAACAAAAGATCATCTGACCCTATTTAAATGAAATGCTAGAAGACATTAGGTTCTTAATAAATCACAATCCTGACAGGTATTGTAGGACATCAAAAGAAAAACTTGGCAAAGAGGCAGTACTTTTAAAGGCACCCTTGGACTATGGGTCCCACAGGGAGGCTAGTGAACTCCAACCACTCACTGGAAAAGCTTCAGACTCTGCCAAACTCCAGCAAAACTCATTTATCTTGTCGTGGAGAGCAGCCGAGCATGTACTTCCAGCTGACAGTATGCTACCTTCTCACCACACACCACTGCCTGATCTGGAACATTCTGCTCCCTCCGTGGGTCTCAATCAACGGAAATACTGTAATGCTAGCACTCCTCATTAGGACTAACAGCTGTCTTCCCAGTCACACAGAGACACAAAACTGTTTTGCATAACAATCTGCTAAAATTTCACAGCTAAGAAAAAAAATATATGATGTGGAAAATGCTGGACCATGGAATGCTAATGCAGTGTGCTTTTCTGGCATCATCTCAAAAATTGACTACCAGGTTGCCATCCCCCCGCCCTCTTTTCTTTTAAATTTAAGTTCCTACAAAAGAACAATTTTGTATCTGCGGAGCAGTAGATCCAGTGGTTTTTTACAGACAGTAAACAGTCCCTACGTAGAAACACAACTGTACAGGACACTCCCTATTAGAACACAGGCTTCTGTGTTCCAGCAACACATAATCCATCTTTCAAAAGCATGTGGTTCCCCTGTCCACTTCAGCAGGTCTGAGCTGTCCTCGTTCAGCTCATGTTTAGGCAGTCAGGTTGATGAGACTTGTGGTTACAGCTTCTGACACTACTGGGAAAACAATCTCATAGCAAATTCCCTAGTCCCCTATACATCTTTTGGGAATTTTTTTGTGGATATAGAATATATGCATATAACAATTAATAATAATAAAAAAAGAGGTCATGAATTTGAAGGAGAACAAAGAATAGTACCTAAGAAGATTTGGAGGCAAAAGAAGGGAAAATGATATATTTTAATTATATTATAATCTCAAAAAATATTTTAAATGTTCACAGAGCTGGAGAGATGGCTCAGCGGTTAAGAGAACTTGTTGCTCTTGCTGAGGACTCAGGTTTGGTTCCCAGAACACAAATGGTAGCTCACAAACATCAGTTTAAGAACACAAATCTATTTAAAAATTTTTACTAAAATGTTAAAATACTAATTTTCATACAATAAGCCAGGCAGTGGTGGTATACATCTTTAATCCTAGCACTCAGGAAGCAGAGGCAGGCAGATCTATGAGTTCAAGGCCAGCCTGGTCTTATAAGAGCAAGTTCCAGGACAGTCAGGGTTACACAGAGAAACTGTCTCAAAAAGCCAAAAGTCTTCATACAACAATGTAATTCTTGAAACATCAAATGTCAAAGCTTATTTGCTTTCTTGTCTTTCTGACTTAAAAATATAAGTTTAGAGTATTTTTAATTATATCAATAATTTTAAAGAAATTGGCAACAAATGTATTGTTTAAACTTAGTGAGAAGTGACCTTCCTCAGCAAAAAACAACAAAAAAAAATTCATACTATAATGGCATTCTTGCAATATCAAGGGTCAATCTGATGTTTCTTGAAATCTGGTCTTTCTGACTTAAAGACATGTATAAAGTATTTTATTTTATTATAAAGTAGTTTCGAATATTTTTAATTATGTTGATAATTTTAAAGAAAGTGGCAATAAATGCATTGTTTGAACTTAGTGAGAAGTGACCTTCCTTGGTTTTTAATTATTTAACTTGACATTTATTTTCTGAAGCCAAGATAAGTCACAAGTGACACCACACAGCAAAGTGGGCCAGGTGGATAGGTACTTATGCCCAGTCCTGGGTCAGCAGTGACTGTTCCAGGGCCTGAGAAAGGCCTTCATCCCCAAAACAAGGAAGCTGACCAAAATGATTCCCAATGAGGACAGGTTACTTCTACCTATCTAATGTTGAACTGTGCATGCTGAAAGCAGCTAGCTACATCTTGAGCCACAAGTAGAAATAAGCTCCAGACACCATGAGAAAACCTCTCATAGGTGATAGAATACAATGTGTATATCTATATGTATGCACACTATGTATGTGTAAACCGTTTACTACAACTTCCCACTGACAAAGATGCTACCAACAAATTGGCAAGGAACACTCTAACGCAAGGTACACTTATTTGATTCTGCCTCTCACTGAGAAGGCTAAGGGAATAACAAGATGGTGTCAAGAAGGACCCATGGGTTCTATGCTCAAGCAAGGAAGACAGAATGAAAACAAAACATCACTTTTAAAGGGACATTTTTAAAGTTCAGAATGAAATTAGGCGTGGCAGTTCATCCCATAATTCAAAAGATGGGGCAGGAGGGTTACCAAAAGTTTAAAGCTAGCCTGTGCTACATAATTAAGTACAGTTCAGCCTAGGCTATATACAAGTAAGACTCTATTTCAAAAGGACAAGCCCACAAATAATTTTCAGAATGAGTTATTATCACAACTCTCTAACATATAGGAATTCTTCAAAGAGAAGCAAGCCAAGAAAACAGCTGAGTACTTTGCTCTAGCATGTGGAGAATTCACCCTGTCTACTTCTGGTTACTGGAAGACTGACACTTGAGAGGCAACCATTATACAAACATCAAAACCCTCCATCCTTTACAATCATAATGGTATCACCATGGGTAAACAGCCCTAGTGTGACCCATACATCAGACTGCTGGCAGAAATTTCTAGAACTGTCCTCCAACCTAGAAAAGAAATGTGTCTCCATCGACCACTCACCATCAGACGTGGCTGCCACAGGAACAGGGAAGGGAGCCGACTGAAGCTCTGCAATGGGAAAGCTCATGGCCCGCTCATACTCATCAAGCTGGGGCTAACACATACTCTTAAGCTAAGGCTCATATATCACAATGAGTGACACTTATAGGCCAATCAACTTGCTAAAGATAGCCACCCTGCCAACCTTTGCATTAAATAGGCCTTCAAGGGGCCCACCAGTGCTGACTGGTAGGGAATGGCAATCACAGTATCACTGGTTTCTTCCTATAAAGTTCCAGAGTCCAGACTACATTCTAGTAGACTCAAAGTTAGCTACAGATTATAATCTTCATGACATCTCTGTAAACTTCCTCAATATCCTATAGCCTGTCTGACTTCATTTGTGTTCCCCTGGGGAAACCACAACCTAATTCAGCAACTCTGCACACTCCACACCTGCCTCTCCAAAGAGGATACAATGGGCGTCATGCTCCTTGACCTGTACATGCTACACCTGCAGATGTTCCATGCTTTCCAGCCTCAGATGCCTACTTCTTCCCTTTACCGTTTACCTAAAGAGACTTCCACACCCTACTTCCAGGAAACACCAAAAGCCACAGAGACCATTCAATCACCAGATTCTGACAGGAACATGGCCAGCATAATGGCTCCCTCTGCTCAGCTCTAGGGCATTTCCCATACTCCCCCATCTGAAAACAAACCTTTAGATTCCTCTCCACACCTCTCCAACAAACCTCTCAGGAACAGGTAGTCGCTGCCGCCAGACAAACTGTGAGACAAGGACACACCCCCACTGCTAGACCCTGACAGCCATGGCAGCAGCTGGCCTAGAGCTTCACTTTCCATCTCACTGCCAGTAACTATCCATTTCACACTGAAGAAATTAACTTTGTCTTATTCTTTTAAAACGGCAATTCATGCTTACACCATTCAAAGATAGGTGTTTTTCCTAGTGAAATTTCATAGCTGTGTAATATGTGACATGTTTCAAATCAGCTCCTTCTTGGAAAAGATGTATACGACACAAATATAGTACCTTACTTTTAAAAAATCTTCTCCATAGTAAATGTTACTTGAAAAAAAAATACTAATACTCTACAAGATATGGCGCTTCCCTTCAAAACTAGGCAAATGACACTTTTATTATGAACCAAATTAAACTACTTTTTTGAAACCGTTTATACTTACTACTCTGAATACATACAAAGTTTTACCTTAGGGCCTCAACACTGCAGACAAAGTGACAGCCCTTTGGAACTATGAACTAAGCAGAAGAAAAGTATATCATCTTGGCCATTTTACAAAGGGAAGCAGAACCACTGTTGAAATGTCAACCCACATTTCTAGAACAGCACTCTGCTTGGTGCTCTCTAGACTAAGAACAGTCAGTACTCATCTATCTCAGTGGTCTCTAGACTAAGCAACAGTACTCATCTATTTCAGTGTTCTCTAGACTAAGCAACAGTACTCATCTATCTCAGTGGTCTCTAGACTAAGCAACAGTACTCATCTATCTCAGCGGTCTCTAGACTAAGCAACAGTACTCATCTATTTCAGTGTTCTCTAGACTAAGCAACAGTACTCATCTATTTCAGTGTTCTCTAGACTAAGCAACAGTACTCATCTATTTCAGTGTTCTCTACACTAAGCAGCAATATAAAACTGTATGCTCTTGGCCCATTTTTTAATATAGAAGGAAACCTAACATCAATTCATTCAAGTCCTTGCTTTATGGGAATGTACCTTAAGCTATTACTCAGAATTGACATATGTTGATATGCCACCTGTGGTGGTTTGAATATGCTTGGCCTGGTAAGTGGCACTATTAAGAGTTGTGGTTTTGTCAGGGTGAGCTTTGAGGTCCTATGCTCAAGCTCCACCCAGTACAGAAGAAAGCCTCTTCCTGGTTGCCTGCAGAGACAGTCTCTCTTGATTGCCTTCAGACCAAGATACAAAACTCTCAGCTCCTTCTCCAGCACCATGTTTGCCTGGACACTGTCATGCTTCCTGCTATGATGATAGTGAACTAAACCACTGAACCTGTAAGGCAGCCTCAATTAACTGGTTGCCTTTGTAAGCATTGCCTTGGTCATGGTGTCTCTTTACAGCAATGGAAATCCTAAGACACTATCTGAAAAATGTTAGGAGCAGCCAGGGAAATAGATCAGTGCCAGAATGAGATGAGGGTCAGAGTTTGATCACCAATATTTTTTCACTCTGGTAGATATGTATGTATGTATGTATGTGTGTATATGCATATATACACACATACTTACATACATGTATTTATTGCTTTTAATATACATATAAGGAACAGTAAGTGAAGAAAATGAATACTGAAAAAAAAAATCATTAGACATTGTTTTAGACACTGTTCCACTGGCATCATGACCAAAGGCAAACATTTAACTGAGGCTGGCTTATAGTTCAGAGGTTTAGTCCAGTATCAGCATGGTGGGAGCATGGCAGCACGTAGACATGGTGCAGAAGCAGCAGACAGTTCCTACATCTGGATCCATGGGGAACAAGCAGTAAAGGAGACACTGGATCTGGCTTGGGCTTTTGAAACCTCTAAGCCCACCTCCAGTGACACACTTACTCTACCATGGCCACATCTACACCTCCTAATCCTCCTCAAGCTGTGCCACTCCCTAATGACTAAGCACTCAAATATGAACCTATGGTAGCCATTCCTATCCACATCATCACAGACATTAACATAAAGAACCACAATTGACTTCAGAAAAGCCAAAACAGAAGACAAAGCAGACATACAAAACTCAAAATGTACCAGTCCATTTAATGTGGGAACAACATAACTCATACAGGATTCCTCAAGGTATTCATATCTCCCTTGCTTTACTCAAACATGATGTAGTAGAAGAGTGAAAGTCATTTTGAAAGTTATAGTTCTTAAGGGATTAGTAGAAAAATCACTTCTGTGGATCAGCTGGCTCCCCAAAGATGGCAGTTAAATGCTGTGTTATTCTGATCCACTACTGAGTGTTAACACCCTGCAGCTCCTGTGCAAATCGGAGAATTTAGGCAGTAGTTGACTCAAAAAGGAAGCACCAGCAGTTGCAAGTCTGATCAGGTTGTCCATCAGTATTGGCTTTAATGCCAATATCCCTACCATCTTTCTCCTAGAAGCTGGAACCTTAGACAGTTCCTTTCATTCCTGCTCTGTGGGTTCTACACAATACAAAGTGGTCTCCACCTACAGCTGGGCCGGTTGTGGTGGCACACACCTTTAATCCCAGCACTCAGGATGAAGGATGTGAATCTATGAGTTTGAGGGCAGCCTGGTCTACAAAAGCAACTTCCAAGACAGGTAGAGCTAAACAGAGAAACCCTGTCTTTTTTTTTTTTTTTTTTTAAAGCAAACAAAAATCCCACCTCTCCTTGGACATATCTCCTGTCTGTCTCAATGAGTCAGAACATTTCTAGTTGTCGTAAAACCCTGATGGCTGTTCTTTGCACCACTTCAGTGATGGCTCCGCAACAAAGCTATTGATTCACCCACTTAAAACACACTTATTTCCTTTTGATACTTGTTCTTATTAGTTCCTGAACAGCCCAGCCCATTGGTTTGGTTGGTTGGAGACAGAATTTCAACGGTGCCAAAGCTGGCCTCAAACGCAACATCCTCCTGCTGCAGTTTCCCAAGTACTAGGGTTACAGCACGAGGGCTTTAAAAAGAGCAAAGTACATAAGTAAATCTCGTACTTTTGAAAACTATATTCTGATAAGAAGCAACTTTAAAGTGCATCGCTTGGATTAACATACTACCTACTCAAACTGTAACAGAGTAAGGCCAAGTGAGGAGCCCTTACAGTTGCTGGCTCAGACAAGCTGAGATGCCCATTAACCCAGAAACACTGAAGAATGGTATCCACAACACTCCAAAACAATTGTAAATCCACAGTGCCCACCACATGCCTACACAGCAACTATGTGTCTAATATACTGGTCATTTATTCATAGTTAATAAGTTAAAAAAAACAAAAAAAACACCCACTCCACACTTGAGCACAAAGCCATGCAGGTAGGAGCTGTTTCTGCCACTGTCCAAGGTGTTTGTCTGTGAGCTTGTACAGCCTGGCTAAGCTGATAATTAAACTGAGAAAATGGACTAAGGATGCAGTGCAGTTGGAAGGGTACTTGTCAGTAGCACATACAAAGTCCTAGGTTCCATCCTCAGAAACACATTGGGCATAGTAGCAAACTTTAAAATCCCAGTATTCGGATGGTGGAGACAACAGGATCAGAAGTTCAAGGCCATCGTCAGCTAGTTTACAACCAGCTAGTCCCTAAGCCAAAATAAAAAAACTAAAAATCAAGGAAAACCTAAAACTGGAGTTCATACCTTCCCACCAGCCTACTAGCCCTTAGCCATTTTCAACCTTGATATATTCATTTATTCATTTTCACTGCTTGAGAATTTCATACATACAAAGAATGTGTTTTAATTAAGTCTGTTCACAATTCCCTCCCCTAAGCTTTATCACCAATTCCTCAGACTTTCATGTGTGTTTTTGTTTTTAGGCCAGAGTCTAGTCGGTGCTGCAAGTATCTGCACAGGCTAGGACCATCGACCAGCACATGGACAGTCTCTTAAGGGCCGAATCCCTAAAGGAAATACAGGTGTGATTTTTGAGGCCACTGTAATCTTACAGGTCACTTTATTTCTCAATCATTTCTAGTGTGTGTTCTTGTGAACACACTTCTGGAGTTATGCTGTCCCTAGAAAGCATTGCTCACTGGTATTTATGATTCCAAACAACTTCCTCCTCACACAGGAGAATGAGTGTAAAAGGAGTCTCCAGTAGTAAAGCAGATTTTAATACAAAGTACAAGTTGGCTGTTGTGGTACTCATCTGTAATCCCAGTACTTGGGAGAGAATTAGAAGTTCAGGCTTATCTTCAGCTACACATTCAGTTCAACACTAGCCCAAGTTAAAAATAAAAAAGATTTTATCATAGATTTAAGTGTAGTTATTAAGGGAGAGAGGCTCCATGAAACTTTGTCTCAAAAAAAAAAATTAAACAAGTAAATAATTAAAATAAAAAGAGGCAGGCAGATTTCTGAGTTTGAAGCCAGCCTGGTCTACAGAGTGAGTTCCAGGACAGTCAGAGCTACACAGAGAAACCCTGTCTCAAAAAACCTTTAAAAAAAAAAAAAAAAAAAAAAAACACCCTGTCCCCTGTCTCAAAAAACCTAAAAAAATTAAAAAAATAAAAAATAAGTACCATCCTCTAAAATCTCCATCATGAGGCAGCATGACAGCTGAAAGTCACCCACTTCTCCCTAGACTATAACCCAATGATTCCCACATGCTGACTCTGACAAAGAACAAAAAATACAGTTCTAATTAAAATCGACTGCCATCTAGGTAAAAAATGTCACTTTCCAAATATGCCTTCTTAAAAGCAAAAACAAAACAAAAACAGGAAAAACAAACAAACAAACAAACCTGCTGCTATAATCCAAAGCTACTTCTACACTGCTGAGTCTATCTAAAACTAAGTATTTAGTAGTAACTACCTTCTACCCACCAGATACTTGCCAGTAAAGGCATACAAAAATTTCATAACCTTAAAATAATCATTATGATGTTAAGATTTTTTGTTTTGTTAGATGCATTTCAGTTTCCTTAGAAGAAATCACCAGGGCTGGAGAGATGGCTCAGTGGTTAAGAGCACTGACTGCTCTTCCAGAAGTTCTGAGTTCAATTCCCAGCAACCACATGGTGGCTCACAACCATCTGTAATGGGATCCAATGCCCTTCTGGTGTGTCTGAAGATAGTGACAGTGTACTCAAACATACATGAAGTAAATAAATAAATCTTTAAAAAAAAAAAAAAAAAAAAGAAGAAATCACCAAAGCTCACATTGAAAATAAAGCCACAGTTGTGTAGAAGAAAAGGCCAAAAAGAAACAAAAAACCTTATGTTCTCAAATACTCATCCATGCTGAGCTAATTTCAGAGTGTTCTCAATGCCAAAGTTTATTCACACTTGTAAATAAATTGTCAGTTGGGTATAAACTAGTCATTGGCCACCCATGGAGGAAGTAATGACCAGTGACTGCCTCAACTGTCAATTCCTTCTCAGTAACCGAAATAAAACAAAGGGAGGGGAAGGGGGAGGGGGACGGGGACTGGGACAGGGACTGGGACTGGGAGTGGAAGGTTCGGAACTAGAGGAAACCTGATAGTGGAGAGGAAAGGAAAAATGCCAAGCACATAAACAAGACAATGGTACCAAGAGGTTAAATCTAAGACTGGAGCTGGGGCCTCAGGTTATTGATTAGCAATCAGATAGTCAGCTATTTCAAAACACAGTAAGTGGATTTAACCTAACAACCTCCATAATTTAAGAGACCCCGGGACATGCATGTATCATCCACACTCCATATAGTTCAAGATCTGGATGGAGACCAGCTCAAGAGGAGGGTACTACATGAAGAGGGGAAACACTGGCTTGGGAAGTACATACTTGGGCTACTAAATTACATTACCAGGTAAAAACGGCATTATTATACAAAAGTGCCAATTAAAAAGAAAAGCACTGAATTTTTGTGCCAGCTCTTGATACTGTAGATAGAAATGGAAAACAATCATTTCAGCCACTAGCTGAAATTCCCATATCAAATTTTTCAAAGTAATCATCTATTTTTCCAAAAGCAAGTTTTGCATTCCTGCTACTTGTAAAACAATGCTATATAGAGTACAATTATTCTTTAGACAAACTGGTATACATGGAGCTACTAAAGACTGACCCAATACCAGAATCACCCTTACATTCAATACATAATACAATGGTAGATTTCCTATTGTAATGAAGAGATACAGAATGCAAATCAATGCAACACATCAAAAACGTGGGATGAAAGTAAAAGCCTTGAACACAGCTGACATCAAGGAGCTCTGTCTATATCCAGCATACATAATAACAGTACAAACCTCAAGGGACCATTTGCCTATAGTTTTTTTATCTTACAGTGAAGCATTATATCTCAAACCCTAGTTTTTCAAAAAGGTACCCAGGCCACAGAAAAGTAGAGGGATAACAGAAAGAGAAAATGAAAAGGGGAAAAAAAAATCCTCTCTCAATTCCTTGAGAAATTGGCTCACAAAACTGAGCTAACAATCTTGATGTTTACTATACCTTGCCTTAAGAAAACCCAATCTATAGAAATTCAGACTAACTGAATGGTTGTTAACTGTTCACATTAAAGGCACTGGTTCTTTAATTAAAGAATTTATGTTGAATTCCCGTAAGAAAGAACATACCTTAAAATACAATTTTTGCATATCATGTTAATATGAAATATGCAAGAAAGACTTCTGTAGAAATATTGTCTGTCTCTAAACAAAGATTCACTAAATAACCTTCTTATATTCAACTTTTTAGAGCTACACCAATAAGAAGAGCAAACATAAGAGATGAGAATCTAAGTGAGAGAGAGAGAGAGAGAGAGAGAGAGAGAGAGAGAGAGAGAGAGAGAGAG
>NW_021604639.1:7139677-7141915 GCF_004785775.1 Grammomys surdaster | reverse complement strand
GAGAGAGAGAGAGAGAGAGAGAGAGAGAGAGAGAGAGAGAGAGAGAGGAGAATCTGACTTTTGAACTCAAAGACTCCAGAAAATCATCTTGCCCCTTACCATGTGCTCAGTTAGAGGATCTTCCAAAACAGAACATCCAGGAATGTTACAGTCCACTGCCAAAGGACCTGCAGAGCCTCTGTGAACCCACCAGAGTGATGAAGTAGGAAAGCCAGGGCTTATTTTCTTACGTCATGTTCAGAATAGCAAACTAAATGATTAAAGAGAACACACACTACAGACCCTGGCCCTTCTTCTGTTCTTAATGAGTTAAATCGAGATTGTTTTAATACAAGCATGCCCTTTGTGGATCACAGATGCACGTCTATATGCATTTACTACCTGCTATCTGGTTGTACAGGCTCAAGCTTCCAGAATCCATGACAAAGGTATAAGGCAACACAGTCACTATGAAGATTCCTCAGATAAAACCATGTGAAATGTCTATTTCCTGTTTTGCTAAATGTGAAGTGTTTCTAAAAGCTTACTGCTTACTGATCATTACTAGAAATACTTTGTGTTCAATAAAGATATCTACAGCTCCATCTGCTGACCAAGTCCAAAACCGACATGACAAAGGCCAGAGGGGACTTTTTAAACTCAGCTATTCTTTTTTTTTTTTAACTTCTTTTTCTTTTAATTTTATTTTATGTATATGGGTGCTTTCCCTGTGTGCATGTCTGTCCATGACTTATGTGCCTTGTATTGAGGAGGCCAGAAGAGGGCTTTGGATCCCCTAGAACGAGAGTTAAAGACTGTTGTAAGCTACTATGTAGGTACTAGAATCAAACCTGCATCTTCTATAGAGCAGTCAATGTTCTTGACCACTGAGCCAACTACACAAACATTAGAAGCAAAAGAATCAAGCCAACTCCTGCCAATCCAGAAAGGCCTTAAAAATTGTAAATTTATCCTTTTGATAGAGCAAGGAAATTAGTACCAAAGAAAATCCATTTCGATGCTTTTTAGATATACGCATCAATGCGATATGCTAGCTCATGACTAATCATGAAACAAAAGAGAAAAAAGTAAATAATCTGGGTTAGAGTAGACTGATTGGTGTATTTTACTCTCATTAAAACTTTCACTTATCCTGTGGTTAAAGCCAATCTAATGACTATCCTACATCGAAGAAAAGCAGGGTGGGTGTCAAGGGTCATGTGAATTAGATCCATTTACTCTAAGCCTACTCTTGGCCCCTATTTTAAAAATCAGACACACTCAGCAAAAGAGAGCAGATCCTTGAGCTTGGGTTCAGACTAATCTACAAAATGAGTTCCAGGACAGCTAGAGCTATGTCAAGAAATCTTTTCTCAAGGTGTGCGCCTAGGGTTGGGGTCGGGGAACCAGCAAGCCTTTGAAATAACTCCTGGTCTTTATTAAAAATAAGGACTCCTCAAGAGAAGTGTTCCTGGGCTGGAAAGATGGCTCAGCGGTAAAGAGCACTGACTGCTCTTCCAGAGGTCCTGAGTTCAAATCCCAGCAACCACATGGTAGCTCACAACTATCCCTAATGAGATTGGATACCCTCTTCTGCTGTGTCTGAAGACAGCTACAGTATACTCATAAATAAAATAAATAAATAGATTTTTTTTAAAAAAAAAAAAAAGAGAAGTGTTCCTCCCCCTTGCTGGCTGTGGCATTGGGTGAGTTAGCCTAAGGCAGGGCTGGAAAGCTTGCCCTGTTGATGTGGGTGCAGGAGACCAACTCAGCTACCGCCCAGGCCCAGATCTAGGGCTTTGAGTTGTCCCACCCCAACACCTACCTCATCTATAAACAACTGAATGATGTGAAGAAGTCAGTCCTGCAGATTAAAAGTTGTAGGATCTCCATGACACAGGGCACCAACAGGATATTTGAGAGCAGTCCTAGTGAGGATCTGGCATTGTTAGTGTAGCAGAAGTCAGAGGTCTCAAACCAGACCAATGACTCATTGCAATGAACATTTGTAAGTACAGGTGTGTGGACAAAAGAGTACACTGTGGGTCATACTACAGCTTCCATGACAAGATTTCGTTTTTATGTTTTGGGTTCTTTTTTCTTTTGATTTTTCTTTTGGGGAGGTTGCAAGAGTGGAGGGCTAATATGAAGAGATGGAGAGACGAGAGACTGGGGTGCATGATGAGAAACTCACAAAGAATCAATAAAAGGTTAGAAAGAAAAAGAAAGAAGGAAAAAAAGAAAGAGAGAGAGAGAAGA
>NW_021604639.1:7084423-7139577 GCF_004785775.1 Grammomys surdaster | reverse complement strand
AGGAAGGAAGGAAGGAAGGAAGGAAGGAAGGAAGGAAGGAAGGAAGGCAGGCAGGCAGGCGGGCTCCTTAGGCCAGATGTGGCAGCACATTAAGAATGCAGGAGGATCCCTGAGTTCAAGATTAATCTAGTCTATATAGTGAGTTCCAGGACAACAACAGCTACATTGTAAGACCTTGCCTCAAAAAGGGTGCAATTAGGGGCTTTGGGGGGGGGGTCCACAACCCATCACGTTCATGTTCCTCATATTCCTAAAACAACTGCTATTTCATGTACTAGTAAGACCTTAAAAGCTGTAACGCACCTCCATCAGTTACCAATAATGCAAATATATTCTCCTTTCAAAGCATGAAACAAATAAAAATGTTTCAAATAACCAGTCTTTAAATACCACCACGAGGCAAGCTGAAGACGCCAGGAGAGACTGACCTAAATCACTCACTTAGAATTAAACTTCACTGGAGCCAGGCAGCCTCCTGGCTCCTCATGGCTTACTTTCTCTGGAATGAAGATGATATCTGCCAAGACCTGGCAACCTCAAATTCAACCTGTAAATTCTGACTACATCTGGCCAGGCACACCAAGGACTATAAAACCCTGGCTGTCTGTACCTTTACCTGAACACAATACAATGCTCCAGCCTACACCAGTTCCCCCCAACTTCTACTCTGTCCTTGCAAGCATGGTTAAGGACAAGCTGGCCAGACTCCCTGTGACCCCCATCTGCTCTACTCTACCCCAAGTACATCTCTGAAAACAAAACTCTCTTCTTGGCTCAACTCAAATCTCTGCTAGATTTTGCTTGCTCCAGTGCAGGTTAACAGAACCAGCTGAGTGAGATGCCAGTGTTATTTCCCAGCCTAGGCCATCATCCTACCATAAGAAAAGGACATCAATGTCTAGAGACCAGGGGACACGTAGAAGGTTCAGTAGCACCAAGGGTCAAAATTAAAATGACAATGAAGGACAATGACAAAATGACAAGCACATCCAGAAATTTGTGTTTATTCTCAAAGGGTAAGAGCTGGCCATCAAGGGTAAGAAGAATGGCTGAATGAGAGACCTGACCACAGCACACACTCTTGCACTAAGTTGGCACAGATCATCAGTGTTAGGCTCACTTGATGAAAGGTTGCTGGAAAAAAGAGAGCTTCATATCTCAAAGTGTCACTTTGGTAGCTCCAAACTGGAAGACATTACTTTCCAGGAAGAGATCTGGCAGACACTACCTTAGCTGTGTCATGAGGAACTAAATAAACAATCTCCCTGTTTATTGAAAAAACCAAAGAATATACAATTGTGTTGAGGTAGCCTTGTGCTTAACTTGCTTGACAGTGATGATCCATGTGTGCACGTAGGTATATAAACCTCCTCTCAGTGTACCCAGTCTGTGCTGGGAGCCATGAGAGGGGCTGCAAAGTAGATCATAAAGGAGGTGGGAAATAGCGTGCTGGAGTACCTTTAAGAGGAAAGCATAAGGAGGCAAACTGGGAGACGCAAGGGAGCCAGATGGGGAAAGGGGAACACCTGAGAAAGTATGACACATGAGTATGACAATGCCATTATTAAACCCAATACTTTGTTTGCTAATCTAAATTAACCTAATTTGCTAATCAATTAATTTTAAAGACATAGTACACTAATTTGTGAGTAAGCTGTGAAGAGCTTAAACTGGGCCCCTTATCAGATAACAAGGATTATGCTCCCACTAACCATGCCTGAGGCACTTCTTGATTCTTCCCTGAGCCATCCACCCCCAGCCCCTGCCAGATTCAATCCCATTCAATTTCTTCAAAGACCATCAGAACCTTCTTTTAGTCGTCTTCTAGGCCTTTGTAAACACATACCAAAATGTTTAGAGACAGAGCAATCATTATGAAAAAGAGATAAATTTCAAACGGTAGAAATTAAGATTAAAGTTTCAACCTACAAAACTTTTCACAGATAGTTAAAATCTCTAAAGAACTGTTAACTCACTCCGTGTGTCCTTGGAAAACATTCACGGAGTGGATGGAAGGGTCCCTGAAATCCCAGAGACGGAAAGTTGTGTCACGGGAGGAGGTCACCACGAGCCGCTGGGTGGGGTGAGTGCAACAATGGGTTAACTCCTGGTCATGCCCTACAACCAAATACAACAAAACACAAGGTCATCCTCCTTCAGACGCACAGTGAGAGTGAAGCTTTATAAAACACAAGAATCAAAAACATCCATCATCTTTACAGGCACCACTAATATCGGATGGAAACGTAAACTTTAAGGAATTACGTAAGTGGTGTGGAAGGCTATCTCCTCCGATGCCTGAAGTCCCTTCAGCTATCTACATAAAAGAGTAGGGAACTAGATACATCATAACTCAATTTCTGGTCTTAACAGCTAGACAGTCAGACAAATTAAAAGGCTGATTGCAACAAGAATAACTGCTAATGGTGTAATTTTATGGGTCGTTAGAACATTCTGTCTTGCATCTGGGCAAAACCTGTAAATATATCTGTCTATAACTGGAATATACACTAGACCAAAGAAAATACCACATATGTAACTAAGGTCCCTAAATCAGTCAACTTTGTGTTAATCAAAAGAAAGGCTGTCCTCAGTGGCCTGGTCTAAACAGCTAGAACCATTTGAAAAATGGACAAAGTTCACCCAGAAGCTAGAGAATCCAGGGCAACTCAGGCTTGTTCCTGCTGGCCTGGAGCATCCTGCTATGGGAAGGGGCCTTTCCTAGGACTCCTGGAAGCACAGGATAGACCCTAACTGACCACTACAAGTAGACACCACAGCGAGGAGCAGCCACCACAGACATAGAAAGCCTGATAAGGAAACACCAAGTTAATAGACTCCTGCCTGTTATTTAAGTTTATTTAAAAGGAGGGAGGGGATTGTCAAAGAGAAACAGAATCCCAATAAAACAATCATTCTTCAAATATAGAAATAGTACATGTTACAGTTAATCTCCTAAAAGATAAAATACAGTCCCAGTCACACGGGTACAAGAACCTGAATGGGTTTTCCCAGGAACCAGTGAACATGGAAGAACTCCAAGTCCCAGAGACCCTGCCCAAGCTGCACCTTCACTTCAACCAAGTAGACACCCACAGCTGAGGAGCAGCCACCACTGACACCGAAAGCCTGACAAGGAAACACGGAGTTAATAGACTCCTGCCTGTCATTTAAGTTTATTTAAAAGAGGTGGCAGGGAGTTGGGGGTGAGGAAAATTGTCAAAGAGAAACAAAATACAATACAACAATCATACTTCAAATATTGAAATACTATATGCTACAGTTAATCTCCTGAAGGTAAAATACATTTAACTATAAAGAGTTCTATTAATTAATCAGAAAGGATCTCCAAGAATGACAACCAAAGAGCCAAGAGCACTAAAGAGAGTCCTGGCTTGGAAGTCATTTATAAGCTCAGACATAAAAACAGCCTAACTAGGAAGAATTTCAGAGGTTCACAGCAAGATACCTGTCAGAGAATGAACAAGTTCAGATGTCTCCACATCATACAGGTTGGCAGTTCTGTCCCATGAGGCTGTCACCACTTGTTTCCCACCAACCAGCCAGTCAGCAGCAATAACCACACCCTGATGGCTTTTGAGAGATGTCAGTGGGACTCGGACAGTAGGGCAGTCACTGGACACGTCTCCATCAATGTCAGGCTCATCTTTATCAGAGCACTCTACTTCATCTTCACCAGAAATTTGTTGCTAAGGGTAAAAAATCAGAAAAAAAGACTTTGTAGGAATCTTTAGTTTTTTTTCTGAAAAGGCTACACCATTTATCTTTCTAGATTTAGTCACCATTAGGGTCAATGTAAGCATAGAATCTGATATGTAACTAATGCTTAAGGAATGCTTTCTCAATGTTAAGTCTTAGCTATATAAGTCTTAGCTAGAATATCCTGAAAAAAATGCTAAAGCCAAAATAGCATCAAAAGAATTAAAATTCATTTTCACTCATCAAAAAATAGCAAATAAAGAAAATTTCAACATTTCCATTTTTACTGCTTATTAGAAATACAGTATAAAATTTTAAAAATACATTAAAAGTCAATAATATTTCACAATACAAAATACATTTTGATTCTCAGAAGCCTATTTAAAATACTTAAAAGACTTCTAAATTATAACATACAATTCCATTGTTCTAACAATGAGAGATCACTTGATTTTCCTGTATCAATTAAATCCTTTGTTAAAAGCCAGATAACATAAAAATGTAACAGCAATCTGTAGTCCAGCTCTTCAAGAAAATGTTTATTAGTTCAATAAATATCGATTAAGCTGTCGTGTTGTTTATAGAGCAGAGAAGACAGAGGACATCTGTCATACCTAAGATGATGCTTACTCTAAATGATAAAAAGCCGGCATAAATACAACTGGCAAAGTCCCTGCCCTTACAGGAGAGAGATACTACACAGACTCACAAAACATACACATAGTATATGTCATGTGTGTATACATACTAGCCTGAGCATATATCTCATGAACAAAATCCACAAGGAAGTATGTCATCCTTGTCACCTGCACTCACATGGTATAGAATGTACCACATACACAATCAAGTAGGAGTGAGTGCAAGGGAGAAAATAAGAAAGGAAGTGGAGAGAGGAAGAGACAGACAGCTGAAGGGCTGCTGTCTTACACAGAATTACTCAAGAAGACTAACAACAACTGAGTCCAATTATGGAGAAAAAAGGCCAAAGGTATGCAGATAGTGAAGGAATATCCTTCCAGGCAGAAAAACAAAATAAAGCCTTTTTTCTCTGCTACAAAACTGGGCTTGCTAGTGTGTGAAGGGACACAAAAACAGGGTGAGGGGCAATGGAGCAAGTGGTATGGAAAACCTGGTAGGCCATGGAAAGACTCTGCTCTATTCTGCATGTGGTAGAAAAATCATCACTTCTCAGCAGAGACATGTCACCTGAATTAAACACAGGAAAACAGGAGGAGGCTGCTATGCACAAACTGTGTCACCCACACACTCACATGCCAAAGCCCAACTCCAAGACCTCAGAATGTGACCCTAGTAGGAAAAAAAAAAAAGGCCCTTAAGAGGTAATTAAAATTAGGCTGAGTATAGGACCCAGTCTACCATGACTGATGTACTGCAATAAAAAACTATAGAGACACATACAAGGAAAGATCATGCGAGGACACAGTGACAACGTAACCACCTGCTAGGCAAGGACAGAGGCCTTAGAATAAACCAACCCTTCTGCTACCTTGCTCTTAGACTTCTAGTCTACAGACTGTGGTGACATAAATTGATGCTGAAGTCACCAGTCCTAGGAAGAACCAGGGCAAATATAACTACAGGAAAAAGAAGTCTAGATGTGGGTAGTAGTGATGAAGGTGAGAAGACTAATATATCCTCTCAGGAAAGCTTCAGAATTGCCAACAGATATCCACATGGAAAACACACACACACACACACAAACACACACACTGAAGACAATTTAATGGTCGCCTATGGTCCAAACTCCTGAGTGACTGGTGGCACAGCTGAGATGAACAACAGGATAAAGCAGCAGTTAGGGAACATTCAGAACCCTATAGTAGATACAGGACAGGACATCCAAGCAAGGTTGATTACATGACAACTGAAGTCTAGATTTAAGAGGAAAGCCAGTATGCAAATTAAGACCCACAGCAACAGCTGGTCCTTAACACCACAGATGCTGAATGAGACCAACTAGGACTACAACATATAGGAAAACAACAGTTGAGCAGCGTACTCACCAGTGGGTAGAGCATCAGAAAACCACCCAACAAGATTTAAGGGAAGGAAGAGGCAGGAGGAAAGGGTGTGTTAGAATCTCCAAAAGCAGCTTCAGTGTCTGCAGGATGAGCAACCATGAAGGCAACACAGATGACTGAAGACCAGCAGAGTTGTGGAGACACTAAGGTAGACAGAGTGAGACTTAGGAGGGAAAAGACACTGCTGAAGATGTTGGTGTGGGAAGGAAAATCAGTGGGGTAATACTTCTGGGTGAGCTTTGGGACAAATATGTGCTGGTATTAGAACTATTCTAAGGACACAGGGAGGCATTGTAAAAACCATCGAGAAGCGGAAATAGAACTCTACTGATGGAACAAGAAATTACCAGACTATGCTAACATCTGCTATACTGCAGGGTGCATGAGAGTACTCAGGGTAGTGTAACTCTTCAAGGAAGCCACACATGAGTGACATGTGAAAGAAGAGGAGCTTGGGGAAAACAGGTACAACCTAGCAAAGCTCTAAGCATAGCCGAGTTCAGTAAGGGCTGGAGTGCAGAAGATGTATAAAAACTAAGCCTAGAAAGGTTTACAAAGGGAAACCAGAATAGATCCTCTAGTCCAAGAATGTAATAACTCATGCACTCTGGAGGCTGAGGCAGAGCTACCATAAGTTCAAGGCCACCCAGAGTTAAACAGTGAGGCTGTTTCAAAAGCCACAACAGAAGGACAAGGGAAGCCCTACAAAGAAAAAAACTCCCATCTCAAAAGCAAAAGGGAGCTACTGACGTTATCAGCATATCCATTATTCTAGAAAGACGACTCCTGGTAAATTATGAAAAGGGAGCCATAGTAGGCCACCACTAGATGAGATTCAAGTGGCTAAAAAATGAAGAGCCTGAAAAATTGTGAAAAAGTTAGTCAGCAAACTGGTTCCCTTCTACATGAGATGAGAGCTTCATCCCCAGGCTGTGCTGGTCAAGAGAATAATGACTCCCAGCATATAAACATATCAAGACAGGAAGGGCTGCTACAATCACCGGAAATGCCTGTTGGGAATGCTGCAGAAACGCTGGAGCTCTGAGCTGTTTCTGGATGCCTTCCAGCTCTGCTGTTGATAGAACTGTTCAGAAGACTCTGGTTCTTTGTCACGAGGCTTCTCAGCTCCCACACCTTCACCAGAGGAGTCTTACACCCCATACCTGTACTGCTGCACAGTTCTGGATAGGTACCAAAGATGGTTTCAACAAAGAATACTGAATGTGACATCTGACATACGGCCTTGTCTGTCATACACTTCCTAGGTAACTATAGGAATCCATAGGAAAACTCAGTGGGTATCTCTCTTGAATGGTACATAACAGTTTACCAATGCACAGAAAAAGACTGAACAACCAAATCGATAAGATTTCATGGAGTAGCTAGAAACAGAGCAAGGAGATAAAAAGAGTGTATCACAAAGAATTCCAAACTTCATGACAACTGCTGGACTCCTGACCAAAAGTGAGCACAATAGGTTTTCACTAAAAAAAATAAATAAAAATAAAAAAAATAAAATAAAATTAAAAATATACAAAATTATATTTAAGAAAAAATAAATAAAAGTAAAAAATAAATACATCAGATGGAGCTACCTCCTCAACTCTTCAGACAAGCACACACAGAGGAAAGGATTTAAGAGTTAAGATCATACATATGGTTTGGGCTATGTGTAGTATTAAGCATCTTTTCCACTAGAGAGACCATATTAAAAAAGACTCAAAAAAGACTGAAATTTCATGTTTTAGAAAGTGAAATGACATAAGTTAATTTTGGAGAGCAGAAGTCCCTGATAAAGGTACCAACAAGTATGCTTTCTGATGAAAGGTCTTTTTCTACCTAGCAAACAGTTGCCTTTCACATAATGGGGAGGAAAGAAAGCAGAGTCTCTGATGTCTTAAGAACACTAATATTATTAGACCAGGGCCCCACACTATGGTCTCATTTAAACTGAACTACTTTCTTAAAGATAGTGCCTCTAATTAAAGCTATAATAGCATATAAATTTGGGGGTGACAAAAATACCCAATTGTGGTTTGAATAGGAATGACACCCCATAGTCTCATGTGTTTGAATGCTTGGCCTAGAGGGGGGCGCTATAAGGAGGTGTGGCCTTGTTGGAGGAAGTGTGTCACTGTGGAGGTGAGCTTTGAGGTCTTAGAAGCTGAAGTCAGTTCACTTCCTGCTGCCTATGGATCAAAATGTAGAACTCTCAGCTCCTTCTCCAGCATCATGTCTGCCTGCATGCTGCCACCATGAATCTTGCCATGATGATAATGGTCCTAAGCCAGCCCCAAATAAATGTTTGCCTTTATAAGAGTTGCCATGGTCTTCAAAGCAGTAGAAACTCTTAAGACACCATCCATAACATTCTAAAAAAAAATTCATATCTAGCTATAGACCACAGAAAACAAACAAGTCATATTTATAAAAAAAAATAACACCATAGAAGTTCAGGACAGGTAATTCTATTTCCAAAGAGAGCAAAATAATGGAAGGACAACAGGTTCCAAACAAACCCCAAGTCCAGCAAAGCAAATTCCATTAGATCTAAATCTCAACAGCAATGCTCTTGGGTTCTATTCTTTACCTTTTAGATCCATTGAGGTAGCACCTTCATTAATGACAGCTAGCTGGGCAGCCCTACCCCTGCTGTGGCACTGGGCAGTGGCATCCTGCCCCCTCCCCAAACCAAAGCGAGGCCAGATAGATGGCACAGGCTTATAAACCCATCTCTTAGGAGGCTGGGGAAGAATGGAAATCCAAGGCCAGCTTGGCTGGGCTACAAGGAAAGCATGTGTCTTAAAAAGAAAAAAAGAGGGAGAGGAAGAGGAAAATAAAACAGAAAGGCAGGGAGGCTGAGAACCAGGAAGCCAGCCCTTTCAAAATGAGGAAGAGCCAACCTCAGGACTACGATAGACAGGAGTGACTATCTCTTTAGATCACTAATCACTTTCAGATCCTTGTTCCTCTGTCTAAAGGAAGACACATGTTTATAGCCAGGCAGTTCCGTTTCCTGGTGTTTACAGAGCCCAGCGCTCTGACAGTCTTCCCCCATCTGTCTGCTAAGGTGGCTGATTAAATTCACTGTTCACATCTACACTAACCTTTTAAAACGTAGGTCAGTTAAGCCACATTCGACCACATCAGATACCATCAGCTTATTCTAAAATTTGAAAACATCCAGAGTCCCACATGAATAGACCAACAGAGAACTGTCAGAGTGACTAAGCATGCTTACACTAGTGTCAGCAACAGGCTGAGGTGTTGGCAGCTGTACCACGTATCTCCAGATATGAGCAGTCTGATCTCCAGAAGCTAAAGAGACAAATAGGGAAGATTATCCATGGGGCACACCGTGCATAAAATGTGCTCTTTCTTACATTTGCAGCCAAACATCAATCATGCTTTTCTAACTTACTCATCATTTAGTAAAACAAATATACTTTATTTAGTGATTTCAGACTGTATAAGGCTATTAATAAAATACATGTACAAAATTAGGATTATTATTGCTATTACTAAAGAAAATATTTCCCTTTCATTTGAGAAAAATTCTGAAGATTAAAAAATATATAAAGAGATTTTAATCTATGTAATAAATATTCTATTGAATTACACTTATGACCATAACAGAATCTGAGATGTTTCAGGGAAAGTGAATGAATACTTTCATCCATTCATTATCAGTAAGACTTTACAATAAGCATTATTTATTGTATGTTCTTTTTAGCACCACATATTTGTGTTGCTTTCCTATTCCTGAAGCAGAAGTTTGTAAGAAAATGCTTTGACTAGGAACGAAAGAGGAAGGACAGCCAAACAGGGAGCCCCTTCCTCTCCAGAATGGTTATTCTCACCCCTCACCAATGTGGTCTACTTTCTATCTTCTCTTCACTGCTGCAAGACTTACCTAAAGAAGTTACCATGAGCTGAAAGTAAATTTGTAATGGCCGAAATCAACCGATCGTCCTGTCTTGCTCTCCATAAGAATTGCAGTCTAATTTTCTTTTCTCCTTTAGCTGTCTCAAAGTTCCTATTAGCTCCTTTTGTAGATATCACTTGGCTTCACCTCTCCTTTCTAAGCCTTTGGTTGATATCTAAACACATCCAACTGTCACTGGTCTAACGTCTTCTTTCTCTATCAATTATACAATAAACCTTCAGGGTCTTCCCCACTTTCACTCCTCAGATCTGTAGTAAGGTAAATCTTGGTATGATTACCTAGGACTGGGTAAATGATTTAGAGAACTTTCTCACTATATCCTCTCACATGTGAAAAGCCTCTGACCAAAACGAGTAATCACTGTACACCACACATGAAGGACTCATGTTGGGCTCCTTCTTTAATACTTCTACCTACACAAAATACCCACCCTGTCACCTCAACTTGACTCTACAAGTCAGCAGAATATGGCCCAGGGGAAAAGCACAGGTAAGTCCCTGTTCTTATAAATGAACCACCATGTCCCTCCACCTGCTGCAGAGGCATATTTTCGTGCTACAAAAGCAGGACAGAGCAGAGACAGGTGTCATATGGTCTGTCAAAGATAAATATTCCTAACTGGCCTTTTTCAGAAGTATGCCAACCTCTGGTCCATCAAAGCCAACACATACTCTCCAAGGTTAACATCTGTATCCCAAAACACGACTCCATAGCTGTCTGACAACGTTATAGAAATAATCCTCAGCACAAAAGGCTACTTTCCAAAAGCAGCAAATGAAGCTGTTTTCATTTGGTTTGGTTTGGGTTGGGGTTGGGTTTGGGGGTTGGTTTGGTGTTTGGTTTGGCTTGGTGTTTGGTTTGGTTTGGGGTTTGGTTTGGTTTGGTTTGGTGTTTGGTTTGGTGTTTGGTTTGGTGTGGTGTGGTGTGGTGTGGTGTAGTGTGGTTTGGTTTGGTTGTTTTTTGATACAGGATTTCTCTGTGTAGCCCTGGCTGTCCTGGAACTCACTCTGTAGACCAGGGTAACCTCAAACTCAGAGATCTACCTATACCTGCCTCTGCCTCCCAAATACTGAGATTAAAGGAGTGCACCCCCCACCGCTGGAGCCAGTATAAAACGGGATGCACACAAGCTGCTGAAGCTTAGGTAAATGACCTAGAAAGGAATAAAGGAATTCATAAAATATCTAACTTCCGTAAGTACCATGGATAACTCTGACAGTACTAACAAAAGAATATAAAATTTATAGCTGTTTTAAGATTATTAATTTAATTCAAGAAAGAAGAAAAGTCAACATACCAGTAAGAGCCAACTGCTCTGAGGGATGGAATTTTATAGAATTTACTGCAAAATAAAAATGTTACAGAAACAGGTTTAAGATAACAAATACATGATACTGATGTTTCTTAACTATTATATGTACTACAAAGTTAATTATAAATTAAAAAAATGATGATAGTTTATTAGATCCTCTGATAGGATTAACCTATGAATTAATTTAAAAAAAACTAAAATATGAATTAACTTGCAAAATTACATGATATATAAAAAAGGAATATTACCAATCTACTTTTATACACAGGTTAAGTAATTTAGAGTTAAAATAAATCAGGATAAACAAAGAAGACAAGGTTATTTGACAAGAAGTAAAAGCAAACTGTAGGGTACAGACTTCCCCAGCTTACAGAACCCTGATGTAGTCCACAACAAATGAGGCCACAAGAGAGAATTTCAACCAGACTCAAGAATGAACAGGTTCGATTCTGTCCTCTCATGTTCTTATCCACCTTCAGGATACGCAAAGGCGAGTTTTGGCAATGTTTCCTGAGGAAGCTTTCATGTTCTTAATAAAAAAGTATAAGCCAACAGACTCCAGAGCCCCAGCAGCCTTCTGCCTGCCTTCCTTCCTTGTATTTAGATGGAATATCTTAATGGATGAATGGACAGTCAGCAAGTTAACAAACACGCACCCAGCTCAATGGGACTGGTCAAGTACTAAAAAGATGCTAAGCCCATCTCCCTACTTAGGACTTTCCTAAGGCAAAGCCCAGGTTTTAGAATAGACTGAAACTACCATTCATCTAACCAGGGAGCTAAGAAGAACCAACCTTCATGACTCTCCTTCACAAATAAAATGCTTATCCCTTAGACAGAATGTTGTAAAAATTTTCCCAAACCTCAAAAAATTATGTCAGTACAATTTTATTAGCTATGCCTTTAAAATGATGGTTTACTAAGAAACTACATTAAAAAGAGAGAGAATTTTACTTTCAATACTGAAATATAAATAATGTAGTAGAGCTGGCAAAAATGCTGTCATAAGTATTAAATGTAAGCTATAATGCTAAAAGGCGAATTTATTTTAAAAGTAAATCGGGGGCAGGGGGAAGTTAGGGAGATAGCTAAGCGGCTAAGAGTTCCTATTCTTATAGAAAACACAGGCTCAGCTCCCAGCATCCACACAGCTGATTGCAAGCTGCGAGAGATTCAATACCCTCTTCTGACCTACTTGGCACCAGGCACACATATGGTGCATATATATATTCGGACAAAAACAATACACATAAAATAAAAATAAATATCCATTTTTAAAAGACATGGAGAATGTAATGCATGTTCTACAAAATTTTATCATATTTTTGAGTCCCCAGTAATATTTTAGGCACTGTATTTATAAACTAAGAAAAAAAGAGACTAGTTAAGAAAGAAACAGAAGAGACAAGTAGCAACAAGAACAGCTAAAGAAAAAGAAGAGGTGGGGTCTACGAGTTAGAGCCCTCACCATAGAGCAGACCACCAAGATGATGAGGAAGGTGCTGGATTAAATTAGGATTCACCCATGGGTGTTAAAGGTGATGTTGAATCTACAATGTGAGCCTAAGCTCAACTCCAACGGGAGTAGAGATAGTCTCAAGAAAGACACTTGTGTCCCTCTCTTTGGCTACCAAACTATAACCTTTTCTCCACTGGGAGAATTACCGTGTTTCAGCAACATGCTGAAGTCCAGCTGAAGCAAAGGCTTCCACTCTACACATATAAATTAATGTAGGGATTTAAAATTAAAAAAACCTCAGAACTGGAATGAGTGGGGATCTTACATACCACCAAAAGACTCTTTCAGAAGTGAGATCCTTAAACTCCCTTTTCTTCAGCTAAGACTTAAGGGAAAAAGTTTCTGTAAGAAAATGGAGGCAACCTGGCTAAGTGGTTAATAGAATCTATTCTTATAGAGAACCCATGTTCAGCTCCCAGCATCCACGTAGCTGGGAAGCACAAGTTCCTTCCTAGGACTGTCTCATCACTAAATTCCTATTATGTTCTAGCTTTTGTCTTGTTGATTTCTATGAATTATTAAGATCATCAAAGGCACAGTGGAGAACACACATACACACACGCACACACGAATGCACGCACACTTAAGTACGGACGTACGTTCATTGACCTAAGTGCCCAATATCAAGGCAGGCTATCAAAGCTAAGGAACAGTGGTAGCTGACAGAGGAGGTAAGTGAACAGGTAAGCAGCCTTGCACAAAGACTGGATAAAGACATTCTAGGTGGAAGAAATTTACATACATTTAGGAGAAAAGTACAAAAATAAAATTTGGTCAGAACACTATTAATACTCAGGTATAACTGAAGAGGCAGGAGGGAGCTACTATTAAATATTATACAGAGCCAAAAAATCAGTGGGAGCATCCTTTATTTTGTTTGACCAAAGTATTACAGATTAATCTCTAACACATGGTTTATAATAAATTCTAAAGCTATACAATGTAGACTAATAATACACAGCAGCACTTAAGCACTAATCTTTTTCCCTTTATTATTCATACAAAGTAAAAAAGTTTACTCTAGTCTTTAACCACATTAGACTGTATGTCAACCAACAAAATATTAAAATTTTATATCAAGTGTAAAACTTTCTACCAATATAGTTAGTACTATGAATAATTTTAAAAAGAGGAACAAGGTGAAATACAGCTTCTGATTATTGTGCTCACTGAGGTTAATGCTTACCTGAGCCCACATGGCCAGCATATTTGACAAGACATTTGCCAGTCTCTATGCTCCACAACAAAGCTGTGTGATCTACAAGAAGAAGTCATAGCTTAGTCATCACTAATTTTATAGTCCCTTTAAAAATACAGTAATGCTCTCAAAATGGTAAGTCACATCACCCCTAACAGTTATTTTTATTTTTATTTTATGTGGATGGGCATTTTGTCTGCATGTATGCCTTTGTATCCAGTACCCTTGAAGGACAGAAGAGGGCACTGGGTCCACTGGGACTGGACTTACAAGACAGTTGTGAGCTTGAGTGGGTACTGGGTCTCTAGAAGAACAGCCAGTGCTCGTATGCACTGAGTCATCTCTCCAGCCCCCAAATAGTTCCTGCAACTTTGATTCTCCTACTCTGTACAATGCAACTGAGCTAAGAAAAGTTTCCACTATCAGAAAGGCACGGGGCTGTGGCTTGTCTAAAGCCACAGAACCAGAAATGGACAAAAGGACTTGGTTTCCTATTAGACCATTACACAGGGGCCATCATGTGTGCAACTGGCACACAGAAGCCACAGTTATACCACAGTTCCATTATTTTATCCAAGTATTAGAACTTCCCAGAACATATTGTAATTCTCACAATCAATTAAGTCTCCAAATTCAGTTCAATTATGTGAAATAATGGCTGGTCCTTTGGCACTAAGGGAGGAAAGAAAATTCTGAGAAAAAAATAGTTGCCACTTATCCAAATGAAATTTCAGAAATATAAAAGTCATTCTCTCTTTTTCTTAACTAATACCTTCAAATCATCCAAGATGTTTAAAGTATAAGAACAATTTCAATCAGGAAGATAAACTCTGGAACACAGTTTCTTGTGCCCTTTTACTTTTAAGAGTTAGACTCTGGCCGGGCGGTGGTGGCACACGCCTTTAATCCCAGCACTTGGGAGGCAGAGGCAGGTAGATTTCTGAGTTCGAGAGTTTGAGGCTAGCCTGGTCTACAGAGTGAGTTCCAGGACAGCCAGGGCTACACAGAGAAACCCTGTCTCAAAAAACCAAACCAAACCAAAAAAAAAAAAAAGAGTTAGACTCTGGTGAGAAAATAACTTCTCGAAAGCTAAGAGCACCACTTTCCACAGCCAGCCATCATTTTTAATTCTAGCAATTTTATCTGAGGAGATATACGTTAGACTAGTCTGAGGTTTGATAAACTATCATGCTGGTAGTGTGACCCCTGAAGACCAAACTCCTCTGACAACAAATCAGGATAGAGGATATGCATTTTTTGGTTGCTAGCATAACACTTTCATTGGTGGAAGAAAAATGACAAACCTGTCCCCAAATCAGAAGCACCTCTAGCTTGAAGAAGAACAAAGAATCAAAAAAAAAAAAATCTAATATTTAAAAAATATCCCACCATGTGGTTCCTACCACCCAAATACTGATACCCTCACATAATGCATACTTAGCTAAAGCCAAGTATCCCCTTTCTCAAAAACCAGGCATCCAGCCTTGGCCGTGACATCACCCATAAGACTACTACTACTACCACCAAAGGAAGTCTACAGGTCTCAGAACAAAAAGGGTGCTCCCAAGTCAAAACAAAAGCTTTTCCTTTCCCTTTTCCTTTTCCTTTCTGTTTTCCTTCTTTGCTCTTCATCTCAGTTTCTGTTTGAGAGACAGTGTGACAAGATTTCATATCACAGCCCATGGTGGCCTAGAACTTGAGGTCCTCTTGCCTCTACCATATCCTGCCGCAAGTGGATCCGAAAGCTTTCGCTTTAATAACTCTTCCAGCACACTGTTGTTTCCAGAACTGCTCTGCTACTGCCAACTGAAAGTCACTTCCATCAGTTATCAATCAAAGTCATATCTTAATAAGCCAGCTGCAACAGAGTCTGGCTCACCGGCAGATGCTGTCCCAAGAACAATAGGCTGTGTCCTTGCAACACTGACATCCCAGATGCCATCTCTGTGCCCAATATACTCCTTCACAAGCTGGCAGATGGCCCTTGATGTGGTAGTCTTAAAGCTGGAGACAATCTAAATTGAGAAGAAAAGAAGCACTTTTAAACACGTACTAAATTAAACTAAATTTCTCTAAGTTAAAAAAGGCAAACAGCAAAAAGATGTCTTGAAAAAATGTGTAAGTCACTTAACAGAATATTTTAAACACCACCAGAATATAAGCATGAACAGAACTGACTGGTCTCACTCAGCTTGCTATTAGAGGCTTCAGAAACATTTCCCCACTCCACTAGTGGACAGAAGTCAGGTAGGCAGCTAGCATCTTACTGCAGAAGAAAGGCACAGATGGGCCTTGGAAGACATTCATCCCCAAATCTCAATCACCAAACAAAATTCCCCATCTTTAAAACATACACAAAGAGAAAGAGACAGTCAGAGAGACAGAGACAGAGACAGAGACAGAGACAGAGACAGAGAGAGAGAGAGAGAAAGAGAGAGAGAGAGAGAGAGAGAGAGAATATAAATCAGTCAGGGAGACAGGGTCATAGGGACCAAGAGAGATAGTCAAAGAGGGAGAGTCATAGAGACAAAGAAACAAAGACAAAACAGACAGACAGAGACAAAGACAGACATGGAAAAGTTGAGGGGGGAAAAAAATCCCAACTTACTAACACTAAAGAGTGTGCTCACAAAAGCACTTTCATGTTTTTCTGAATTTGATCATTTTACACCAACCACATATCAAAACAAAAAAGCCCACGATGTAAGAGGAAGCAAAAGACCACACTTGTAACAGATGAGGAGGTTTGTTAAAGATCGTTTATTGAGCACTTGCTTGAAGCCACGTGCCACACTAGATGGAGACAGCTGAGAGATACAAAGGCCTTTTAGAAGCTAATATTCTAATGGAAACAGACATGAGGTGATACAGACAAGGAACACACAGTAAGATACTGTCCCATTTAATGACACATAACAAACAACTCTCATTTCCCTTATAATAAATATATTCTTATATATTCCTTTATGAAGAACAAAAAGTGAGAAAGAAACTAAATGGAAAATTTTCTTTAAACTTTGTAGTCATGAAGCTGCTCTCAGATAAAGGAAAAAGTTTCAACTGTTAAGTAAATCAGAAAAAAATATAAAAAATAACAAATCTATAAAAGCAAGCAAAAAAACAAAATGAGAATTTAATGAATTCACACAGCTTGCTTTTAACAATAGTTTTGCAGAGCCCAGGACATGTATATAAATTTACTCTTACATAAATATATGTATATACAATCTGTTACATCAATTAGGAACGTGCTTTCAGATTATCTCCAACACAGTAAAGACAAAAATAGAAAGCTCAATGAAGAGACTGACATTTTACAAGTAATATAAATCAATTCTGTTTACTTGGTTTAAACTTTACAAAAAAACAGAAAGGACTCGCTCAAATCTCAAACCCATCATTGTCCTCTTACCTTTCTGAAAGCTAGTCTCCTCCTAAAATCAACAAAGTATCCCTCTACAACATATATGAGCTTCTGCTTACAGAAAACGCCACTGAGATGCCAAACGGTATTACATTTTAAATCACATAAAACTTGCCACCCTTCTAAGTTATGGTAAATAACATTTTCCAAGTCTCTCAACATTTCTAATGTAAAGAATGCTAGTATAGAAAACTAGTGAGCCACATTTCTTAGCCATCCCACTCACAGGGAAGAATGAAGAGCACTACCATGGAAATACAACTTCATACGTCAGATACAGGATAACACGATGCTCATAAATGCTGTGGCATACCATCCCTCATGCTACTGCCATATGCTCATTACGCTTTTAAAAAAAGAAAGAACAAGAAAAAACACTGACTTAAGCAGGGCATGATGGAGCACGCCTTTAATCCTAACAGTCATGAGGCAGAGGCAGGAGAGTCTCTGAGTTCTAGGACAGCCTTGTCTACATAGGGAGTTCTAGGACAGTCAGGACTACATAGAGAGGCCCTGTCTCAATAAAAAACAGACAAACACTGACTTGGTCAAGATTACAAAGAGACCCAACGACAGAACTGAATTACCAGAAGGAACATTTGAACAGAACAACAGCAGAATAAACAATGGTATGATGTTTTCCCATAATCTTAAATCATTTTAACTAGAACACAGCCTAAAGCACTTTAAAAACAAATCAGAAAGGCCCTTTTCCACTACAAAAATAATAATAATAATAATAATAATAATAATAATAATACTTTCTAAAGAATATTTGCAAACATTTCCACAGGTTTCTTTAATGTAGTTTTCAGAATAGAGTGTCTCCCCCACCCCACCCCATAAGCATTAACAATCAGTCATGAGCTGTCCAGGGAAAGGAAACTCTGTGGGTTGACTTCATACACTTCTGCGCTCCCACTGTCTCACCAAACATGCTACTTGCCTTTCATGGCTCTGAGTCACAAGGAGGGCAAGTAATGAATCTAGATTGTAGCATGTTCTTGTTGCATTCGTGCTTAGCTTTAAAACCAAGAATCCATGCTGTGGTACAAATCAGAATATATCGTTACCAAATTATCTCTTCAATTTGGATGTCTTGCGTTTCACTATTTTTTAAGATGAGTACATACAGTGTACAAATTGCTGTAAAGTTCATAGAATTTGCTTCTGACATATTCTAATCCTAAAATGTCTGCCATTATTAAATATTATAGAACTCTAATATATTTTAAAGCAAAATACTATTATTGTGCATGCCCTTACCTTTGTCCAAACCTTGTTTTTTATTGCTCATGGGAAAAGATTGTTATATATAAGCATATCTTCCTCTACTTCAGAAATAACCAGAAAGTTTTAAATCATAAGACCACACATTATATACACAGAATTGTAAGCATCAGAATAATCTATTTAATTCAAGATAATGTAACAAAAACTGAAGAACATAATTTTGCACTTCATTTTGAAGAAAAACTGAAATTACAAATTTCAAAAGTTAAGATGAACTAGACATTACAACAAACAAAAATCCGATGAAACAGCAATTTACATTCCAGATGTTATCAAAGAACACAGTAGCAAAATGTCAACAATACTCATGTTCTCTCCTAAATAAAAATTACCAAGAATTTTTAAATAAGGAGAGCAGGCGGAAAGGCTAGACTTGCCCTCTTAACTGAAGTTTACCTCAGTGGTCCTGTCAAATAAATGCCTGCCAGTCGAAGACAATGAATTGTACAAATGAAAAGCTGGTAATAGTTATGTAGTCATAGTACAAATTTCAATTTTTCTTCTCACATTTAACCAAAGGAGTATACATTCGACAAAGTTAGGTAATTGATTTATCTTTTATATATTCGAACTACTCCAAATTAGACATGTACACTGTTACCTCAAACTACTATTGCAATAGTTTTCCAAGCAGTTAACTCCTCACCACTTGGTCAGTCTAAGTGCTTTAAAGGAAACCTCCCTGACTACCCTACATGCCTCACAACCACACTCTCACTGCCTTCTCGTACTAGAAAATAGAAAAATAATAATGAAAACATAACTTTAGCCAGATAGAACTTTCACCCCACGTGTTTATCTATTATGTATCTCTTTGAATCCATATACTATTTTAGCAAGCCAATTAGCAATACAAAATATGTTGTTCTCCTAATGACAAAAAATTGCTAGTGCACAATACATTGATCTCACTGAAGCTAGAATCTAAGTTAGTAGTTAAGCATCGATATACTATAGCCATTTGGCAACGGTTGTTTCTAGAAACCAGACATTTTCCTATTACACATTTCTAACTGGAAAATATGCAAGTTAAAGTACACATCTGCACACCGCAAGCACCACATGACTGGCTCCAGAGCCAGGGCCTTGCATACCTTGCTGGTGGAAGCCTTGTAGGTGGTCTTAAGCTTCTGAGAAAGCTGACTAGTACTGTGACTGGCTGTGGAGACAGAGAATAGACAGTCAAACACCCTCAAACTCAAGAAGCACAGCACTGCAATGTGCAGCTGTGTCTCAGGAAGAAAGGGAAACACCAAGACACAGGAACAACAGCAGCACTAACAGGGACCCAGGCTTTCTCATCTGACCTGGACCTGAATTACAAATTCCAAGTTTGGCTGACAGCAGAAAGCAAAAGAGTCAGTGTCCCTCATGGATCTCAGTCTCCTTGGTACGCAACCTACATGCAATACTTTATAAACGTCTTACCCTGCCAGGCAGTGGTGGCGCACACCTTTAATCCCAGCACTTGAGAGGCAGAGGCAGGCGGATTTCTGAGTTCGAGGCCAGCCTGGTCTACAGAGTGAGCTCCAGGACAGCCAGGGCTACACAGAGAAACCCTGTCTGGAAAAAACAAATCAATCAATCAATCAATCAATTAATGTCTTACCTTTTGTTTTGAGCTGGCCCTTACTCAATTCTGCCCCATCGATTGCTTGTCCTTCACCAGCTAAACGTTCATTAAGAGTATCAATTTCTCTGCGCACTAGAAATAAAAACATTTTTAATGTAAAAATGTATTCAATCACTTATAAACTAAAGTACATATGAATGTTGAATTGGGATTGTCAAAATAAAGATGTGAAAATTTTTCTAAAAAGCAAGGTGATCATTTATTCTTTCCAAACACTCAAGCCATCACTCCCCGTGGGGATGCAGCTCAGTTGGTGGAGTGCTCAGCCAGCATGCATGAAGACCCGGGCTTCCTCCTCACACCATACAGACTGGCTGTGGATCCCTACAATCTCAGCACTTAGAAGATGGACACAAGATCAGAGGTTCAGGGTCATTCTCAGATACATTTCAAGTTCAAGGCCACTCTGGGCTACATGAGATCCAATTTTAAAAAATAAATAAATAAATGAAAATTCACTCTTGTGACCCTATGAAGATGTTACTCTCTGGGTCTTAACCACACCACTGGCACACATCCAAATTCTTTAAGCACAGCTTCCTTTTTGCTAGTTTGTACTTAAAAACATTCTGATACTGCCTAAAATTCAGTAATATATTCATAGCTTACCTGTGGATACTGCAACTGAGGAAAAAACATAGTAACAATATGTAACTACTAGTACATGACCATAGAAGATCTCCACATGAGGATTATGTGTAACAAAGATTTTAACATTCCAGAATGAAAAATTAACGGGAAATTCAGGATTGGGAGTGTCAGGGGAGAAAAACACAAAAATGGACCATTAAAAAGGATATGGTATCTGAAGATACAGAAAACTGTGATCCTGCTTGCTACTAGAGGACCAAGGAAATACCCTTAGGCATCCTCACTATGAAACTGATAAAAGACTTGCCCAGGGAAGTAACTGGTCTAAAAGCACCAAGTCCTAACCTGGCACAACTAGGATCTGACTTACACACATGTCCACCAAGCTCTAGGGCTTACATGCTTGCCAGAACACCATGAAGCCTCCTGGGACTGTACGATACTTATGACCAAAGTCTAAAACAAGTCAAGGTCAGGAATAAGCTAAGAACAAAGGCTCTATCCAGCACCCAGACTAAGCAACAAGGACTTTATCTTATGGGCACCAAGAAGCTACAAAACTTTCTAAATGCTAGACAACATGAAGTCAAAGTATCTTCCAATATTAGTAATTTTTAAAGATTTATTTTTAACTGGGGGGGGGGGCGCAACGCTTTGTGACAAAAATGTCTTAAATTACAATGAAAACACCAAAAATACTTCAGTTGTTAAAACTCTGATAATTAAAAAAACTCCCTGAAATCAGATGCTATACATGGTACTTATTTTGTAACAAAGTTGGAATCTTTGTTGTTCTTCTAAGTTCTCAAGAAAAAGGTAATGTGGAGAACCCAATATTAAACATTAAATTTTCCAAGAGCAAAGTGTGAATGACATAAGATTGCATTTACTTCATGACTGATCCAATCATAGAAATTAAAAGGTGTAAACCAGCCTACAATTTAACTGATGCTTATTAGTATCTATGCAATTCTTACTAGAGTAGAGAAAGAACAAAGTTCCATGAGAGTTCATTTAAATGGTATAGATGTTATAAACATCCCCCATGAAAACTATCCAATAATAGAACACCAAAAGGGATAAAAGATATTAATTTCCCAATGGTGAAGCATTAATACATCTGGTCTCATCTCAAACTGGAAGAAGACTACTCATGCTCAAAAAAATAATAATCAGAACTCAAAGCAGATATAAATGCAGAAAATGTTTTCCTTTAAATAGCATGATGGGTCAAAGGGTTATAGAAATTTCCTTTTTTAAAGCACATATAAGAATTTATTAAAAAAAAAAAACTAAAGTGAAGCTATTTCAAAATTCTTTTTGATTTACCTCTAATACATCAACAAGTTTTTGGGAATTTTCAAGAGAAGATATATTAAAGGTTATATAATTTATGGTACACTTGGTATATAAAAAATGAAATGTATTCATTTTGTATAAAACTGCAATTTTGATTGTTTGATCTGATAACCCCCTCAAAGATTCTAAGGACCCAGCCCTATGATGCCTGTTAACATGTTACCTTCTAAGTTCAGGGGTTCTGCAGGTATAGAGGTTATCCTGGAATATCTAGGGGCTCAATCAAATCACATATCCTTAGGACTAGAACAGAAAGGCAAGTCAGAGAGGAAACAAAAGGAACCATCACATCACCAAAGGAGATAGGCACATGAGCCAAAGGCGGTGACAAAGGAGCCTGTCCTAAACCACAACTAATACATTCTGTCACCATATAAAATAAGCAGGAAATGATTGTCCCTGGAGGTTCCAGAAAGGAACACAACTCTACCAGGATTCAACATCATCCTGGGAAGAATCATACTAGGCCCACAGAACTGTAAGGTTTTTTTTTTATATTATTTTATGTGTATGGGTGTTCTTCCTGTATGTATGTCCATATACTACATGAATGTTTGGTGCCCTCTGGGGTCAGAAGAGGACATCAGATCTCCTGAAACCAAAATTACAAACAGTTGTGAGCAATCCTGCAGATGCTGAGAACTGAACCCTGGACTTTTGGAAGAGCAGCCAATGTTCTTAACAGGTGAACCACTGCTCCAGCCCCAATAATATGATCAAGTCAGCATGTTTAACAACAAATAGAAAGTGAATAGAGTGATCAATCTCAACCCACAAGTACTGTTCTCAAAGACTTCTATGGATAGATAATGTTTTTTAAAAATACATTAAGATAGGAGATACTCACATTCTAAGTTTTCGATGTAAAGATTTTCAAATTCTCTTTCTATCTGGCCAAACAGTTCCAGCAGTGTACTTCGAACTGAGGATGGCAGTTTAGAATCCTGTACAAGACAAATATTTTTTGTTTAGAATAAATGAATAGATCACTTTAATATCAAGCAACAATATATTTTTTTCAAAGTGATTTATCGTTTATCTTAAACTCTTACTTTACAACATCATATATTTTATTTCTTATACATATGAAGGTTTCAGAGTTTAAAATTTAGCTAGGGATGTAGCTCAGTGAGAGCATGTATTTAACATGGGTTCAATTCCCAAGACTCAAAAACATTTAAGATTCAAGTTCCTACAAAGGAAACAATTATCAAAATGTATTCCTAGAGGAATAAAAGATTTAAGAACACAAAATAACATAACTTTTCCTTTTACACATGTGAACATAGTTCTCTAAGGAAGCCGTATATGCTCTGCAGATCTTAAAGACTGACTGGAAAACCAAACATCTTAATTGTGGAAATGGGATGTTTCAGATTGAGAACCTGTAAAATCTGGAGTTGCCTTCTGTCCTTTTTCACAGCTATTTACTATCAACCTCTGTGCCTACCTAACATCCTGACAGCTAGGTAATCCTTTTAGAGTTAAAACTGCACACACCTCAAGCATTCACCAAACCTACAGCTAAGTCTGTCAGAACATCCGAAACCTACAGTAAAGACTCCCCTGCTTTGCTGTAGCCTGCTGTAAACCTTTTTCCATTGAAGGAAAAACCTACCAGATGTCCGAAGAATACAAGTGGGTTAGTGCACTGATGACATTCTTCTGTTACATGACTACAAAAGGCCTTGTGCTCTCTTCCACAACAGAATGTGTTATACAGGTGAGCATAATCTGTGTTCTTGGGCCTTAGTCACACATACTAGACTCAGAGTACACCTTTCCCCTTTGAAGGAAAAGCTCTGTTTTGCATTGACACAGAGGGAACATGAGTTTACTTTATTCAAAAATTTCCAAGTTTGTAGAGAAGGCCATTCCCAAATGTGAAGCTATGCTACAAATAGCCTTTAGATTCTACCACAGGCTATTAAAAAAACAAATCGACAAAAACAACAGGAACTTCAATTGACTATTTCAATGGACTATACACACTAAGAGAGAGATGCACCTAATTAGATCCACTGTGCTTCAACTAAAACAAACTAGAGACTTCCTATAACACTGTAACTAAAACATTAATTATAAAGATGGGGGGGAGGATCTTGCCCACCATAGGAACAAATGTCTAGTAGTTTAGTCAACATATAAAGCAGGTACCCATTCGGGCCACACTCATGCCTTTGCACATCTCCCCTCCCACTTCCAGTCTCAAAAGCAAAATGAAGGCAACAGGAAGCAGCAACATCTCCAGCATACTTCCAAGTTTAAAATATGAACACTTCCAAGGTGAAGTAAGCTCACGAAATACTTTACTTTTACCAAACACTAAGTAAACAGAAGACTAATTGATAAGCCTATCTATTCTACTATACTCTCCACAAGGGTGCTATCTACAGAATAATTAGTATGTGTGCCCCACCTCTCCCCAGCACAAAAAGCATATTTCAAAAATGAAAATCTCAAATACTTCTATATTAATATTCTAATATTTAAGTAACATCAGTATCATCTTCAAGTGATTTTTCAAGTTTATATACAACACCAATTACTGAGACCTCATAAGCTACAAATTTAAAAAATAGTCACACACACAATATTTATTAAATTCCACCTCAAGTTCACTTCTTAGAACTATATATAAATTTCAGGAAAAAGTAAACATTTCCACAATTTTAGTTTTTCAATAATCATGTATTCTCACATAAATTTCATAAACCACTTAAAATATATACATGTTAGCTTAAACAATGAATCTGGTAGAGATGGCAACTTTTAACATCCCTCTAAAAAATTTCACATTTACAACTTAAAGATTGACCTACTATAGTACCATGGAGATTAATCTTCACCTTCCTTTTGATACTGTTCCCTAATAACGGAAAGAGCACTGCTACACTGTGACTAAATGACTACTCCTGTAAATCAAGGCTACTGACCCTCAGCCCGTCTCTACTCGCCCACAGCAGTCCACTTAGACCCACCATGCCAGCTGCAGCGCCAAACACTATCACTCCCTTCCCTCCTGTAAAGGGGAGGGTCTCACCAGCCACTCACAGATCATGCTGGTTGGTTCCAGTTCAAATAACTGTACTCAGTAAACAATAAGCACTATCTAGCTAACATGGCAAACTTAGAGAACCGTAAGAGCAGCGTACAGGTCTGCATTGCTCAGATGAAAAGAACTGTGAATTACCTTGTAACTGGTTACTGTGAGTTACAAGGATCACCTTATACTACATCACAATGGAAGAAAACACTACAAACAAATTCACCTCATGTGGGAAGTAACTCTAGAATGTGCCAGCAAACAAAGTAGAATTTTCACTGGTAGAAATATAAGTAAATCAAAAAACTTTTAAGAACCATTTTAGATTATTTATCTATACTAACCAATTAGTAGCCATCAGCCACATATGACTATTTAAATGTCAATGTAATTCATGTTTGTTTAATCTACACTTTAAACCCTAAGTCACACCAACCATGTTTAACTGACTACATGTTATATCCACCTTGTGGCACCTTTGTTAAAAGTGACAACACTGCCATCAACAAAGCAATCCTACCACGCACTTGTAGTTTTACTCTCTCAAATGGATTAACTGTGCCCCAAACCTGAATGCCCTTGAACATAAGTTTATTAGAAGTCAAGACCTTTACTGAAGTGACCAGTAAAATGCAGTCATGACGGTGATCCTAATTGATTATGACTGCTGGTGTTCTTCTAAGAGTTAAGCAAACACGCAAAGAGAAAAGGCCATGAGGATGCAAGGGGTGGAAGTCACAGCTACAAGTGAGGCCTTGGAGACCCTTGATCTTGGGTTTCATCTTCTAGAATTATGAAAAAAATATATGTTGTCTACACTACCTAGTTTATAGTACTTTGTTACAACCTAGCAAAGGAAAATACTGTCAAAGTATTTTTATGCTTTTTATATCCATCACTAGTTAAAATATAACTTTTGATATAAAGTAGACAGGGCAGCGTTGAGCTTCTATATTCAAAGTTCTACAACTGTAAAGTCAACCAACTGTAGGTGAGAAACATTTAGGCAAAAGTGAGATAACACACAGCACACCTGTAATCCCGAGGCATGAGCAACTGTGACAAAAGGATTCCAAACCCAAGTTCAAAGTCAGACTGGCCTATGTATAACAAGACCCTTTCTCAAAACAACAGAGGAAAAAAAGTGCGTATGTGCGTGTGCGTGTGTGTGTGTGCGTGTGTGTGTGTGCGTGTGTGTGTGTGTGTGTGTGTGTGTGTATACTGTGGGGGAAAAAAGAAGCTGCACTGAACAAGTAGCCACCTTTCATCATTATTTCCTAAAGACAGTGTAACAATTACTTGCCCAGCATCGACACTGTATCAACTCTACCAGAGGCCATAATCCCTTTGGTTTTTTAGGTGAGCGCTACTGTCAACAGTACTAAGTTATTGAATACAGGGTTTATACACGAGAAGTCACATACAGGAAGCTCTTACACAGCTCTAGTAAGATCCAACGTTCATAAAGGCCAAGTTCTCATATTCAAGCCTTTCTATCCTACAGCTTTACTGCTGATACAGGCTAACTGTGAAAAAAACTGCTTACAAAAGTGTAAGTGCATTCTTATATAGTTATCACTATATGTGATTATTTTAATAAAGCCTAGCTACTTTATCTAGATTTCACAGTAATAGTCTTCATAAATCCTACCATTTTTGACATCTATAAGGGCACTAGAAAAATATGAACAAAACTTAACATTATTAGCCATGTATTAGTATGCTCATCAAAGGACAGTATATTCACTATATATAGCAGAGACAAGGACAAGGCAAGTCACTTCAGAAGCAGGAAGAGCATCAAAATTTTAATTCTCCCCTTTTCTTGAGAACATTAGAAACAAAAAACCTTGCTTGGGAATCTAGACAACTAACCTGTACAAAGAGTAAAATGTGTCCTTATTGTAATTGTCATACCCATATCTTTTTGCTATAAATACATCACCCTTAGCCGGGCATGATAGCACATGCCTTTAATTACAGTACTTGGGAGGCAGGGGCAGGTGGATCTCTAAGAGTTCGAGGCCAGCCTGGACTACACACCAGGACAGAGCTTCAGGACAGAGAGATCCTGTGTTCTGTTTGGCAGTGTAAGCCTTTCTTCGGCTTTCAAGACCTACATGCATTAGCTTATTTCAATCACACTATAAGCAAAACAGTCATCTTTATAGTGGGCACTGACCAATGCTGACTTACTTGTCCTTCTAACATTTCTCTTGGCAGTCCAGTCCTCTCTTGTTCTGAGCTGTTAGTTCTTCGTATAGAAAGGCTATGAGATTTGCGCTTTTGTTTTGCTTGGCGAGCAGTTGAACAACTTCCGCTTTCTGTGGGCATTACTTCTAGGAGGTAGTGTCCTGGTCACTCCTGCAATAAGCTAAACAACAGCAGGGAAAACAAGTACTTCATTTCTGATACAGCAAATTGAAATAATCGGCAGACAAGGTAAGGACTCCTTACTAAGGTTAGAGCTCACTAAATAATACAGAACTCAAGTGTTAAGGTCAGTTACAGTGATTTCTTGTTGTTTAAATCTCTCTTAAAACTGCTTAGTTATTCTAGTTCCTTAATCTAACCTTCTAATTTTCAAAAGTCTCTCTAAATCTGAGACTTTTTTCAATCTCAAAAACTGCTGCTTTGTGGGTTAGAGAGATCACTTAGTGGTTAAGAGCCTGAGAGTTCAATTCCCCACCCCAACAAGCTAGCTTACAAGCTTCTGTAACTCCAGTTACAGCGAGGCCTTCTTCTGGCCTCCACCATCACCAGGCACATACAGGAAAGCAAACCACCCACTTTTTGTTAATTCTTTTCTAGTTTACTGCTAAATGATCAACCCAATTCACTACAATATCTTTTTTAAAGTTTTTAAGCATTTTAAACACTATTTTCCTTTGTTTTCACATGTTAGCTGTTAATATATAAATATAAGATTCCTGTGTATTTGAGCTTGTATATCGCATTCTTAATGAATTTCTTTATAAATTTTAGAAAAAAAGTATTATGTAGATTATTCTGTTGTGTTTTTTAATGTAAATTACTCCTGAAAGAACAAGAACATTTCTTTCTTTTTAATTTGCAAGTTTTATTTCCTTACACTTTGGGCTAGACCTTTTATAATTTCAAGGTAAGAATGCCTTCGCCCCTGAGAATAAAGCTAGCTATGGGTTTTCTATAATTATATACTCAGTTGAGATTTCTTTCTCATGTATTTTCTATGAGCTTATTTCACAAGTAAGTCCTGAATTGTCATGCTTTTTCTGTACCAATTAATATGAGGTAATACATTTTCTTTGTTGACCTACACAGGGGTTTTTTGTTGTTGTTGGGTTTTGTTTTTTTCGAGACACGGTTTCTTTGTGTAGTCCTGGCTGTCCTGGAACTCACTCTGTAGACCAGGCTGGCCTCGAACTCAGAAGTCCGCCTGCCTCTGCCTCCCAAGTGCTGGGATTAAAGGCATGCGCCACCACTGCCCAGCCTATACAGGGTTTAATTACATTGATTATTTTCAAATACAGATCAATACTGATACCCACAGAAATTCACTCTTCTCCTACTTCTACTTTCTTGTAGATTACCTAAACATGTTTAGACTGTTACACTGGAGATGGAGATGGCTTGGCAGGTAAAATCCACATAAGGCTGACAACTCAACTTCTTCACTTGAACTCACATTAAAAAACAACAACAACAACAAAAGACAAGAAACAGAATGCTGTGACTCTGTGGTCCAAATCTATAATACATACCAAAGAGCTATAGAGCTGGACTATACAATACTACTTATAAAACATATTTAGCTTTTTGAGGACTCTCCCACTGATTTACATAGTGGATGAACTGGTTTGGTTTATAGTACTGTTTCCCACCAATTGTATACAGAATCCCCCTTTTCTCTACATCCTAAACAACATTTGGTTTTTTCTTTTTTTTTTTCCTTGAAGATAGGTGTACTGGTTGATAAAACTTGACACAAATCTAAACATATCTGGGAAGAAGGACTCTTAAGTGAGAGTAAGCCTCCACAGATTGATGTAGTGGGGCCCAGCCCACTGTGGAAGGTACCACCCCTGGGTTGTACAAGAAAGCAAAGCAGGCTAAGCAATCCAAAGGGAATAAGCCAGTAAATAGCACTCCTCCATAACCTCCGCTTCAGCTCCTATCTCCAGATTCTTACCTTGAGTTCCTGCTTTGGAATAGACTATAAGTCAAATATACCCTTTTCTTCAAGAGTTGCTTTTGGTCATGTTTATCACAGCAATAGAAGACCAACTAGGAGCCAGGCGGGGGTAGCACACACCTTTTATACCAGCACTTGGGAGGCAGAGACAGGGGAATCTCCCATTGGAGGCCAGCCTAGTCTACAGATCAAACTGCAGGACAGCCAGAACTACACAAACACTTTCAAAAAACCAAAAAAGAAGAAAAATGAATAAGAAATTAGAAGAAAGAAGAAAGCCAACTAAGACAATAGACATTCTAACTGGGTGAAACAAAATCTCAATCTAGTTTGGATTTGCATTTCACTGATAGATAAAGACGTTGAACCATTTGTAGTTCTTCATCCGAAAAATATTTGTTTAGGGCTGGAGAGAAGGCTCAGCAGGTAAGAGCTCTAGCTGTTCTTCCAGAGGACCAGGGTTCAATTCCCAAGCAACTGGGCAGCTCACAACTGCCTGTATGTAACTCCAGTTCCAGGAGAACTGGCACTCTCACACAGACATATATTTAAGCAAAACACCAATGCACAGAAAATGTTAAAAAGATAGAGTAGCCGGGCAGTGGTGGTGCACGCCTTTAATCCCAGCACTTGAGAGGCAGAGGCAGGTAGATTTCTGAGTTCGAGGCCAGCCTGGTCTACAGAGTGAGTTCCAGGGCAGCCAGGGCTACACAGAGAAACCCTGTCTCAAAAACCAAAACAAACAAACAAACAAACAAAAAAGATAGAGTAAAATTATCTTTTAAAAAAAAGTATTTGTTCAATTCATTTTCCCATTTACTGACTTTACTGATTAGGTTGGTTTTTGATATCTAATTTTTAAAAATTCTCTATATTCTGAATATTCTGTTAGATGAATAGGTATCCAAAACCCATCCTGCCATTCTAGATGGTGTCTCTTCACTCTGCTGTCTCTTTTGCTGTGAAGCGCTCGTTAATTACTGAAACCTCATCTGTCAATCCTTGCTATTATTTCTGAAAGAACTGAAGAAGAGTCCTGATCGGGGAGCTCTTGACTAAGACTGGATCTTCAACTGTTTTCCTCTAGCAGTTTCAAGTTTCCCATCTTCCATGAATATCTCTAATTCATTTGAGAAGATTTTGACAGGGTAGAAGGTTCTAATTTCAATCATCTACATTTGGATACATAGTTTTGCCAACATAAATATGTTTTTCGACACCTGTCAAAAATCAGACGTCTGTAGTTGCATGATTTTATATCTAGATCTTAAAAGTTTTAAGATGGTAAATTTTAAATTCCTATCAATAATTCTAATCAGTTTCATATGTGCTAGCATTTTTTTTTTAATTTCTCTCCCTCCCTCCCCCTTCTTCAATTGAGTTTGAGATTTTCCTGGTTCTTCATATACCAACTGATTTTTCATTGAACCTCTGACCTTTTGGACATGATGCTATCAGTCTTGGGATTTGTTATAGCAGGCCTTTCCTAGAACTGCTTTGACAAACAGGAGCATTGCTTATTGCTGCCGATGAATATGGAGGCAGAAACTGAATCAAGGCTCCCTCTTCATGTACCACACATGAGGAAGACTCCTAGTTACTTCTGAGTGATAGCACTCTGCCTCCTCTTGGCTCTCACTCAAATTGCCCAGCTAAGGACGCTCATTACTATTCCCCACAATTTCCTTACCACTACAGAGGAATAGCCCCTTTTGATTTTATGAGTGTTTTGCCTGTGTGCAACATGTATGCCTAGTGCCCACAAGGGCCAGAAGAGGACATCTGATTCCAGGGAGCTGGAGTTATATAGATGGTTATGAGCCGCCATGTAGCTGCTAGAAATCAAACCATGCTCCTCTGGAAGAGCAGCACGTGCTCTGAACTGCTGAGCCATCACTATTTGTCACGGACATAGATCTAGTTGATTTCTTTCTTTCTTCAGTTTTGTGCTGTTCTTTGCCTGAGTCCTTTGCTGCCTCTAGGTTGCAGACTTCTACAGCATCAAACTGGGAACACGTAATGGAAAAGGGAACTAAATTGTACCTCACGATTCAGATCCCAGGGACTTACCTAGTCAGGCTATTTACCTCTGTCCATCTTTCAGTCTTCTATTCATTTTATGGATAATGCCCAGTGCTCCTAACTGGACTTCATTTTTTCTCTATGGGAAATTATTTGTTAGTTTTCCCCAGCCCCTTTTTTCCCCAAACACAGTGTTTTTATTTCCAGAGTTCTAACCTCATCATTGGTGGGAAAGTAGGAAAGATCTTTTATCATTCCAGGGGCCTCTATGCTGGCATGTTATTAGTGAACACACAGACATGCAGCATGCTGAGTTTGGTAAACTAACGACAATATTCAGTCTCTCTCTAGTAGAGCAACATGTGTCAACTGACTTTTGGTTCCATAAGAATCCTGGATTTAGGATTTTCACCTACAATTCCTATCTGTGAAGGTTTGGAAACATCTGAAAGAACAGTAGACAGGAAAGAAAATGCAGTTTCCACCATGTAGTCAAACATCCAATTAAAGTTCTTCATTGATTCTTCAAGAAAACTGGGTGACTCTGTTTCTTTGACTGCTGCTGCAGTAGCTTTAGATCCACGGTCAGAATATGAAGATCCCACTTGCTATCTGAGAGTCTATTTTTCATCTATTCCACTGTATGTGTACAGTTTATTTCTAATTACTGCCTCATATTTTCTGTAACTGGGATATGTTGTCAACTGTCACCCCAAGGATCACAGGCATCTAGCTGTCTTGAAAAAAAATGAGTCACTGTTGGAACCCAATAACTTGTCAGGTGCTTTTTTTCCATATGACGTTGACTAGTATCTTCTAACAGCCACTGATATTATGGTTAATAGCCTGAAAAGCAGACTATACCTAGGAAAGTTAGCCCCCAGGTTAAAAAATGCAATGTGGAAGCCAAGACCAGCACTGGACCTTCCAGACATGTCTACACCCCCAACTTCACACTCAGTCTCTGTACCTGTAGCTCCTACACTAGGAACACCAGCTCCTCTTGGTAGCTGTAATCGTCGTCAGTCTTTCTCTGTGACAACTTCCTCATCTTTACTTTTGCCTCTGTATTTATAACCTCTACCTTCCCCGCAGCAATCTGTACTGGTCCTATGCCTGCTGACTTAACTGAATTAAATACAGAGGACATTAATGAAACGCACATTTGATCGTATCTGTGAGAGAAAATTAAGAGAGTGGAAAGGAAGACACACATCTTAGTTCTGCACCTCTTGGGCTGGGATCCAGGACTGAATGAAAGAGAAGGAGAAAGCTTAGCAGAGCACCAACTCTGTATGCTTCCTGACTGGTGCCATGGACTGGAACACTCCCGACAACATGCCTTGATGGGCTGCATTCCTCTCAACAGTGAACCAAAACAGGGCCCCCCCCCCCCCCCCCCGGTTAAGTTGCTTTGTGTTAGAAAGTTGGACTCAGTGATAGGAAAAGTAACAACTCCAGGTCTTATCATCATTTCCTTCCATTCATGATACATCGAAAAATGAAAGTATATGAAGGTTCCTGTGCTGGTTTGAATATGCTTGGTCCAGGGAGTGGCACTACTAGAAAGTATGGCCTGTTGGAGTGGACATGGCTTTGTTAGAGGAAGCATGTCATTGTTGGAGTGGGCTTTGAGACCCTCCTCCTAGATGCCTAGAGACAGTCTTCTCCTGTTTGACTTCAGAACGAGATGTAGAACTCTCAGCTCCCCTAGCACCGGGCCTGCCTGGATGCTGCTATGCTCCCCAAGTTGATGATAATGGACTGAACCTATGAACTTGTAAGCCAGCCCCAATTAAATGTCTTTTATAAGAGTTACCTTGGTCATGGTGTCTCTTCACAGTAATGGAAACCCTAACTAAAACAGCTTCCAAACCATGTACTGGTATTAACAAAAAAGTAATTAGAGAGGAAGTGGCAGGAGGATCAAAACTCAAATCCAGCCTTGGCTGAAAAAAGAGTTCAAGCCCATCCTGGGTTACCTGAAACCCTGTCCCCCAAAAAATCAAAAGATGACTCAGAGCTTAAGAGCCCGTGCTGATCTTCAGAGGATCCGAGTTCTCTGCAGGAGCAGTCAGGCAACTCACCACCAGCAGCAACTCCAACTCTAGCATCATCTCGACCTTCCAACTGTTGCAACCCTTTAATACAGTTCTTCACATTGTCGTGACCCCCAACCATAAAATTACTTTCGTTGCTACTTCATAACTGTAAGTTTGCTACTATTATGAATCATAATGTTAATAGCTTTGTTTTCCAATAGTCTTAGGCAACCTCTGTAAAACTCACAACCCACAAATTGAGAACCTCTGCTCTAGAGAATCTGATTTCCTCTTCTGGCTTCTGTGGCCACTCCACTCACATGGCACTCATGCAGACACAATTAATTAAATGTTTGAATTACTAAAAAATTCAGAGGTTAAGGTTTGTTACCCTAGCAAGAAGGCACACAAGGTAGTAATCACTTGTAAAAGAAATACTGAAATGGTATACACAGAACCCAAGCTAACAAGTGAAAACAGAAAGAATGAAGAGTAAAGGGGAGAAAATTGACTGTGGGAAGACTTGAGGTTGAAAAACTACCACAAACTGTTGTTTATGAGACTGAAATTGATCAAGAACTACAGAGGCACTGATCCTCACACAAAACTACTGTGAAGGAGAATTTTCAAATTCAATTCATAGTCTGATGGGATTTTACAAACTAAACAGTATTAAAATGGTAACTGAAAAGAGAAAGAAAACTCTTTCACTCTGAAAATAAGATAAGTCTACCTGGGCATAATGGTACATGCCTTTAATCCCAGCACTGGGGGAAACAAGGGGTTGGGTAGAAGCAGGTGGAGCTCTGAGTTCAAGGCCAGTCTAATCTGGCCTACATAGACAGTCCCAGGACAGGACAGCCAAGGCTACACAGAGAGAAAGAGAAAAGGTCTGGGGTGGGATGTAGCTCAAAGGGAAGGAGGCTGATTGCTAAGCGTGGCTGAGACCTTGTTTCATCACCAGCACCACACCAAAAAAAATTACTTTACAAAGTTACTTTTACTATACACTACTTCACCTATATATGTTTTTAAGAAGAAACAAATCTGAAGCTCCAAAAGGTAATTACTTTCTTTCAAAACACATCAATTCACTCAACTCAATAAGACAGATCAGTACGTTAAATGTAAAGCTGCAATACAGTTTCCTCCTTCACTCCGGACTGACTGGCCTGTCAAATTCATTTGCCCTTATTACATGCTGCCATAGGCATATGCTCCTCTGTTGTTTGTGAGCAAGGCAGGACAATATACATCCAGCTTTAGTGCAACATACTTAACAAATGAATAAAATCTGCGCACACTGTTAACATAATTCACCACCTTGGCAAATGATTTAACATTAAACAGCACCGATGAACCTTTAGCTTCCTCTCTTTTCAAATGCCTCTTTTTAGTATGTATGTTCAATAGTAAGGTGTTACAAACTACAGCAGCAGATTGTTAATAAGTCCATACAACCAAAAAGGGTTCAAGTAGTTTTTACAAGCAATACAACAAACTCTTAATTTATGCTTTTACTTGAAATGATAGAAAACATTACTCTCCATTTCATACCTTGGAGGAAGAACTTTAACTTTCTTTCAACAAGAAAAAAAACCTGGTTTGTTTCTAAATAAATACCCAGTTTATTTCAAAAAAATGTTAGTTATACATAAAAGAATGGTTATATAATTTGCAGATGGTAGTATAAACTATAAAATGCCAAACATCCAGAAGTTCAATAAAGGTATTAATATTATTAACGTTTTAAGTGTTTATTGTAATAGTACTTTTAAAATTAACTTCTAGAAGGCTGAAACACCACTGCAATATCTAACCAGTAACAGGAGAGAATGGTCTCTACAAGCAACCTTGGAAATCTGTCACCAGAATTAAGTTACTTAAAATGTTCTGTCACTGATGAGATGAAGGCACAGGATGCACACTTATTGAGTCTAAGGATGACACTGAGCTGACAGGCATCAGTAATTAAATACGCTACTACCAAGAATTTTTTTATCTTAATAACCAAAATAAAAGAAATTCAAATCTAGAAAGCACATCTTTCCTTGGAGAAATTGGGACAGGACAACTAACAAAACTCTTAGTATCACTACTGGAGGAAATACCCAACCCTAAGGATTTTAAGCTCAAATCAAGGGCAAAGTAAGTTAACAAACCAACATACCTATACAAAAAAGGAGTATTGACACAAAGTAAGAAAATCGAAGGAAACATACTTAGGTCTTGTGTCCAGAAATTTCTGCAAGAAAGTTTGATATACACAACCTTCCAACTGCAAAAAATGTAGCAGTCATAAACATCAAGGTCACACTGTTATTACATGTGGCCACTGGCCACTGCCCTGCTGTCTCCTACTGGCAACACTAATAAGAAGACCTCTACTTATTTTGGTCAGGTCATATTTATGCATATTATGCTCAAGTATGGGGTCTAGATGTCAAAGAGAATTTACAAACACTTGGAATGTGTTCAGCAAAATAACCAAAACAGCAAGGAAGGTAGTATAATAGAAGATTTCTTAGAAAAAGGAGAAGTATCCTGGAGGCTTATTATCACCAGCTGTATTGCTTAGAGGTGAAAAGGTTTCAGTAATGCTTTGATGACATACTTTGTAGGCCAAAATAATCAATGTAAAGAAGCCCCATCTGAACTTCAAAGAAATTCCCTAGCAATCTACATCCGGTCAAGAGAGTGGTGTAGAGCTAACGGTCCTAGTCTTCAAGCACAAGAAACGTCGAAGAGTTCAAGTTAGATAATAAAACCTCTAAGAACCTGATCAATCGTTTGGTTATGTCTGCTCGTGAATTGGAATGACAAATTTATGCAACTTTTTGGTAAAACTGGCCCATAAGATGCCTTAAAACTTCGGAGATGGAAGTGTAGGGGAAGAAAAAGAGAAGTCTTCAGAAAGAGAAACAAAGACGTGGCGGGGTTTTACGACTTCAGCATCTGCTTATCCCTCACTCTCCGCCCCCTACCCTTCCTCCTTCCCAGAGGCCATACCCCGTCTTTGCGGGATCGAAGGCCACCATCTTCGAAAACCTGGGCTTCCCCCAGGACACAGGCAGCCAGGTAGTCGCCATTTGAGTACACAGGGAGCCAGAGAGAGTGCGCAGGGTTAGAACTGTATCCTTCGTCTACCTCGAAGCCTCGTCCCCACCGCCACCCCGACACCTTACATCCATCCCCCGAGCACCCGAGAAAGATGCCAAGACAGACAGCGGAGAAGATGGCGTCACCTGTCACAGCAGCAGCACTCGCGTCCAACTGGAACCAGCCTAGGTCACACTCAATTCGTAGATGCCCCCCGACGAGGCTCCCAGGACAGACCCAGAGCAGCAAAGAAAATCGGCCTATTCCCTCACTGACACGACCCGGCGACCCGAACTGGCGCGCCCGCACTTCCGGTACTTCCGGAAGTCCCGCCCTCAAATATGTTCCTTAAAAAAACAGACCGGAAGCTCCGCCCCACGCCCAACGGCTGCGGAAGTTCTTTCCTAGTCTCCTTCGCAAGGTCCTACTGGCTTGTTCCGCGCCGATAGTCTCCTGTTTTGGCTTTCGGTTTTGACGCGGGTTCCAGAAGACCTCGACTATAGCCTAGCAGTGCGCTGAGCCAAGACTCAGCGAGTGACTGCAGAACGAGTATGGCGTCCCCTGGTGGCGCAAGTAGGCTCAGCGCTTTCCCTGCTAGGAGCTTTCCCAAGATGCGCATAGGCGCTACTAGACCACTAGACCCCAAATTCTGAACTACACACTAATGGTACTCACGATCCGTGCACGAATTTCTCCCCAAGACCCCGTAGCGTCGGTAACACGAGAAAAGCACATGCAGCCTCCGGGACCGTGGGTACTTACCACTGCAGGGGTTCCTGTGAGGGGTCCACAGTCAGGCAGGTTTTAAGTCCATCTGTCCTAAAAACTCGCACAAGCCAAGAACTGGAAAGGAAAATAATCTATTAAAATGCAAAGTCAAGTGTACTATTTAACGTAATCAGTTTCAGAATCTCTCAAATCCAACTGCTTTACAGGCTGACTTGCTAGGAATGGCTTCTCAGGCAGGGCTCAGTGGGAGTCTTGCTAGCTGGCTGCAGGAGAGCCTGGTGGAGATAGAACTATTAATATTTCAGCTTATCTGCAGAAGATGACTCACCCAGTTTCCTTCTGAAATATCTGATCACCATTGGCTAAGAAGGGAAAACAGAATCAGCTGTTCACTGCAAAAGGTGGGACTTGAGCTGCTTTTTTTTTCCCCCTTTAATCTAGGTTGGGAAGACCTACATAACATACTGGAACCGTTATGTAAACAGCCTGGTATTTCCGAGCAACTTTAACTGGATGTTTAAAACTCAAAGTAAAAGCATGAAAGTATTTTCCTTCTATATGGGTCAACATTCTTCCTCTTCCTATAAGATAAAACTAAAGGTTCAGATTCAAGAAGCAGTAATGCAATTATGTTTGCTGGAGAAGAAACAAATTTATCGTATTTGGAGGCTCGAATAACCAAAGTATTCTATACAAGAAAATGTGAGGTTACTTGTGTATTAAGTATAATATTTAAAGTTTATCACTAGTAACAATTCTATAAATATGAACTGAGGAAAAAGATTTGGCTTCTCAGAGAAATCTGTCAAACTTGGAGGCTGTGATATTTATTTAAGAAAATTTTAATTGTAACAATGAATGCATAAGACATTCTGCTGTTAATGATAGCCAGCAGAAAGCACTGTAAACCACAATTCCATATCCAAGTGACAGTCCACTAGGTTTGCAACAAAGCAGCCACATCTGGATGCCACTTAAGATACTTTTAATGGAAGTACATTTTATCTTTGATGTATTTAGAGTTCCACAAAAAAAGAAGGGGGTGTGGTGGTTTGGATAAAATGGCCCCCATAGGCCCATAGGGAGTGGCATTATTAGGAAATGTAGACTTGCTGGAGTAGGTGGGATGTTGTCGGAGGAAGTGTGTGCCTGGGAGCAGACTTTGAGGTCTCGGAAGTTCAAATCTGGCAAGTGAGTCTCAGCCTCCTGCTGCCTTCGGATCAAGATGTAGAACTCTGAGCTCCCTCTGCACTACCATGTCTGCCTGCATGCTGCCATGCTTCCCACCAAGACAATAATGGACTGAACCTCTGAACTGTCACCAGCTCCAGTTAGATGTTCTTTGTAAGAATTGCTATACTCATGGTATCTCTTGACAGCAATGAAACCCTAAGAGGTAGCTGTCTGTTAAGAACACCGAGTCTACTGAGCAGAAGACCCAGGTTCAAGTCCCATTACCCACATGATAGGTCACAACTGTCTGTTGTTAGGGTTCAGAAATTGCATCACAAACCATATAAACATGGATCTCAGGTAAGCAATAATGGTTTATAGAACACACACCCCAAGACTGATCAATCAGGACCACAAAAAGGACTCAGGAACCTAATTTTGTAGTACCAGTCTGTTCTTGGGGCAGGCTTTTTATAGGAAAAACCAGGTTCAAAGGTTTAAAAGGCAAGGAGGAGAGCAGTACAAAATTTTGCCTAACTAGACAAAAGTGGTATCTGCTAACCTTTAAGCTGAGTGTTCCTGAGTGAGGTAAGAGGGGTGGTGGTAAACAGGAATTTCAGAGCATTGAGATAACAAAGCATAAGTATTATAATAATAACTTTTTGGCTTATTAGTAGCATTCTTCAGTGCCAGCTGTGGATAATTACTTCTGGGAAGTGGAGTCTGAGAACCTGAACTTAATTTCATCTTCTGAGCAAAATAGAGACTGAATACAAAATGGCTATAGTTATGTTAAAAGGAGCAGGCCTCAACATCTATAATTGCAGTTTTATAGGCTCCAATGTCTTCTTCTGATCTCCTCAGATATAAGGCACACATATGGTGTACATGTATGCAAAATATTCATACACATAAAATTTTAAAAGTTTAAAGAAAAAATCAGCAGGGCAGTGATTATGCAGGCCTTTAATCCTAGCACTTGGGAGGCAGAAGCAGGTGGATTTCTGAGTTCGAGGCCAGCCTGGTCTACAGAGTGAGTTCCAGGACAGCCAAGACTGCACAGAAAAACCCTGTCTCGAAAAACCAAAAAAAAGAAGACCAGCCTGATCTATATAGTGAGTTCCAGGACAGCCAGGCCTATACAGAAACCCTGTCTTGCAGGGGTTGGGGGCAGAGCCTAAAGTCACAGAGTAAGAGGCAGAAGTGAAACTCTTTGCATAATATTAGGAGTTTAGAACGTGCTTTATGAATCTGAGTTACATAAAGGAGCATTACTCATACATAATGTACTTGTATTGTACCTTCCAAATCTTACATTTCACCATCTCAGGATTATATACAAAGACATCATTGTGAAGATATCACACTCCCCAGATCTCATGGCAACACCTAAATAACAGAATCTTCACAAAGTACAGTGTTGAAATGCAAATATTATATTGTGTTAGTTTTCCGTTGGCTATGATCAAAATGCCCGATTTAAAAAAAAAGGGACAATTTCTTCTGATACATGGTTTCAGGGGAATTAGTTCATAGTCACTTGTGCAGGATATCATGGTGGTAGGAACATTTGGCAGAAGAAATTCTTCACCTAATGTCAGACAAGAAGCAAAGAACAAGGCAAGGAGAGGCCAGGAATAATATACTCTTAAAACTTATCTCTGGTCTTAGACCCCACCTATAGAGTTTCTCGATTCTTCCAAAGTAGCACTCCTATCTGAGGAACATGCACCCAAAATGTGACTCTGTAGAGATCGTTTTGTATTCATACCATAACATTCTGCCCTTGGGCTCCAGAGACTCATGGTCACCTCACAATGCTAAGTGTAGTTAGTCTACTCCCAAGAGTCCCCAAAAACTGTAACAATTCCAAAGAATACTCCAAAGACTAAGTTCAAGATCTATAATTTTTAAAGTGTGTGTGTGTGTGTGTGTGTGTGTATACACATAAATACAATATTCTAAGGAGTCCAGAAGATAGTGTGGCTCTCCTAGAGTTATAGGCCACTACAACCATCTGGACTTACTTCTAAGAATCAAACTTAAGTCCACTACAAAAGCAGTTCTTACTGTTAACAGCTGACCTAACTGTTGACCACCATCTCAAACACGTAAATGCAAGTTTCTTCTGAAACCCAAAACCAACTTAGCTATGAGTCCGTATAAAAACAAGTCACATCTTCCAACATTCAAAGGTAAAAAACAAAAATTGCTGTTATACAAGGATGAATAGGAGAAGGAGTCCAAGGTATAATTCCTAAGTTTCATCTCTTTGTATACTTCCCATATAGAGAGGTAGTTGTATGCCCCTGAATTGCATAAAGAGGCCTATGCATGCAGAGAAGACTTCTATCATACATTCATAGTCATGCATTTGGATTGGACCAAAACAAGACTAAAATTCAGCATGGAAGCCATTAAAATGTGTAGCTTCCTGGAAGGCTTGTGGAAGGGTTGGGGGAAGGCTTGAGGAATCCAGAGGGGATAGGAACTCCATAAGAAGACCAACAAAGTCAACTAACCTGGACCCTTGGTGGCTCCCAAAGACTGAACAACCAACCAAATACAAGAGAACACAGGGGCTGGACCTATCCCACCGCCCCAGACATAGGTACCAGATGTGCAGCTTGGACTTCGTGTGGATCCCCCAACTGTGAGCACTTACCCTGACTGTTACCTGCATGCTGACCCTGTTCCCCTAACTTGGCTGCCTTATCTGGCCTCAGTAGGAGAGGATGTACATAGTCCTGCCGTGATTTGAGGTGCCAGGATGGGTTGGTACCCAGGAGGGACTTCCCCCTTCTCAGAGGTAAAGGGAAGGGAGGAATAGGAGGAGGGGTCATTTGAGAGGGAGACTGGAAGGAGGGGAGGCTACGATTGGGATGAAAAGTGAATAAATAAATAAATTAATGGGAAAAGCATGTGGCTCCATATCTGGTGTACACAGTGGGACTTTGACAGCCTTTTATAGCCTACATACCACTCTTTTGGGCTTATCACTGTGGCTTTCTTTAGCAAATATTCCATATTTCTAGTATTCTAGGGTCTCTATTGCAGCTTAAGGTTCACATTCACAGCTTCCTGTATCATCTCTCAGAGGCTGTCTAGAGGGCATCCTGACCTGATAAACATCTCCTGTCCTCTGAGTCCTTCCTGTGAAATCTTGGCTGAATCCTCCATGACTACATTGTTCTTGCATCCTGCCTGTAAGCCTGCAAAACCAGCATCATGTGCACAGCGCCAAGTTCAACCACCCAGATCCAGACCCTTTGGGGTCATAACAGTACTGGCCTCAGATTCTGGGTGGCTGACCTCAGAAAAGTATTTCTTGAGGTGGCCCTATACCTCATGGCTCTGCAGTAATCTCAAAGAGAATGTCAAAATGGGTTTACAGTTTTACACCTGAGTCCATGATGGGTAGAGTTGGCCAACCCCTGAAATGTTGTGAAGACATCTTTTCTACTGTCCCAGTGCACATTGCAAGATATCTTTTCATTTTGTCTGCTGTTTTGTGTTTGCTTGAGATAGTAACTCATGCAGCCCAGAGTAGCTTCAGACTCACTATGTAGCCAAAAATTTTGAGATCAAGTGCTGGGATTACAGATGCATGCCACCACACTTAATTTTCTTTTCTAAAAAGTAAATTTATAATTGGCCTGCAAAATAATGGTTTCATTGTGACACACGCACACACACGTACACGTACACACACATACATGATCCTTATTAAATCCCTTTATTGCCCTCTGTGCTCCTCCCATCTCCTCCTCACTGGTCTCCTTCTCTCCCCCAAGTAGCCCCTATTGTTTTCATGCTACATATATTTCATTATTCATCGGATTGCTGCCGCTGCCCTTGATTTATACTTCTTTCTCCCCATCATAGTCCCTCTTCTACTGTATGCCCTTCAACAATGTGTGAAAACGTGTAGATAAATTTAAATATACATTCCACATAGAAAGTACGGTACTTTTTGTCTTTCTGAGTTTGGCTTATTTTGCTTAACATGAAGATCTAAGGTTCAGTCTGTTTTCCTGCAAACAAATCTCCTTAACAACCATACCCTACTCTTCCATAGCCATGAATTTGCTGTTCTTCTGGCCAGACTCCCTGCTTTTTCAGTCTTCCTCCTCTGCTTTGGCTTCCAGTTCCCACTGAAAATAGACTTAAAAATCCTCCAGTTTTGTCCACCCCAAAATATGAACACTAAGCTGTCTTAAATTTCTCTGCTGAATTAATTAGTTCATTACCTTTAAACTTCACACCACTGAAAGTCTCAGGATGTGGGTAGAAAGTAGACAAATTCTTAGCTAGAACATAACATGAGTGACCTCTGGGCTGATACCCAATAGAGTATTTGAAATTTCTGTAACCACTAGAGGCCTCCAGAGCAATGCCTCCTGTCTGCATTTCTACTGCATTCTGGTCTACAGAGTTCGTACAGAGTAACATAACATTCTAGGCCTTCTCTAGACTACCTCAAATTCTTATAAATTCCTCCTGCAAAACAATACCAATGACTTAAGAACCACACTGTTACTGGGTATAGTGGCCCAAACTGTAATTCCAGACCTTGTAAACTGAAACAGAGTGATCACCAGATTTAGACAAGTCTGAGCTATGCATAGTTCCAGGCCAATCTGAACTACACAGTGAGGGCCAGAATAAATAAACAAATAAATAAAAATATTCAACATTGTCAGGTAGTCGCTGCAGTGATTCTACTTCCTCTACTTACTATCTTTTTTGTCTCTGTCACCAAGTACTTGACAGAAATAACTTTAACATGAAAGGATTTGTTTTGGCTCATGGTTTTCAAGGCTTCTGTCCTTGCTTCTGTGGGCTCCTGAGCTTGTGGCAAAAGTATGCGGCAGAGAGGAGGGGGCCAGGGTAAGCTATAGCTCAAGTATGTCCTCAGTGGCCTACCTGCTCCAGTAGGCCACCTTCTTACCTTTCACCACTTGCTAACACCACAGTAATTCCACTGTTATAAATCTATTACACATTAGGTCACAGGCCAACCTCAGATGGCATTCCTTAGGCACTGTTCACCTTACACTAGAGAGAAGGTCTCTCACTGACCTGGAGATTGTAAGGACCCAGAAAGAGGACCCCCCCAACTCAAGTCCCGATCAGCGCACACCCAAGGAGACACGAGACACTGACTTGATGCAAAATAGCAAAAGGCAGTTTACTAACAAGGGCACTTGGATCAAAACTCATCCCACGCAGGGGAGAGAATTTCGATGAAGACCCCAGGAAGTTTAGAACTTTTATAGGGGGAGGCACAAGGGAGAAGGGAAAAGCAGGAAATTCTGGCGCAGTTACATATAATTGGATATTTCAAACATCAGCACTTTGCATAAGCAATCATTTTGACAGGCTGGATGGCCCACTATTTTTGACCATGAAGCCTCAGACCTTCTAGGATAAACACCAGGTGGCCCATTACTCACTTGGGCATGTTTAGACTGGTCAAGATTTGCCTTTGGTTGTTTCTACATTTCTGGTCACCTCGTCCCTAGAGGGGCTTGATATTTTTATTATGGCTATTCTCAGCAAGCTCAGCAAGCTGTCCTGCGGTCTTTGCCAAGTTGTTTGTGGTCTCTGCTGAGCTGTTTTAATTTTTACCCTTACAGAGATCATCAGGTAAGCTAGGCCAGTGGTCAGAGAGCCCCAGGGATTTATGTATGTTTGCCTTGAGAACTCTGGGTTTACGAGAATATCCTACCATCCCCGGTTGGTTTTGTTTGTTGATTGTCTTTGGGACTGGGTTTCACTATGTAGCCTTGGCTGGTTGAACTCATAACTCAAAAGTCCATTTGTCTCTGCCTCCTGACTTCTGGGATTAAGGCATGTATCACCAGATCTAGTCCATGCCCATCTTTTTTATCTGGATTCTGGAAATAAAACTTAAGTTTTCATGCTTGCACTTCACCACCTAAGCCATCTCCCAACCTTCAAATGCTGTGTGTATTTTAAATATTTCAAGAATATTCTCACACACATGTTTCATTGTCCCCCTTCCTAAAGGATTCCAAATATTCAAAGAAAATTAAGTGAGGTCATAAGGTAATGGAAGAATCAATGAGCCCGCAGCTCAGCTCTGTACCACACTACTTAGGAACCTGAGATGAGAGGGCCACAAGTCCGGTGACTGTCTGGACTAGAAAGTGAGCTGAAGGCAAGCCTGGGCAACTTACTGAGAAGCTATCTCAAAGTTTTTAAAGTGAAAGGAGTGGGAGTGGGGCCCAGTGGTACACTGCTCACCTAACATGTGTAAGGCCCCAGGCTCAGTCTTCAACAATGGGTATAATAAGACCTTTGTAGTGCCTAGGATTTTACTGTGACAATCATTGACTAGTTTTCAAACTGAGTGTGTTAATGAGCTTTTCATTGTGGTGATCACACACCTGAGTAAAAAAGAGAAGGAGATATTGACTTTGGTTCATCATTTCAGAAGTGTTAGTCCATGGTCACTAGGCTGTACTGACCTTGAGCCTGTGCGAACAGGAAGGTAGTCATCGTGACATAGAGGGCAGGACAGAGCAAAAATGACTACCTTACTGAAGCCAGAAGGGCACAGGCAGAAACAAATGATAATCTTCAAGAATGTGCGCCCAGTAAGCTAGTTCCTCCAACGAGGCCCTGGCCTAGAACTGTCCATTAGCTCCTAACAATTCCATCATTTGCCAGCACAGTGGGATTAACCCATTGATACGATCATAATTGATACGATCATAGTGCTCATGATAGCATGACCCCAGGTTCAACCTCTGACTCTGCTGTATTGCTGCACCAGGGAACAAGCGTTCAACACATGGCCTTTGTGGGTAATTCTCTATCCAAACCATGAACAAGAAGAAAAAAGAATTTCCATAAATGTGTATTTCTTCTTTAAGATTTTTAAAACTCAGTTTATTGATTGGATTATTCTGCCACTTTGTTTCTTGTTTCATCACCCATAAATACATAAGAAACCATAAAACTGTTTACAAAACTAGTCATAATGTAACATGCAATGGTTGAAGAAAACCCCTGAAATAATGCCTAAGGTTCAATGCCTGTACACTGCAATCATATGTAATTAGGAAAAAAAGTAAGGTTTACATTTCTAAATCCCTATATTGTTCATCTCTGCTTACCCTTTGAATCGTATACTCACATTCTTAATGTTGTTGACTGGGTCAGAATGGGATTCTGACACAAAAGCAGAAATACAAATCTAAAGTAAGCAATACATAACAAAGGCCAATTCAAAACGAGTGTAGGACTCTCCGAATAAGTCCTCTAAAAAGTTCAATTAAAAATAGAGAGCATCTAACAATTGGGATTAAAGTTGAAAGGACATGAAAAGCCAAGGAATTCCCCCAGGAGACTATAACCATGAAGTATTGGAAAAGTCATAGACCCCAGTAATGAAGTTATGAAATGTTGCTGAGTTCCCCTGAAGTATGAGTCTAGAACTACCTTCCTTCTAACCTTCAATGGTAAACACAGCTAAAGTACCTATTCCTGGGCTACTAAGTTTTACTTCCCTTCTTTTTTTTTTTTTGGTTTTTTAAGACAGGGTTTCTCTGTGTAGCCCTGGCTGTCCTGGAACTCACTCTGTAGACCAGGCTGGCCTGGAACTCAGAAATCCACCTGCCTCTGCCTGCCAAGTGCTGGGATGCACCACCACAGCCCGACTTTACTTCCCTTCTATCTTTATAATGTTTCCCCTTTTTCTAGCATTCTTTTGATCAAATAAAAACAAACAAAGTAGAGTAAAATATTTCAACCCAAACATGGTGGTGCACACCTGAAATCACAGCACTTAGGAAGCCCAGGTAGGCAAGTTGGAAGTACAAGAGAAGCCTAAGGGTGTGTCACATCTCAAATACTTCAGCAATAGAAGTATTGTGTCAGCAATAGAGACACACTACTAGTTTAAAGCCAGCCTGAGGTTACATGATATTTCAGTCACTGTCCTTGCCACAGGGAAACACCATTAGTTCAAGGCTAATCCAGATAGATTACTTACGTCTTAAAAAACTCCAGTCACAGGCCTTTGGTTTGGTCATTTGAGAAAATGCTTCCACTCTTCCCACTCTTTTTTGGGGGGGGGGGGGGTTCAAGACAGGGTTTCTCTGTGTAGTCCTGGCTGTCCTGTAGACTAGGCTGGCCTCGAACTCAGAAATCTGCCTGCCTCTGCCTCTCAAGTGCTGGGATTAAAGGCGTGTGCCACCACTGCCCAGCTTTTTTTTTTTTTTGGGGGGGGGAGACTCCACTCTTTTGGTTTTTTTAAAGATTTTAATTTTTTTATGTGAATGAGTGTTTGCCTGCATATATACATATATATACATATACATATACATATACATATACATATACATATACATATACATATACATGCACCACATGTGTGTCTGGTGTTAGTGAAGGTAAGGGAAGGTCTCAGATCCCCAGAGCTAGAGTTACAAATGGTTATGATCTGCAGTGTGAACTGAATTCAGGTCCTCTGCAAGAGCAGCCATTTCTTCATGTCTAAGCTTTTTCTCTAATGTGACCCTCTCCCCATCTTGATAGGAAAAGCTGAGGCTTCTGATGACAAAAAAAAAACCTCTGCTGAAAACCATTTCAAACATAATAGGTACAGGAGCTATGTTATAGGAGTAATACTTCAACAGCGTGCACCTGTGTGCAGCTCCCCCATGATGCCCACAGAGTATACACGTTGACTGGTGCTAGCATGAAGGTCGTCCAGCTGGTTGGTTCCTGGTTGGTTGGCTGTTTGGTTGCTAGTTCTTTGTTCAAAGAATTCTGAGCACCAGAGAGGGGATATCTGTTAATTAGACAATCAACCCCCACTTCCCACTTCAGCTCATATGAAGGAAAATAATACTAACAGGAATACTCATAATAAAGGATTATTATTCCTATTATCTATGACTTAATAGTATTTAGCAGTGTTTCAATAATGCTTCACACCTCAGACCAGCGCCCTGCCCAGGGAAAGGTGCCTAATGTGTCTCAAGATTATTGGTGATATTAATATGATTGCTTAATAGTGAATAATGAAATGTGTCAACATTTGGAGCACTTGCTTAATTCAGTACCTCAGTATTTTCCAAATGACCAATGCGTATTACAAAATCATACATAGGAAATATGCACTTGAGTTCCACAGGCATTGGGCTGGGAAGAGGGTTCAGGTGAAAGGTGAAAGCATGAAAACCTGAGGTCAGATCCCCAGCACCCATGGAAAAAGCCAGACATGTCAGTGTGTATCTGCAACCCAAAACTGGGGACCAGAGGCATGAGGATTTGCTGGCTATACAATATAGCTAAATCAATGAGCTCCAAATTTAGTGAGATACCCTCTCTCAAAAAATAAGGAGATGGAGGGCCTGGTGAGGTAGCTCAATGGGTAAAGACGCCTGCCCCAACCCTGAAGACCTGAGCTTGCTGGAAGGAGAACTGACTCTCTTGTTGACCTCTAACCTCAACTCACCTCTGAGCATTGTGCTATGCCCACATCCCCTCACAAACAAAATATTAATGTCAATATTGTGAAAATAAAATGTTAATAAAAAGCAACAGAGGAAGACATTATGTACCTGAACACATACATGCACATGATGCATACACTATACATATACACTACAAAAATAATGTTACTGGTGTAATAGATTAAATGAACTTCTTCACAATTACGTCAGTTACTATTATATTTATTCATTTATTTACTTGGTTGTTTGAGACATGAACTTTTCCCCCAACTGCATCACATCTAGTAATTAATTCGTTTTTCCAGTAATTAATTAATGTGTTTTTCTGTGTAGCCCTGGCTGTCGTGGAACTCACTTTGTAGACCAGGCTGGCCTCAAACTCAAGAGATCTGCCTGCCTCTGCCTCCTGAGTGCTGGGTTTTAAGACGTGTGCCACCAAATTTACAAAACTTCACATAGCCTCTAATAACCTTGAGTCACTGAACTTATTAAGAATGGACTTTCACTTGACGGTCTAATGACTGTCAAATTAATCCAGTCCAAACGCTGTTTCCACAATCGGCCACTGCATTTAACTTTGCTGAACAAAACTATTCCGCATTGCAAAGCGCCTTGGGAATTATCGCTGCTGCATATCTACAGAATCATCTTACTGGAAACAGACTGGAATAGCATGTTGGGGACGCAGGAGTAAAGCTTCCAAACTAACGCATTAATAATGATTTTTTGTTTTTTTCTTAATTCCCATCAAGACCAACTAACAGGAATTTCAGTAAGAAAACTGTAGTTGTCAGAGCTCGCATCTCAAGACGTCTGACATCATCACGCACAGACACCCTTGCAGAGCAGGGGCCCGCCCTAGCCTTGCCTCCAGCTGATTGGCGTGCCCGAGCATGGTCGAAGGTGCCATTGGCTGGCGACCGGCCACGTCGAACCCTCCTCTAGTAGCCTTCCCAGTAATGACGCTTCCCCCACCGCGAAGCAGCTAGACGTGCAGACCGTCTCAGCTTTCCACCGTGAGTCGCCAACACCCTCGGCTCGGGTCCCAGGGTCGCAATCACTCCTTGGAGACCTCCAGCACGTCTGCCAGAGCCACGCGCAGGGAAGGTGGTGCCACCGCGCGCCAACCTGGCGCGGCCGTGACGTCAGGCTTGCATTAGATTAGCAATTGGCTGGAGGCATGTGGCGCGGACGGACACTGGCGCGAGCGATTGGATGTGCCGTTAGGGGGCGGGGCCTGGGGGCGGAGCATGCTGCGGAGAGTGTTGAAGTACCGGGATCCGCACAGCTTCTCAACACCTCCAACTGGAATCTCTGGTAAGCTTCCTTTCTATTTGGGGAAGGATGGTAACAGGGGACCAGGAGGGGTGGGTGGCTGTATGAAGCTGAGATGACACGGTTTCCCAGCTTGGCTTGCCGTGGTGGCCTTTGGCGTTCGGGACTGGGTGCCTGGTCCTGGAAAGCGTTGGGTGATCCTCAGGGTTGTCCATAGAAACGCCCTGAGGAGCGATCGAGCAGTCCGAGAAATGCTGGGTTACATAGCCCTTGGGGAGTTGAGTTAAAAAAAAAAAGAGACTTGAGAAAATCTGGTCTTCGCTCCACTGTGGAGCACTTCACTTGTCTTCTTCCAAAAATGAATAGATAGGTCTACTCCTAAGCTCTATTCTACTTTAAGAGAGATTTGCAGGTGCTGTGGTTGGTATATGTCCACGTGGGTTTTATAAAGAGATGGAAACACTTCTGTGTGTTCCTAGATTTTTTTTTTTTTTAGTTCGGTTATGTGCATTTGTATTTTCTGCGACTTTAAGTGGGTGAGAAATGTCACTTTATCCTGTGATCATGAAGTTCATTCTTTATATCCTGGCATTATGAGTTAAAGACGTTATTTCAGAAAGTTTAGTAATTCTGCACATTTGGAACCTATCTTAGGATATTAAGTTAGTTTATGATGTTGTAGATAAACTCTGTGAGTTGAAGTCCACATTCACTTCTAACAGTGCTTGTGTTAGAATGTCTGCACTACATTTATTTAGAAAACTGTAATACAATGACTTTTCTCTATGTTAGTGTTCTAGGTCAGATCAGACATTCTGTCACAATGCCTGAAATAAATACCAGCAATCTTGATGAAAAGCAGGTCCAGCTTCTAGCAGAGATGTGTATTCTTATTGATGAAAATGACAATAAAATTGGGGCTGACACCAAGAAAAATTGTCACCTGAATGAAAACATTGACAAAGGTACTGTCTTAAAGCATTCTATGTTATAAAGTGATTTGTCTAGACATTTAGCTGAGGAAAAACAATGAGATGAAAGGAATGTTTTCTCTTTTGGGGTTTGAGAGGGCCTCACTGTGTATAGCTCTGGCTGGCTGGTTGTCACAGAAACCTGCCCTCCAAATACTGAGAAATTCATTTCAAAATGCTGTCTTACCTTTCATTACAGTTAAATGGTGTACCAATAAAATCCTCCTTCCTCTCCTGTAATAGTTCCCCCCACTAAGCTGCTTCAGAATTATTTTGGGATTATAAAGAAGGAATAGACTATTATCACAGTTCTCAAGTCTGTCTCTCTGAAGATCAGAGAGAGGAGTAGGTATTGAAGGGAAATATGAACCTACACACACACACACACACACACATCAGGATACCAAATGATCTGGGTTAAAGAAAGAGCATTTGATATGCATCAAAGCTGCTGTTTCTTTTCCTTGGTGACTGAGTTTCTAGAACTCAGTCTGGTACTGGTTTTCTAGAACTGTTCTCCATAACAGCCACAGAGAACCTCCTGTTAGAAGACTGGAAAACAGCAGAACTGTCAGCAAGTGTTAATCATATTCTCAACGGCAGGAGGGAAAACTGGACAAATAGCTGGCAAAATCTGACCAATCATATTTGTTTTGCTTTTAGGATTAATACATCGAGCTTTTAGTGTCTTCTTATTTAATACTGAAAATAAGCTCCTGCTACAGCAGAGATCAGATGCTAAGATTACCTTTCCAGGTTAGTATACTTAATAAGGTAGATTTTGCTGGGAGCTGTATTTAACCTGACTGAACTATTGGAGTCAAGGTCCAGAAGGAACAGCCAGGCACGTGACTTCATTGATATTTTATATTAAATAATCAAAATCCAGTGAGTATAATCTTAATATCAGAATTATCTACATATTTTGATCTTGATTAAGAAAGCATTAAAACTTACCCATAAATGTCTTTTAGAAAATACTTACGGGAACCTGCTATAATTAACTTAAAATTCTATTTATCTGATTACTTATAAAACTTTTTTCTTGGTCTTTCAAGGATTTGGAAAAACTCTTCTTTGTTCATATTAATATTCCCCAGGTTGTTTCACCAATAGTTGCTGTAGTCATCCATTAAGTAACCCAGGTGAGCTGGAAGAAAACAACGCCATCGGTGTGAAACGAGCGGCGCAGAGACGCTTAAAAGCCGAACTGGGAATACCCTTAGAAGAGGTAATCGGTATTATTATTAGACAGCCTATAGCCTCAATCTAAGCATGTTAAGACACTGGTTAATTACCAGAAGGAAATTGTCAGCAATGCTTTGAGAGTGCTCTTCCATTAAATTCCAGGCCAATAACTTTGTTTTGAGATAGAATTTAACTATGTAGCCCAAGCTTGCCTTTAAATTCTTGATCCTCTTGCCTCAGCTTCCCAGTTGCTGGGATTACAGTAGTGCATGGTCTGTGTTTTCTAACTTCTTGATTTATGGAATTAGCCCTTCAATAAGGAATGGTATGCGCGTTTTTACTGTTTTGGCTTTTTTGAGACAGTGCCTTGCTGCCAGGTTCTAACCACCTTCCAACCAACAATCTGTTTGGCTTTGCCTCCTACATGCTGGGAGTGTTGGCACACATTCCAAACCCAGCTAAGTTTTTATTTTACTCTTTTTTTAAAAAATACCTTTCTAGCCGGGCAGTGGTGGCGCACGCCTTTAATCCCAGCACCTGGGAGGCAGAGGCAGGCAGATTTCTGAGTTCGAGGCCAGCCTGGTCTACAGAGTGAGTTCCAGAACAGCTTAGACTACACAGAGAAACCCTGTCTCGAAATAAAAAAAAAAAAATTACCTTTCTAGATTTGTTTATTTTATATGTATGAACGTTTTGCCAATATTTATGTGCACTATGTAGCACTATATATATGCCTGGTGCCCAAGGACGCCAGAAAAGAAGTTGTTACACCACCCCCCTCCCCATGGGTGCTGGGAATCAAATCTGGATCTTCTGGTAGGTCCTGCTGAGCCATCTTTTCAGCCTCCTTTAAAAAAAAAAAATAATAACCTAATTTTACTTTATGTCTGTTTTTTCTGCATGTGTCTCATGTGTGCTATCTACATACAGTACCAGAGGAGTCAGAAGTGGGAGTTGAATCCCTTGGAACTTGAGTTTAGGCCAGGTATTAGCTGCCATGTGAGTGCTAAGACTCAAATCTTACTCCTATGGAAGAACAAAACAGCACTTTTAACTCTTGAACTGTCTTTCTGGCCACTCTATTTTATTTATTTAGTATTGAGATTCCATGGATCTCATGTGGCTCAGGCTGACCTTAAACTTAAGCTGTAACTGAAGGTGACCTTGATCTGATGATCTGCCTGCCTTTATTTTCCTAGTGCTGAGAATACAAGTATACACCATAGTGTTGGGAATGGAACCCAGGGCTTCATCTATGCTTAGCAAGCCCTCAGTGAGCTAAATCCCAGCACTCAGGAGGCAGAGGTAGATGGCTCAGAGTTTCAGGTCAGTTGTATCTATGTAGAGAGTTCTAAGCTAGTCAGGGCTACATGGTAAAACTTTGCCTCAAAAATAGGTTGGATAGGTAGGTAGGTAGTTAGATAGACAGATATATAGATATATAGAAAATGTTTTTAGATGGAATGGAACAATTCCAGGGAAATAATTCATTCAGATGTGTGGCTCAGGTTCCTAAGGATGGCCACAGGAAAACATCTATCTCTGATTTAATCAATTATAACAGCCAACCTTGTAGACTTGAACAAAACTATGACTGTGATTTTAAGAAACAAATTTTAGGGCTAGCTAGCCTCTAGCTCACTGTGTAAACCAGGCTAGCCCTGAACTTATAGAGATCTTCCTGCTTTAGCTTTCAGCCAGCATGCTAGGACTAAAGGATTATACCACCGTGCCTGACTAAACTATCTTCCTTGAAGATTAAGACAAAGTGTCTTGTATGCAGTTGAATGGTGAATGTTTTTCTGTAATAGCAGCTTTAAAATACATATGCCACATTCTAGTCTGAATAACTACTTTTTAATATTTTGAAAGCAAATTAACTTATGTTTGGTCTCAGGAATAAAAAATTGAGACACTCAGGACAGTAATAATTTTTCCATATATTTAAAAGCTCTGTAATATGCTGCTGTTATTCAAGAGAAAGGGCTGGAGAGATGGCTCAGCTAGAAGCACTGGCTGCTCTTCCGAGGGGCCCATGTTTAATACTCAACACCAATGTGGCAGCTTACACTCCTCTGCAGCTCTGGTTCTAGGTGATCAGTTGCCCCCTTCTAGCCTCCCAAGGCACCAGGCACACACCTGGTGCACAGATACACATGCAAGCAACACACTTGTATGCAAAAAATACATTTGAAAAATAAGATATTCTTGAGATGTGTTAATTTTAGGTTATCTTTTGTCACTAGTCAATTTTTCTTTTGGCGTTTGTTTGTTTGTTTGTTTGTTTGTTTGTTTGTTTTTTGAGACATACCTCTCTGTACATCTCTGGCTAGCTTGGAACTCACTGTGCCTTAAACTCAGAGAACCACCTACCTCTGCCTCCTGAGTACTGGGATTAAAGACATGCACCCCTCTGCCTGACCTCATCAATAATATTATTAACTGATTTTTCTTTTCATGTTGTAGGTTGATCTAAATGAAATGAATTATCTAACAAGAATTTACTACAAGGCCCAATCTGATGGTATCTGGGGTGAACATGAAATTGATTACATTTTGTTTCTGAGGAAGGATGTAACCTTGAATCCAGATCCCAACGAGATCAAAAGCTATTGCTATGTATCAAAGGAAGAGGTCAAAGAAATTTTGAAGAAGGCAGCCAATGATGAAATTAAGTTAACTCCGTGGTTTAAGATTATTGCAGATGCATTCCTCTTTAAATGGTGGGATAACTTAAACCATTTGAGTCCATTTGTTGACCACGAGAAAATACATAGACTGTGAATGTGTAATTGATTTGAAAATTTTTCTACCTAGGAAGAATAGTTTGGTTTGGTTTTAAATTGGACTCCCTTGTATGATACATAGATATTTTACAACCAGAATTTGTTTTGAGAAAAGAAAAAAGGAAAACTCAACTAACTTACAGTTTTATATTATTTATCCCATATATATGTACTGATGTTTATGAAAGACATTTAAGAGAGGTTATTGTGAAATTATGCCATAAGTAAAACTTAATTTAGCCTGTCCAAATACCTGGCTATGACAAGATTGAAGAAATAACCAGAACTCATTTTTTACATTTTGACAAACACTTTCAGAACACTTTGCTAGTTGCCAAGTGTTTTTTTATATCATTGAATTTTTATCATACATCAGAAAATTGAGCAGAAGACCCTGCTTAGCTGCTTTGAAACAGCACTAAAAGATTAAGTGGGCAGGGCTCAGGATACAGCTCAGTGGTACCATGATTGCCTTGCAGGCATGACGTCATGGGTTGTTGAGTTCCTAATCCTAAAGATAATTGTAGCAACAATAAAAGTAGGCAGAGCAGGTTCAGAGGAGAGTAAGTGGCCCCCTCAGTCTTCACACAGGAGGATTAATCTCAAGAATCCTTGTATAACCAATGCTCTGGATGCTCAAGTCTATGGATGATGATACTGTATTTGCATATAACTTACGCACATCTTTCTCCACACTTCGCCTTGTCTCCAGGGTAGTTGTAGCACTGAACACAGTGTAAGTGCTAATGTAAATGATTGTTGTACTGTGCTTTATGATAAGGAGAAGTCTGCATGTGCATTACAGATCAAATATTAATATACAGTTGCTTTGAGCCCTTGGATGTTTCACCCACAGATTTGAAAGGCTAGTTCTGTGTACTAATTTTGTCATTCTCAGTTGATTTTGTGCTTTAACCATCCTGAAATTATTATTTTACTACTTAATAGTAACTTACTTTTGGTAGTAATGATAACTGATTAGCTATTCAGCAAAATCTGTTTACAACCATAGTGAAAAAGATGGTTAGTCATAAGGTGAGAGTGCGTTCTACTGTAAAGAGTTGAGAAAACCTTTGACACTACCATCGCTGGGCCTAGAGCATCTTGTTGTAGGGGTCTGG
>NW_021604639.1:7018580-7059423 GCF_004785775.1 Grammomys surdaster | reverse complement strand
TACTCAAGGGAGCAAATATGGAGACAAAGTGAGGGACAGAACCTGAAGTAGGGGCTGTCTGAAGACCATTCCACCTGAGTATCCATCCCATGTGCAGTCACCAAAAATAGATGCTGGTGTGGAAGTCAGGAAGGTGCATGCCTGATATAGATGTCTCCTCAGAGGTCTGCAAGAGTCTGACATATTCAGAGGCAGATGCTCACAACTAGCCATTGAACTGATCATGGGGTTCCCAATGGAGGAGTTAGAGTGAAGACCATTGGAGCTGAAAGGGTTTGTGGCCCATGAGAAGAGCAACAATACCAACCAACCACAGCTCCCAGGGTCTAAGCCACCAGCCTGGGAGCACTTAGGGAGGGATCCAGCACTTCAGTTGAATACGTAAGAGTGGAGGGCCCTGCTGGGCATAGGTGGAAGAAGAGATCCTTGACCTCATGAAGGCTGGACGCCCCAGGGGGTAGGAATTTGAGGGTGGGGAAGTGGGAGTGGGGTGGTAAGTAGGGGTTACATCCGCAGAGAAGAAGGAGGAGGGGTGAGGGGATAGGGGGTTCCTGGGTGGGTGGGGGATGGGGTAAGGGGACAACTTATGAAATGTATATAAAACATCCAATAAAAAAAAGAAGAAAGAAATTCTCCTTGAATTAAAAAAAAAAAGAAAATATTTCTCTTTGTAGGATGTTGAGTTTTATCTACTCCCCTCAAAAAACCTCTAACTTCTGTTCTGCTCTCATTGTTTCCGTTTTATGTTTTTAGTTTAAGATGGGCAATCTTTTAGAAACTGAGTGATAAAGCCCACTCACCAGCTAGACGAATTATAAATACGTTAAGTGAGGGTTAACTTTGTGTGGGAACTTACAGCACTATAGCACTATGCTCAGGTAAGAACCTAATATTCTTTGTGTATCTGTGAAATGTGTTAACCTGTCAACTTGAATAGATTCAAAATCACTTACGAGACACACCCCTGGACAGCTCATGGGCTGGAGTTCCAGACTGAATTAAAAGGGAAAAAAAGAAGGAAAGAAAGCTGAATTCATCTTTGTCCTCTGGTTATCTGACTGTGATGTGACCGTCTACCTCACTGTTCTGTCCACACAGTTAAAGCCTCCCTCGACACCCGCCTTCCTTGTCCTCATGGCATCCCTCCTTAAACCATGAGCTAAATAAACATTCTTCCTTTAATTTTCTTTTGTCAGGCATTTTCTCATAGAAACAAGAGAAGCAACTACCTCGATTTGCGAGGGAGCTTCTGGAAGAGATTAGCACTGGGTTTGTAGATTAAGTAGGAGAGTTTGCCCTGAACCTGGGTGGGCACCGTCCATTCTTCAGAAGACTTGCATAGAATAAAAGGGAGACGGAGAATCCCATGTCTCCGCTGCACTGAGACTTTGGTTGACTGCTCTCGACAGAAGAGATCCTCATTCAGCAGGTTTCTCTATATTTAAATCATACTTTTATGCTCTTCTGTGATCTTGTACTATATACTTTTTATTGTAAAGTAAGAACATCTGATAACTTGATAGGTCTGTAATATGTTAGGAAGATAAAATTTTGTAATTTGGTTTTCTCTTTTTCTTCGTGCATGACGTTCCTGACGTGGATACTTATTAGTGGTTTAGTTGTGCCTTGAAATATATGCTATTATTTTTGTACCTAGAAAGAATTTTTCTAACAGGATATTACCTACTCTGTTCACACATGTATTTTTCTAGTTCTTTTATGCTTTCATTTTTTTAATAATTTAACTGTAAATTCATAAGGATGGATATATCTAATTGGAGGCAAGACAATAACTACTGTTTTCAAAAAATGGATCAGTTATCACATCAAATCTCAAACAGCTAATCTTCTCCTATCTATTTGAGATGCTACCTAACCCTACACCAAAAATTGTGTGCCTCTGAATGGAATTTACCCCCTTAAGAAGGTGTATCTGTGTTAAAGTAATTTTCTACGATCATCTGAGTCACAAAGCAACTCACCTAGTAATAGAAAATAGTTTGCTGTGTCCCATGGCATGAGATAAATGAGTGACACCTGGAACATTTCTTTAGAGGTTGCATAAAAGAACAAGGACAAACAAAGGTAAATAAAATTATATGCTCCAGAGAAATGTACTTATCATGTTATGAGCTAAAGTACTTTCAAATTTTCCTATCAACCCAAGTTTGTTGGATTTATTTGGCATTGACTCTGAAGATATACTCTTGCAGTCATAAGATTGTGACAGTTGTCCAGACTTTTGGTCCCTCTGTCTCCATTTATCAAGATTCATAGAAACTTTCCAAGTGTAGAAGAAGCAGAATTCCTTTCAAAAATCTTATGACATTCAAACTTAGACATACACTTTAAAAAAATGTGTTTGAGTGATTTAGAGGAACCATTTAATGAATACTATCGAAGGTAAAGTTTATTGTTAATTTTGATTCAACAATTGTCCAACACATTATATATGGAGATACTTCAAGTGTGTGACCCCAAAACGGCTATGACAAAGCACAAATGTGCAGATGAATTCTTTATATGTGTTTCTAGGTTGGGTATAGGCCAGGTATCAAAACAAAGAGCTCCCATAGCAACATTTTCTCACAAACTCATTGAACAGCTAAGAATTTGAGAATCTAAAATGTGCCTATATATTTAGAATAGTACAATGACCTTTTATTTCTAATGTTTCTCATCTGATTTTTGTTTGTAAGGAGTATGTGAATCTTAGCTGAGGGATGGATTCAGGTGCATGGGGCAGAACAGGGGATAAGCATGTGTTTTAAAGATCTTCAAATGTCAAAATCCAATACAAAGCATGTATTTTTGTTTGTTTGTTTCCAACAAGTACCACACAAAACAAAGCTTTTGGGTTTCACCTGCTTTTTTTTCTCATTGCTAGAGAAAATAGCTTCAATTCCCTAATTACATACCAGGATACCATGATATTAATTTAAAATTAAGACATAAAATTTGATTTAAATCATTTTGTATGCTAGCCCTTTTATTACATTTTATTAAAGTGATGTTATAATAGCAATAAAAGTTATTTAAAGTATAAAAAAAAGAGGAGGGAACAGATAGCATAAAAAAGGGTACAAGATAAAGACAAACACAGAGAGACTGGGGCATGGCTTCCTGTTAAGAACACTAAGACCTGGAGACCTCCTAACTGTGGTCCTTTCACACCTAAAGGTATCAGTGGTTCACAGTTCAGTCTGGACATCAGCACCACAATTTCCAAAATTCAGGAGTGATCAGTGTGTGCCCTTTCTCTCCAGAAACTCTTTTGCTGAAGAAGTCGCCTATGTAATTGTTAAATTCTTCCCCTGGATTTTTGCCCCATCCCATATTCGGAGATCTAGTTAGGCAGCCTCCTCGCTGAGATGATGATGTCTGCACTGAAATAACAGGAGGATGAGTATGGGCAGCCGAAGTGAACTGCACTGTCTTTAACGTGACTGTTTGCCTTTTAATTAACATACATTAGCTGTATGCAATAATGGGTCTCATTATGACATTTCCATATACCTGCATAAGGAGTTGACTGCATCTACCCTCCCTCTCCACATTTCTTTAAAAAGAGCAAAGGTCTGGCATAGGGACCCGGGCCAGTCATAACAGTACTTAGGATGCTTTTGCAGAAGGATAATAAGTTAAACTGAGCCCAACCTGGGCTACATAGGAAAACTATCTTGGACTCACAAACAAGAAGGAAAAGATGATGAAAAGATTTGGTCAAAACAATTGTTACTGGCAATATGTTATTAAGAAATCCATTTAACACTGTTATGGTTTGTATATGTTTGGCCCAGGGAGTGGCACTATTAGGAGGTGTGGCCCTGTTGGAGTAGGTGTGTCACTGTGGATGTAGGCTTTAAGATCCTCATCCTAGCTGCCTGGAAGCAAGTATTCTGCTAGCAGCCTTCAGGTGACGATGTAGAACTCTCAACTCCTGTACCATGCCTGCCTGAATGCTTCCATGTTCTCACCTTGATGATAATGGACTGAACCTCTGAACCCGTAAGCCAGCCCCAATTAAATGTTGTCCTTTATAAGACTTGCCTTGGTCATAGTCTCTTCACAGCAGTAAAACCCTAACTAAGGCAGATAATAAGGGGAGGGGGGCTATCCATACCAGCCTCTCTATGGGTGAACATGACTTTCTGGAAAGACTATAGAACGTCTCCAGGTCTGTTCCAACATCCAGGCTTTCATTTTGAAATATGTCACAAACAGCATTACATGTACTTTTCCTCAGCATTTATTCATTTGGTGGATTTTTACTTTTGGATTGTCTTTGAAAAAACTCAAGGGACCATGAGGGCTATGTCATCAAGATATTCTGTACAAAAATATACAATTGGAAATATATATCCCCTCTGGTACCTAACAAAGGTGCTGCATCAGTAGATAGTATTTTTGTCATTGAGGGATGAAGTCATGTGATCATCTTTGAGGTGTCTGATAACAAATAGCAAAACATTAGATGATAACATTCTTTACAAAAAGATGAAATTGATGGTGAGTATCGATTTCAGGCCGGATCTCAGCTAGCAGACACATCTGATATCACTTTTAACTGGATTGATAAACGCCAGCTACATGTTTAGATCATGCTGATTGTTGTCAATGAAAAGGATAAGGTCATTGGTACAGACACCAAGAGGAACTGTCACCAGAACAAAAGCATTGAGAAAGGTAGTTTTGTTTTGTCTACTATGCAAGTCTCTCCCTTTTCCTATCTACCTCTCTCTCCTCTTCTCACTCCCTCTCTCCCTTCTTGCCCCCCTTCCCTCCCTTTCTCCTCCTGTCCCTCCTGCTTATTTGATAAAAAGGCAGAAGTGGAAAAAGATTTTTTCCACAGGATGACCATACAGTCTTCACTGGTGATCATCTTTAGGAGCTGTTCTGAGGAGCTTACTTGGACAGAGGACTATCCGTATAACCAACTACCATCAGAATTCTGAACCTTATGGGTGGCTGTGTACTGCCATCTAAAATCCTATGGGACAAGAATCCTGCTAGGTTCAAAAAGAATCCCCCTTCGTGATACCCAATCAGGTTCCTCAAGCCCTATCATCCCGGGAGGAGGGGGATGTATTGGATTATCTAGGTGTTGTTTGTTTGTTTCTTTGTTTATTCTGAGACAGAGTCTCATTGTGCAGCCCTGGCTGGTCTGGAACTTGCTAGGAAAACCAGACTGACCTCAGACTCACAGAAATCTACCTACCTCTGCCTCGAAAGTGCTGGGATCAAAGACATGCATCTCCAAGGCCTGCTCAACCTACCAATTTCTCCCAACGCTCCTTATTCCTCTTTCTTCCCACCTAGACATTTCCACTCACTTCCTCTCTGCCACTTGACTGTAAGTGCCCACTTGTCCATTTTATGCCCAGAGTTGATCCCAAATCTATACCGAGGTCTCTTTTTCTCCCTATTACAATAATCCTGAATGAAATCTTTTTGTCCTGATTTTGCTTCACTACCATCTTGATCTGGTTTTTTTTCACAAGTTTGTCAAATAAGTTTTAATAGCTTATGAAACCTTGGTCCTATGAAGGATACAACTGCTGTAAAGCATCTACGTTTCTTTTGAGACTCGAGGACTGAAGACCGGATGTAGGCAATCATCACGTGGCTGCATCGCGTGGCTGTCACGCATGCACACACGAGGACCTTTGTGTTTTCAGGACTGCTACACTGAGCCTTCAGTGTTGTTTTGTTCAACTTTGAGAAGAAAGTACTGATTGAGCGCCAAGCGGACACGAAGCTTACTTTCCCTGGTAAGTTCATAATGATTTAAGAACATGTCTCTGTGATTTGGTCTGGAGGAATCTGCAACACAATTTATCTAGCTGCTGTAGATGACAGCTCTCTGTAGAGGAAATAGTCAGACGCATGCTCATCAGCTGGGTGTTGCCCCAAGGTGCTGGTTTATGGTGTTTTGTTTGTTTGGGATCCATAAGACTTTCCTCTTTGCTTCTTTTCCATTGTTTATCTGTTGTTTTGTGTGAAATGTAAAGCTATTTACTTACTTGCTTACTTGCTTACTTGCTTAGTAGTAGGGATCAACCTGGGGCAAGCATTCTACCGTTTGGCTACATTCTGGGCCCTTTGTTTTTACTTTTATTTTGGGCAGATTCTTACTAACTTTCCCAGATTGACCTCGGACTTGTAATCCTCCCATCTCAGCTTTCCAAATAGCTGAGTGGTCCCTCCGCCCACCAGGTCCAGCTGCAAAGCTGTTTAAATGCCAAAGAACTTACTGGTCTACAAATCTGGCAGACTACAATAAGCAGTATTTAGCATAAAGAACAGGAGGTGGAGATAAAACTGAATACCTAATAACCAAAGTCTTAACATTGATTCTTTTTTGGACTTCTTAGAAATGATGAAGTTAGGGAGGGATAATCTTTTAAAAGAGAAATAGCATTCCTAATAGCTGTGGTCATTTAATGTGTTTTAGCCTGACCTGTCCTCAGATTTTAGAAACTACACTTTGTCCTACTGACTTAAAAAAAAAAGCCTCAGTGTAGAGTACAATGGCCATGCAAGATCTCTTGACATTGTACCAATTTCCATCACAGGTTTCTCTAGAGGACATCCATGTAAATGACAAGATATCATTATAAGGAAAAATCTGATGCAGTCTGGGGAGAACACGAAGTTTGTTACCTTCTGCTTATCAGGAAAGAAGTCAAGATCAGTGCAGATCCGAGTGAAGTCAGTAGCTTCAGCTACCTGACCCAAGAGGAACTGGAAGATCTCCTGGAAAGCAGGGCCTGGGGTGAAGTCCCAGTTACCCTCTGGCTGAGAATCATTATGGAGCGGTTCCTGTATGCATCGTGGCCTTGCTTAGATGAAGTGACCCAGTTTGTAGAGCTTGACAAGATACACAGAGTGTGAGGAGCTGGAACTCAGACGTTAGCTGTGAGGATGCCCCAGTCCAGCGCTGAGCTCAGGGCAGACCCACAGCTCCGATGCAGCTATGCACCGGGACCAAAACGGGGAAAGGACTCTTGCTTTCAGAAATCCATAAATCATAATCACTACCATTAACTCTCAATCTTTTTTTTCTTTTCTTTTTTGACTCAGGGCCATGTATCCCAGACCAGCCTCAAACTCACTGTGTAGCCTAGGATGACTTTGTATTTCTGATCCTCCTGCCTCCACTTCCCTTGGCCCTTGGATTCCAGGCATACACCATTAGGCCTCCTTGGTGCTGGAGACTGAACCCACAGCTTCACGTGTACCACACAAACATGCTACCAACAGCTACACCCCATTCCATGTTTTCTTGCTTTTTTTTTTTCAGTTGCTTCATTTCTTTGTTTTCAACTGCTTCAGTGTAGGGAAGAAATGTATTGTTTTCCGCTAATTGGAAATAGAGGAACGAGCAGAGAGGTGGTCCCTACAGGTAGAACTGATGTCATCACTGTAGTAACTGAAGTTACACAACCACCGGAGGCAACCTTGAATGAAGGCCATGCCAGTCCTCTCAGAGGCCTGAGGCTTTGTGTGGAGAAAACCACAAGGGCATGAAATCCAGAAAAAAATCTACTAAGCACTGAAGTTTGCCAAGACTTGAATATCTAGACGGTCCTTACTTGTATCCTGCTCTGGCTTGCGGCTACTGGATAACCTATCAGCTGGGAGCCTCTGTCTTCACTGCTTTGCTACGTATTTGTACAGAACACAGAGTCACGCAGTCAAACTCAAATCAATTGGGTAAATGAGTGAGAAATCATTTAGACAAATACAGTTTTAAAGTAGTTGATTTCACAAACTATTTTGATGTACTCAAAAGAACACTCCGAACTCCAATTTCTAGCCAGCTATTTGTTTTTTCTATGGAGGAGAGAACACCACTTTTGGATACTTCACATCTTGTTAAATTAAACCCTGTGTTTGGAAAGCAATTTGTTTTTGTATTGTCTAACTTCTGTTTGATTGTTTGTTTGTTTGTTTGTTTGAGATAGCATCACACTATATAGCACAGGTTAGCCTGGAACTCAAAATTCTTCTTCCTCAACCTCCCAACTTTTCAACCTACCATGCTTGGCTGCTGTAGTATATATTTTTAAGTCTGCCCCTCAACACACACAGGCCGTTGGCTCACCCTGTATTTTAATATACATTAAATTTCTCTTATATCATTGCCGTCAAGCCCTGAGACTGCTTACTGGAGACAAACTGGCTTGGCTCATGATTTTGGAGGGTCACAGTCCATTATGGTGAGGTAGCAAAGCAGTGGGAATGCGAAGCAGTAAGCAGCTCGTGCGCATGAAGCAGATGAAAGACAAGAAACTGGGTCAGAGCCAGGGGCTAAGGCTCAGGCCAATACTGAGACCACACTTTCATGTCAGAATGAGGATGGTCAGAAGAATGGACAACTGAGAGAGTAGCAGAATGTGTGGTTGTGTTTGGGAAAAATGGTGTTCAAGCTGTATTAACTTAACATTTGCCTAGGAACTTCTTTGTCATGAAGAAAGATGTCCCTCTTCACCCTAGAACCACAAGAGTGGGCTGTGAGTAGTGCATGCACAGGATCCCAGACTCATTTGTCCACCAGAAACCTCCAGTACCAGGAATGCCAAACCTATCTTCGTATCACTTTATTAAAGACCACATTGTGTAGAAGTCTGTGTGAGCCACACATTTCTGAACACAAACACAGGTGTCTCTTTCATCTCCTGTTCTGTCACACATTCACAGTGGAGAACAAATTATCCTTTTCAGGTTGGCTTTAAATTCTCTTCTCTGCTACCTAGATGATTTTCTCCTAAACAGACAGCCATTCATTCTATTATAAGGAGGTGAAATTGAACTGAGCCTAGGGTTCTCTGCAAGAATAGCAAGTGCTCCTAAATGCTAAGCCATGTCTCCAGCCCTAAGAATAGAAACTTTGATGTGATATCTTTTGTTCTTTTGGTTGATGAAATCATTTGGTTTTCTTCATATTTTGAGAACAACTCTGTAACCAATTCTGAATTTTTATTTATCATATGTAGAAGTCTCTTATACAACATATGTCTCTCTTTAACGTATGTCTGTGGTTTTCCTTAATTAGATTATAGGACACTAAGTGGTTATTTTATAAGAAGGTAGTGGGTACTTTCTAAAAGGAATAGACTTGCAAAGAAATCCAAAGCTTCAGATAATTTTGACAAATTATTGTTATTTGTTTATATAACTAGAATTAAACATTAAACATTTGTCTTTTAAAATGAACTGTAAGATTACTATGTAATTGCCCCAAGTAGGAATAATTCTTGTATTTGGTTCATTCAACATTTGTTGAGACACACTCTTACTATGTAGACCAGGCTGTCCTGGAAATCTGCCTCTCTCTGTCTCCTAAATTCTGGGATTAAAGGTGTGTATTACCATTCTCAGCTAGGAACAATCCTTTTAAAGGTATTTTTTCCTGTTGTTAAGGCAGTGTCTACACAGCAAGTGAATGCTTTCACAATGGGAAATTGTATAAAACACATATCACAAAACTGGTCACAGATTTTTTATTTTCATTTATCAAAAAATAAAGGAAAGAAAAAAGAAAGAAACTTTCTCTAAGCCAGTTGTATTTTGTAAACATTACTAAGAATGAATAGATATTGCTGTAAACAAGAGAACTAGGTATCAACTTATCTCAAAGTGTTGAATTTTGACTGTATAGTTTTTTAATAACATGTATACTATACACGGCTTAATTGTAACCATGTCTTCTTTCTTCAAGTTCAGTTCCCAACAATTCTACAACATGCTTTTATCTTCTTATGTTGTTCTCACCTATTTCTATTTTGGAACAATCTCTTATCATACAAAATCCTTTATATCATCTAAAACATTTTCCTTATTTTATTACCTTTTTTTGTGCCAAAAGTATATCTCATATGAATAACCTTTATATCTCTTCTCATTTGATGGTCCCTTTCTTCCTTATTATGTTACTAGTTTTAAAAACTTATAAAACACTTCTTTAAATATATATATATATATATATTCTAAATAAAAGCCTTGGAAGCTGCATCTGAAGCAGAGAAAACATGTATGATATACCTTAAATATCTAACAAGTGTATTCAAGTAAAACATATAAGGAGTCGTGTTTTCTTAACAAGCTTAACTACTTGTTAGAGATTTAAGTCATTATAACTCTCATTTTTCATTTGGGCTTATGAAGCATCCAAAGCAGGATAAGACTTTGGCACTTCTGCCTTCACTCCTTATAACAGCAGAACCTCCATGATGGAAAGTATTTATTAGGAGGAAAGGCTGCATCTTGAGCAGGAGCACTTACCTCTTAAAAGTCAGTTTATTTGTCAAGCAATAGGAACCGTTTGGATGATCTTGTAGAACCAGAATTCATACAAGGATCCTAGAGACAACACCTTGACCAGAACTGTCCAATTACACACACATACGCACACACACATTTTTCCAAAGACAGTGTTTCTGTGTGAAGTCCTAGTTGTCCTGAGACTTGCTCTATAGATCCAAGTGCGGAGATTAAAGCATGCACCACCACATCCAGCTTTATATTTTATCATTTAAGAGAAAATACTAGACAATGGAAAGACCCTTTCATGCTCCTGGGCAGAATTAATATTGTAAAACTGGCTACATCCCCAAAATTAATCTACAGATCTAATGCAGTAAAAAAACAAAACTTCAATGTAATATTTCACAGGTCTAGAAAAAGCAACCCAAGAATTCATCTGGATACACAAAAGACAACAAATACTCAAAGCAATCCTCAAGGATGAAACCATTGCTGGAAGCATCAGAATACCCTACTTCAAATTATACTACAGAGCTACATTGATAAAGTCAACCTGATAAAACAGTTAGGCCAAGGGAGCAGAGTAGAGGACCTAGAAATGATCTGAAAAAGCTATAGACATTTAAAACGTTCTGACATCCAAGGGACCTATCAGCAGAGCAAACAAACAGCTCACAGAATGAGTGAATATCTTCATCAGCTACTTGTCAGACCAGAAGCTAATACCCAGAATTTACAAAGAACTACATAAATCAAATATCAAGGGAATAAAACTGCCAATTAACAAGTAGGCTAATAAAATGAATAGACAGTTTTCAAAAGAAGAAACATAAAAGGCCAATAACTGTACTTAAAAATGTTCAGGGCTGGAGAGATGGCTCAGCAGTTAAGAGCACTGATTGCTCTTCCAGAGGTTCCAGAGTTCAATTCCCAGCAACCACATGGTGGCTCATATCCATCTGTAATGGGATCCGATGCCTTGTCTGCTGTGTCTGAGGGCAGCGATAGTGTACTCACATACATAAAATAAAAATAAAGTCTAAAAAAATGTTCAACATTGTTGATCGGCAGGGAATTGCATATTAAGACTATTTTGAGAGACTACCTCATTCTTTTCAAAATGGTTGTCATCAAGAAATCTGACAACAAATGTTATATACAGGGAAAGAAGAACCTTTAATTCACTGCTGATGGGAGACATGATTAATACAGCTGTTATGAAAATCAGTTTTGTAGGCTCCTTTAAAAAGTAAAAAATAAAGGTTGGCATAGATATGCACACTCTTAATCCCAGCACCCGGAAGTCAGAGGCAGCCAGGTCTCTGAGTTATAGAGGTCAGCTCGGTCTATTTAGCAAGTTCCAGGATATCCATAGTTACACAGGGAGACACTGCCTTTAAAACAAAACAAAACAAATAAAACAAAACAACTAAGGGGCTGAAGAGATGACTTAGGGGTTAAGAGCAACCACATGATGGCTCATAACCATCTGTAATGTGACCTGGTGCCCTCTTCTGGATGCAGATGTACTTGCAGATAGAGCACTCATATATTAAATACATCTTTAAAAAAAAAAAAAAACAATTCAAATAGAACTACAGCATGACCCAGTTTTCAATCCCAGGGCGTATACTCAGGGAATTCAAATTTCTACTATAGTGACATTGTACATCCATGTTTGTTTTTGCCTTCTTTTATAATACCAAGGAAATGGAACCAACCTCGATGTCTACCAACAGATCAAGTGGATAATGAAATTGTGGTATATATGCAAAATGGAAGATTAGTTAGCTACAAAGGAAATGAATTTTCCAGAAAAATGGATGATCTTGGAAGGTATGATATTAAGCAAAGTCACCCAAACTCAGAAAAAAAAAAGTGCTGTCCCTCATATGTGGCTGCTAGATGATCATAATATGTTTTTATATGTAAACCATCGTGTTGGTAGAGTCTAGTATGTAGAAAGGAGACCACAAGGGGTCATATTAGATGGTCAGGAAGGATGAGATGCACACGAGAGGGCACACAAGTCACGAGTGAAGATACAAAGCTAGTTGTGTTTCTTGTTTAATTGTTTCTTGTTTCAACTTTGACAATGTTTTTTCCCTTTTTTGTAGTGGACGAGTGTATTAAAGTGTAATCATCAGTGAATGTGTGAAACTCTTGAGTGAAGATCCATGGCTTCAGACCAGCCGTTCTAACTTTATAGAGGCCCACTGGGATACACAGGACTTGGGACTGTGGAGTGTGTCTGACTGGATACTTCACTTCACTACTGTGTGACATTTGGGAGTTCTTTATAAAGTGATTTTTAAAATTTAATTTTAAAAACTCATGTTAATGCCCCAAAGAAAGATCTGAGAGCATCAGACATGTGTCTGTTTCCCAGACATGGTCACATTGATTAAACAACCTCTCTTTTTTGCGTCTTTCCATGCTGTCGTTTTTACAGGTGAGGGAGACAGCCAAACTTAACCAGTCAGACTGCTGGATTTGGGTCTTTTCCCCTTGAAACTGCACTTTGATGTAACCTGAAATTAATTTGAGCTTAATTTATCAATTATAATTTATATGATAGCTATAAGTGTTTAAAAAAAACTAAACGCATGCAGACAACACAAAAAATTGAACAGTTACAAGTAAAGCTAGATTTTTCAAAACCTATCAAAAGCCAAGAGGTACATGCGTTTAATCCAAGCACTTGGGAGAAAGAAACAGACAGATCTCTGTGAATCCAAGGCCAGCCTGGTCTACATAGAAAGTTCCAAGACAGCCAGAGCTATCTAAAGAGACAAAAATAAACCAAATCAATCAAACAAAAATATCAAAAATCTCATAGCTTTTATTTGGATTTTTTTTTTTTTTTTTGGTTTTTCGAGACAGGGTTTCTCTGTATAGCCTTGGCTGTCCTGGAACTCACTCTGTAGACCAGGCTGGCCTCGAACTCAGAAATCCACCTGTCTCTGCCTCCCAAGTGCTGGGATTAAAGGCGTGTGCCACCACTGCCCGGCTTATTTGGATTTTTTCATTGGCAGTTCTAAGCTGTTTATCTGATTATTTTTTTAAAAGTGTTTAGCAATGCTTTGTCAAATTTGTACATTGGAAAGTATGACTCCATATGAATAAGACTGAAGACTTTTAACTTTCAAAGACACAGAGACTTATGTGAGGCAGGAAGGCACTGTGAACCTGGGCCACACCTTCTGGTGACAACCTATACAAAAGGACATGGTAGAGGGAAACTTTGCGCTTTGCCTGCTTGGCCTCACTCTCACGGGCAAGCACCATCCTGTTGCTGAGGAATTCCTTCATCAGTATTAGAACAATTTCTTCTGGATTCCAATGTATCCCCCAGGCAGGTCTCACCAGAGCGGACTGCTAAGACACCCAGTTCAACAGACTGAACAACTACTAGAATCTCAACTTTTCCTGTATGAAACAGTCATTGGTGGGTTATCAGGACCACAGTCTGTAAACCAGTCTAGCACATGTCCTTTCAATCATACTTCCATTATCAGTTCTACAAGAATACTCACTAATACAACACCTTAATAAAGCCTTAATTGATCACTTGTATGTTAAGAATATCACTGAAGGGCTAGAGAGATGGCTCAGTGATTAAGAGTACTTGGTGTTCTTCCAGAGAACCTGGGACCAATTCCCAGCAAGCCCTCACATGGTGGCTCATAGCCATCTGTAACTCCAGTTCCAGAGGATCCAAAACCCTCTTCTGGCTTCCGAGGATACTGCACATATGTGGTACACAGACATACAAGCAGGCAAAATACCAACTCATAAAAGATTAATAATAATAATGATAATAAAATTGTTTAAAATTAATCTATAGCAATCAGTCTAACAAGGGTTTTTAAAAATATTTACTTATGAGCCGGGCAGTGGTGGCAAATGCCTTTAATCCCAGCACTTTGGAGACAGAAGCAAGTGGATTTCTCAGTTTGAGGCCTACAGAGTGACTTCCAGGAAAGCCTAGGCTATACAGAGAAATCCTGTCTCAAAAAACTAAAAAAAAAAAAAATTAAAAAAAATTTACTTATGTTTGTACGCATATATGCCTGCTTATATACCACATTCATGTCCTTGGAAGCCAGAAGAGGGTATCATATCCCCTGGAAGTGGAGTTACAGGTGACTGTGAACAGCATGATATGGGCACTGTGAACGTGAGTCCTCTGCAAAAATATCAGTTGGAAAATATCATCCTGAGTGAGGTAACCCAATCACAAAAGAACACACATGGTATGCACTGATAAGTGGATATTAGCCCAAAAGCTCACAATACCTAAGATACAATGCATAAACCACATGAAGCTCAAGAAGAAGAAGGAAGACCAAAGTATGGTTGCTTTGGTCCTTCTTAGAAGGAGTATCAAAATACTCAACCAGAGCTCCCAGGGTCTAAACCTCCAGCCTGGGAACACAAAGGGAGGAACTCAAGGCTTCACTTGTATAGGTAGTTGAGGATGGCCTTGTCAGACAACAGTGGAAGAGGAGGACCTTGGTCCTGAAAGTTTGGATGCCCTAGTGTTAGGGAATTTGAGAGCAGGGAAGAGGGAATAGGTGGATGGGTGGGGGCACACCCTCATAGAAGTAGGAGGAGGGGGGATGGGATAAGGGGTTTGGGGGGAAATGGGAGAGGAGGTAACATAAATAAGGTAAATAAATAAAATATCCAATAAAAAAAGCATAATGGAGCTGGCAACTGTAGTCGAGCAGTCAAGACTTTTTGTCAACAATTGGAGATTCCATATAATTATTGGAGATTCCATATAATCCTCAAAGACAAGGTATTGTGGAAGAGGCCAGTGGAACTTTAAAAAGATTGGTGAGACATACTGTTGCTGAGACAAAAAATGATGCCAACCTGTGAGCTTGCTGAGTGCCCTGACAAGGGTGACTGGGGAGCTGTATTGGATATATGTTCCTGACCCACCTTTGCTTGCCTGTATCCCAGATGGGACAAGCTGCCTTGCCTCAAGTTTTTAGACCTTGTGGAACAGAGAATCAAAAAGAGAAATTATAATGTCTCTTGTATTTTTCTTAAAGGAGACCAGCTATTAGGACTCAAATCATGTACTGGTCTAGAAGTCAGTCCAATATTGGAACTAACAGTCTGCACTTAGAAGGCTGGATATGGACATTTTCAGAGACATATTCGAAAGTTAGCTGTAGTTCACTACTATGTTATGATAGCAAGAGATAAAGTTGGGACAGGATCTGGATTTCAAACAAGGGTTAGTGCATATTTTAAAACTCTCTTAATTGTCAAGCTAAAATTGGTTTTGTCTCTTCTACAGTATTTATTGTAAGTTGCATTGACTGCATAATTTCCAAATGTATTAGTGTGTTGAAACCTTGCATGTCTGTTACGGGGTTCTATCAACTAGCTTTTGTTTTACTGCTCTGAGTGTTAGAAAATCTTGATTCTCTGAAAAAAGCTTGAAAGTGCTGGAAGAAGTGAGTTAGGCTTTAAGCAGAAGCAAGAGAGTAGCAGGCTTGACTAATGCTGGTATAACAGCTTTAATTTCATTAATTGCTAGCACCACTGCTTCTGCAATAGCATTGACACAAGGAGTTAAGACAACTATTTTTGTTAACCATCTAGCAAAAAAATGTTACTAATGTATTGAGTATACAAAAGCATTTATATAGCTGGAAAAATGGATTGATGCTCTATAACCTATTCAAATTATCTAAAGGAGGTTCAGGGTTCAAGAATTAGAAGCCATCCCAAGTGCCATGACAAATATCATTGGAGTAGTGTTACTTCTAAAATTTACGATTGTCATTATAATTAGAAAAAAGTTTAAAGACACCTGTAGGGTATTTGACATAATCCTAACACTTCTCTGGGTGTGTTAACTTTGCATAGTGAGATTATGAATTTTAAAAATGCTGCTCTGTTGAACTTTGATGCTGCACATAATGCCGATAAAATTATCCATGGCCTAAGGTCAATATTTCCATTTTAGTCAAACCTCAGGAATGGCATATATAGCTTGATCGGTCTAGCCCTTCTTGTCCTGGGAATACTTTTATTCCTGCCCATCATGTTAAAGCTTGTCTCTAACTACATCAACAGGCTGGCAGCCAAAGTATATGACTTGAAACTGATAATGGACTCCCAGACAGAGTTATTTAACAGGCTGGCAAGCCAAGGACAGGTAAGATTCTTCACAAAGCCTTACAGAAGTGCATTGCTTATGATAATGCATATTCCATGACGGGTAAGGAAGGCTTTCTTGTCAGAATGACCTAAGTCAGGCTCAGTCTGGTTTATGCAATAAAAAGTGGGAGATGTGGAGAGCTTTTGGGGCTACCTGGCAGGAATCTGTCATTGGCCAAGGACAAGGAAATGGGCTGCTTGGAAAGAATCTGACATAGGCCTAGGACAACGAAATGACTGCAGGCAGGAATCTGACATTGGACTAGAAGAAAGAAGAAATTTCAGGCAGGTATCTAAATCTTAGGCTAGAACAAAGAAATAATTATAGGCAGAAATCTAAATCTTAAGCTAGAACAAAGAAATAGGCTTCAGACATGAAAATGACTTTGGACTAGGACAGGGAAGTATGCTCAGATATTTTGATCATCCTGATAAGCCCTTAGAAATAGTGATCACAGGAGGGATCATGGGACTCTTGTTTATTGGCGTGCATGTTCTCTGATCATCTGGGTTTATTGTCTTTCTTGTTCCTGGACTATTTGCATCTATTGTATTGCTAGTTCCTCAACCTAGAACTGACCTTAATACTTGCATGTAATTTAAACATTATAAAGGCAAAAATGGAGGAGGAGGGATGGGATAGGGGATTAATGGAGGAGGGAAGGGGGAATGGAAAAGGGGGATGGCATCTGAAATGTAAAAGGAATAAAATATCAGATAAAAAAACAAAAAAAAGAAGAAAATAATGACTAAAAACAAAACCTGAGGGGGGAAATTACATATATGTGTGTGTGTATGTATATATATGTGTGTGTATCTATGTATATATATGTGTGTGTATGTATGTATGTATATATATGTTGCCGGCCAGTGGCCACAGTCAACCGGGTTCACCTGAAAGAGAGGCTGGGAATGGAAAAAAGGACAGGAGGGCAGGAAGAGATGAAGCCAGGACAAAGGTTTCTGATCGAGGCTCAATGCTTTAATGTTCAGCTTTCAATTTAAAGGGGAAAGCCCACCCCCACCCCCAGAGTTCCTTCTTGCTTCATCCCAGGTGGGTGAGGGGAATCCATCTTTAATTGCAGGCTGGAGATGTCTCAAGGCAAGCTTAGCAGGCAGTCTATTCTTCTCAGCTTGTGTACCAGGCTACAGGCAAGCCAAGGAGGCTGCCAAGGCCAAGGCAGGCAATACCTCCACCAAGGGCAGGCAATACCTCCAGGCAATACATCCGGAGTCCTATTGTTTGGTCTATTGTGATAAACAAGATCTCTCAGGCCTGCTCAAGGCTGGGGAAAGGGCACAGTTCCCCCTTTTTAGTTTTTCAAGATATGAACAGTGCCAGCAGCTGGATGGGGTACAATTTTTCATCCCATCTAGGGTACAGAGTGGCCGGGTGACCGTGCCTGGCTTAGGCTAACATCTATATTACTCCTATATTACCCGTCTTTGAAGAACATACATAGCATGTTGATGTAAGCCTCTGTCTTAGGTTTATAGGAGCTCAAGACACTCTTACCCATCTTTGACTAACTGGCCTTCATTGGCACACTCTTTCCCATAAGACCAAAACCACATTCAGACCAAAGGACCTGTGGGCATGCACTAGATGCAATTTGTCATAGCCGTGGATAACTGTCATGATGAAAGCTGAGCTTGCTGAGAGCAATCCTGTGTGAAGGCAACCTATCTGCTTGAGACACAAGGTTTAAAAGGTTAAAAGCAACATGATTTATCCAAGCAATGTAGGAAATAAGGTTGGAAGTGGAAATGTTCCAGTGCCTAATCCAACTGCTGGTTGACAGGGATTTAGACACCAAGTCTGGCCACCATGTATAGTGGGTGGCTTTAAGTATTGATGGAGACTACATGCCAGGTTAAATCAGCTGGCAGATAAGGATTTTGAGCCATCATCATGAGAATCACAATTATTAGGCTCGAGATCTGTGTCCACTTGACGGACCAATCTTTCAGGGAGCCATTGGGCTCCATTCTCTTTTTCTGAAAAAATACAGACTGAGCCACGACCCCAAATTAAAACAGGGTCGGGACCATACCAAGTATTAGTTAAGGGGTCTCTCCACATGACCCTGGCAAATGAGTTGGAAGTAACTGGATGCTAGTGGCGATCTGCTGTAGACTGACCATTAGTATCAGTTTGCAGAAAATTTAAGATAAATAAGACAAAACCAAGGTGTGCTTTTGGTGACCTTAGGGGATATAATTCCCCCTTTTTCGTTTTTAAATGCTGATTTTTCAGAGTTCTTTGCAAAACCAGGGAAGAAGCATCAGTAGCTGCTCCTCCCACACTCAAGAGAGTTATCAAGATATTATTTTAACGTTCCATGATCTCTCTTTCACAGTTCCTTATCCTTGATAATAAGGAATCTCAGTAATAAGGATAATATTAAGTTGTCAACAAAACATCTCAAATGTTTGACTGTAATAGCCAGTTCCATTGTCTATAATCTGATATGGAACCCCAAGCATAGAAAAATAATGTAAGCAATAACTAATTATAATTTTTAGTTGCTTTTCTTATTAAAGCAGTAGCAGCTAAAGCCTAAAAGGGCATCAAGTCACATCTATTTGACATAATTGATTACGTATAAGTCCTCAAGGCTTAACACCATTATGAAAAATTTGAGGACACTGAGAACAAGTTTTTGCAATTTAACTTGCACATTTTCTAGAAATATCAGATTATTGTCTCAAGCTATTACTATTTTGACGATGTATAGAATAAGATTGTATGGCCAATTGTTTCTGTAAGGTATATAATTTAACTGATATACAAATCTGCTCTGGCATTGCTCTGGGTTCCAGACAATCCAACATGAGCTCTTAAATGTCTTATAAAGTTAAGAAACAGTGCATGTTTCTTTTTTCTTTTTTTTCTTTTTTTTCTTTCTTTCTTTTTTTTTTATTTATTTATTTTTGTTGTTGTTGTTGTTGTTTTTCGAGACAGGGTTTCTCTGTGTAGCCCTGGCTGTCCTGAAACTCACTCTGTAGATCAGGCTGGCCTCGAACTCAGAAATCTGCCTGTCTCTTCCTCCGAAGTGCTGGGGTTAAAGGCGTGCACCACCACCGCCCAGGGCAGTGCATGTTTCTTAAATTAAGCTGTATTTGTATAAATAACTGTAAAATTTGAGAATTACCAATATCTAAAAAAGGAACAATTTCAAGCAATTACAAACCATGAGGCATATACTGGCTATGAGTATACCAATTGAAAGCTTGATTTTTCAGCATTTCAAACAGTGGCTACAGCACATAATTTAATTATTTGTGCTGAAACAGGGAAAAATTCAGGAAAATGAACATGTGATATAATTACATATACTGCCTTCTCAATAGATGAGGCATCTGTAAATATAGTAAACATTTTTTCTATGGGCTGCATGCAAATCTATAGGAAATACAAAAGCATGCATAGAGGAAAACTGTCTTATGGATAATGATTATCAAATTTGTCTAAAAAGTTTGCCATGTAATAGGCCAAATATCACTATTCTCTGATAACCAACTTAATTTCTATTTGGAATAAGGAATAAACATTTCATCCAAAATACTTTCAGGATACTATCTTACAACCCTATATTAACACTACAATAGTTTCATAATAGGATGTTCAAACTTTACTTGTAGATGAAGAAGGATGAATCCACATTAATGGTTTCCCTTGCCAAGGGGCTGCTGTCAGCACATGAGTAGCAATAACTCAAAACAGCCAACAATTTATCATAGCCTATATAATTTATCTTTTGATAACTAACAGCTTACTCTATACTTTCTACAAAGCTATCTATCCCTCATCAGTTAATTGTTGATGGGAATTAGGATTTGCATCCCTCTTGAGAATATCATACAGAGGTTCAAGTTCTCCTATGGTAAGCTTAAGATGAGGTTTTAGTCAATTAATATCTCCTAACAACTTTTGAGAATCATTAAAAGTAAACCATTTTTTTGTATGTACACCTGCAAGTCAGAAGAGGGCACTAGATCCCACTACAAATGGTTGTGAGCCACCATGTGGTTGCTGGGAATTGAACTCTAATATTTTTAGTTGTGAGCCTTGCCTTTAACGGCTGAGCCATCTCTCTAGCCCCAACTATCTATTTTTATTGGAAGTTTTCTGTGCCACAATCTGTTCAAGATATAACTGAGGTCCCAAATATTGAAAACATACTGTCTTTGAATCTTTTCTGGAGCAATAAGCACTCTAAAATTTTAAAGCTCATTGTATCAGAGCAAAAGCTTGCAGAAAAACTCCTTTAGAGAGATCAGCTAATGAAATATACAATGAATAATATACACTGAGAGATTTAAACGCTTAACTTTTTTGTATTAAAGCAACAACTTTTTTTTTTTTTTTTTTTGGTTTTTCAAGACAGGGTTTCTCTGTGTAGTCCTGGCTGTCCTGGAACTCACTCTGTAGACGAAGCTGGCCTCAAATTCAGAAATCTGCCTGCCTCTGCCTCCCAAGTGCTGGGATTAAAGGCGTGTGCCACCACCGCCCTGTGCAACAACAATTTTTTAATGCCATTAATCATTCCCTGAGGCAAACCTTTTTAATGATATCACTTCATGGGCTCTCAAAAATCACAAGCAAATTCACTGAATTTAAACCTTATCATCTTTACCAGGATGTAAAGGAATGGTATAAAAATAATCTTTTATATCTATAGTAATTCTATATGTATTTAGTGGAATGGCAACCAAAGTAGGCAAGTCAGGCTGTAATGCCCCACTAGTTTCATAAATCTTAAGTTTGAACTTTGTTTTAGATTAATTGAATAACCAACTCCTTTTAGCTGAGTGAGAGTATCAGATAAAAGTCAAGCTGAAAGCAATCTTGTCCTCTAATAATTGTTACATAGCCCCAGTATCTATTGTAGAATAAAAAATTATGAAGATCATTTTATAAATTGATCTATAGATTCTTCCTTAGGTTTTTCTTTAAAAGGGCATGGAAAATTCTCTCTGAAGCAAGCTGAGAATGTGGAGCAAGCTAAGAATGTAGACAGGCTAGTTACGGGAACTGGCTAACTACAAAAAGAGAAGAAAAGAATGCAAGTCAGCTAGGTGGAACTAGGAAGCTAGTAACCACAATGGCAGGGCAAGGCCGCAGTGACAGGACAGGACCACATTTTTGAGAAGAATAGTTATACAGAGTGTTTTTCATATGACCCTGACTCATGTAGGTTGGGTTCCTTTGGAATTTTCCGCTATTTTTATGTTATGTCTCCTTAACAACCCCCTCGCCCTCTTCTCACCCTGGTTTGCGATTTTCTCCTTTAAATACCCCTCGCTCCCGAGCCTCGGGCAAGCATCGGCCTCAGTTGACTGATACCCCGAAATCTGGAAATAAAGCCTTTTGCTGTTTGCATCCAGTTTCGGTGTCTTGCTGTGCCCTTCCCCCAGCCTTGAGCGGGCCTGAGAGACCTTGTTTACCACAATAGACCAAACAATAGGACTCCAGAGGCATTGCCTGCCTTGGCAACTCCTTGGCTGTCTGTAGCCTGGTACACAAGCTGAGAAGAATAGACTGCCTGCTGAGCTTGCTTTGAGACATCTCCACCCCGGAGAGTATGGATTCCCCTCACCTCCAGCAGGATGGATTCAGCTCACCCCCAGCCGGCTGAAGCAAGAAAGAACTCTGGGGGTGGGGGTGGGTTATCCCCTTTAAATTAGAAGCTGAACATTAAAGCATTGAGCCTCGATCAGAAACCTTTGTCCTGGCTTCATCTCTTCCCACCCTCCTTCCATTCCCAGCCTCTCTTTCAGGTGAACCCTGTCGACTGTGGCCGATGGCCCTCAACATCTTGTGAGTTATTAGATGGTTGTGTCATCCCGAGACTTGAGTGAGGGTCTCCCCTGAGTGGAGATCTTCACTATTAATACTTCAAAACCTTTTCCTTCAATTATTAGTTTACAATTAGGTCTCTCACTACTCATAGATAGGACCCAATACAGATCAGAGGAACCAAAGCCACCTTGTTCTCTATCACTTTCAACAAATTTGGAAGGAAGCGGAGGCAAAAGAACTAAAACAAGTTGAGGAATTCCTTTGCCAGTTACAATGCCAAGGAGGGGAACAAGCATAATTTTAATTCCTCCAGCATAATCATATCTGTAACTCCTGGCCCATAAACTGTTGTGAATTTTGGGCCTGAGGCTGATGCCTCCCCCACAAGGAACAAGCAAGGCAATCAACAAATTCCAGAAAACACCTTTCTAGGGGCTGGTTGTACAGACCAAGACAAAAGGAGTGTCTCACCTAAGCTTCTTCTGAGCCCAATCTGTATTGTCTTAATTTAAATGTAAATGTTCTTAATCTCTGCCTGTTTTCTGAGGCCTGGCACAAAGATTATCCCTTCCTGCAGTCTAGCACTGTTTCACAACTTGTTTTAAATACCTTTATTTAACTCTAACTGCTGTCTCCTCTTTTCTATAAACATGGGCGAATCAAAAAATCTCAAACTCAAGATTGGAACTGCCAACTGTAGCCAATGGAATACTGGGAGTTTAAATATATTTTTAAGTTTCTTTTGCAACATTAAAGTATAACCATAATTTTGAGAAGCAAAACCAAAAGCAAAAACAATGTAAACAATCTATTTTCTCTAAAATCAACACCAAATAGATTACCTTTATGTTACAAAGTTTTGCTGCCAATTCTTATATATGAATGCAAGATAGTGCAGCTTTTAATATCTCATTGAAGAGATAGTGTTTTAAAATCTTATTTTTTATACATCTGGTTTCTGAATGACTCCAACCCTGAGTTACCAGTTTTAAGCAAACTTTCTGTTACCAAAGTTGCAAATTTCTAATCACACCCAATAACTTATAAGCCAATAATCTATAACCAAGACATGTAGAACATATTTATACTTTTAAAACCAATCAGAAACAAAAATGAAGTGGCTACTGTAGAGGGAAAAGTTATGGATACTGGGTATATAGAATCCTTTTTAGATATAAAATATTCTTTAGGCTTTCTTTAGGAATGTGGAAAGACCAGTCACCATTACTGGAACTGGCTGACCTGCAAAGAGAAAGGAAAGAATGCAATTTAGTCAGGTGGAACCAAGCTGAGAACCATAGTGACAGGGCAAGGCCGAAGTGACAGGGCAAGGCCGAAGTGACAGGGCAGGACTACATCCTTGAGAAAGATAAGCGTACAGAGAGTTTTCACCTGATCCTGACTCATGTAGGTTGGGTTCCTTTGGAATGTTCCACTATTTTTATGTTATACCACCCTAGCAACCCCCTCACCCCCTCCTCATTTCCTTGGTTTGTGGTTTTTCCCTTTAAAACCCGTTCCAAACTGGCAGTCGGGGTCAATTCAGCTCCTGCGTGGGCATACGAATTGACCGGCAACTAGTTGTCACGCCCTAATAAATAACCTCGCAATTGCTCCGGTATATGGTGTCTCGAGTAGATTACTGGGTGGTCGCGACTTTCTGAGACTTGAGAGAGGGTCTCCCCTCGGTGGAGGTCTTCAGCTACATGTAAGGAGCAGGCCTTTAAACAGGACTGACTCCATTTTGTAATAGGAAACTTGTAAGACATGTCTGGATGTGTTTGGTACTTGTAAAGACATGTCTGGAAATGGTCAGAGCCTGGCGATAACCAGACACGAGTGGTTATCTGCCATGCACGTCACCAGTAATGCTAAATTCAGCATAAAAGAGGAGCCCGTCTGGAGCACTTCATCACACTTGTAGCCATGACTGGCTAACGTGATCCTCTGAACAAAGCCTCCTCAGCACCCGGTCATCAAAGAGTTAATCAAGAGACCTACACTTCCAACTTTGTGGTCAAGCTCTGACTTCAAGCTGAGAGACAAAGCCCCCAGCTTCTGGTCAAGCACCCTGTGAGGTCAAATTAGCAATTCAACTATCTGGAAGCTGCAACCTGACTCTGCCTTCACGGACTCGAACCTGTAACCCGACACCATCAAAAGGACTCAGGTCATATAATCCATGAATGAATGATGTGCTTATTGCTATACTTATTTCTTTGATAATTAACAACTTATTATGTGTGTTAATTGTGCATATTGTTAGAGGCAACCTATAGGAAATGTGACAATATCTTGTTGTAGCAATAGCCTTAGCATTTGTGTTTGTGTTTTTGCTTGCTGTGCATTATCATTAAAGAAGTAACTGAATTCCACAAACTCTCTGTCTCTTGGAGTACTCTCTTCCCTCTCATGATCTCATAGTCAAATCTAGTATGCGATCCCTGAGTGGAGCAGGATCTGTCGCTCCTCTCCCCTCGGGGGATTCAAACCCCTTGCTCGTAATAGATAAGAGTCCCTGCTCTCGACACTACACATATTATATATTTAGACCAAACAAAATTTCTTGCTTTTTCTAGCTGCAATTTCAAGAGAAAGGTACCTTGTCACAGAGATTTTTCTGGGACAAACAACTCTCAGCTTCCTTATAGGATCCAAAAAGCTACTGGTCCCTTTAAGAGCAGCTTATGCTGACAATCAGTTTCTGGAAAGGCTTTTCCAGCTCAGCTCTACTCTTAGCTACAAGTAACCTATCTGTGCACATTAAGACTGCCTTTAAAACGAAGTTAAACTAGACCAAGGGTTGGATCAAGCAGTTTTAACGATCTTTTCTTTTGAACATGAAACATAGAACAAACATTTAGACAATGAAGAAACAAAAAACAAACAATTGACACACGTGGACATTGGCTTGCCAAGGACAGACAATAAAGACTTCTAGGAGCCAAAGAGAAATTCAGTCTATTCTTCTCAGCTTGTGTACCAGGCTACAGGCAAGCCAAAGAGGCTGCCAAGGCCAAGGCAGGCAATACTTCTGCCAAGGGCAGGCAATACCTCCAGGCAATACCTCCAGAGTCCTATTGTTTGGTCTATTGTGGTTAACAAGTTCTCTCAGGCCTGCTCAAGGCTGGGGGAAGGGTATATATATATATATGTGTGTGTGTGTATGTATGTATGTATTGGTCTTAGCTACTGAGTCATCTCCCAAGATCCCCACTAAAATTTTCAAGATACGCTTGGTCTTTTAATTAGCATAAAACATTTTATGTTAATATTTTCTCCTTTACAACCTGCTTTGTAAGAAAGTACTTATCAAAATCTATGTAGATCACATCAAAAGTTAAGTTATAGCTTAATGAAATCTTTATGATTCCAAAGAATTTCATTTTATAGAAACAAACAGGTTTTTAATGTTTTATGAAACAATAGACCTCCAAAATAGCATTTAAATAGGATTTTAAAAAAAGATTTATTTACCTTTATTTTAAGGGCATATGTGTGTGTATGTGCATGCATTTGTGTGTGTGTGTGTGTGTGTGTGTGTGTGTGTGTGTGTGTGTATGTGTGTACACCATTTGTGTGCTGGATGCCCTCAGAGACCAGAAGAAGACATGGAGTCCCCTGAAAGTAAGTTACAGGTGGCTGCCACATGAGTGCTGTATGTGAAATCCAGGTCCCCTGCAAGAGTAGCCAGTGTTAGCTGTTAACTTCTTAACTGTCGAACCACCTCTCCAGATGCCCATTTTATTAGATTTTTAAAAGTTTAGAGTGGGGCTGGAGAATTGCCTCAGTTTCAATACCCACCACCTACATGGTGCCATAAAAACACTGTACTCCCTGGGGGATCTGATGCCTTCTTCTGACCTCTGAGAGCACCAGGCACACCGGTGGTGCATATACATATACATTCAGGCAAAAGGCTGTATCATGTGTGTGTGTGTGTGTGTGTGTGTGTGTGTGTGTGTGTGTGTGTATGAGATAGAGAGAGAGAAAGAGAGAGAGAGATTCATCTTCCTTTAAATTCTGTTACTCTAAAGAATCCTGACTAATACCCACACACTCTAGAACGAGACTCCCTATCATCCCCAAAACAAATCACCATGTTACTAAGAGAAGCAACCCTCCTCCCACAATGCATCTCTTCATAGCTTGGTCTTAATATCATCATCTCTAGTAACACATCAATTTTTGTGCTTAAAAAATGACCCAATCCAGGACACTTTGTTAGAGATCAAGGAGGCATCGCTGAATCCCCCATGTCCATAGCAAGAAAACTCTTCTGACTACAGGATCCTGGACTGACAAGTTTCTCCTGATGTCAACCACCAAGTCTGAATGCTAGAGTTTCTGATGGGACAAATGAAGGGTCATCAGAAGAAGTTCTGATAAAGCTGATCCCAGATGTGCATTGCACACCTTGGGAAACTGTCTCAGTGTCAGTAAGGGGCTACAGCCCTTTAAACCAGGAGAAGTTTAAACTCAAAGCGTTTGGATATCCTCAGTGGTCAGATGGTAAGAATTGTAAAAAATCAAATGCAGTTACAGAATTTTAGGGCGTACATCTTGAGTGTGGTGATAACAACCTAGGTTCAGTTTCGAGCTAGTAAATGCCAGTGTCTATAACCCAGAGAAGCACAAAGCTTCCTGGGTCTTCACGATTATTGTCCCATTGAACATTATCATTAAGTGGCAAATGTCTTCTGTCTGATTTGAATGTGACCTGGCCTGCACTGAGAAGCAGGGAACCCTTGGGTGTGTGGCCTCGCTGGAAGAAACGGTAACCTGGGAGATTGTCAGTGCAATAAAATCAGTTGCCTCAGGCCTTGCTGCCAGTGCCACCAGCTGAGCCCACCACCATGCTGCACTGATCCTCTGAATCTCTGAGCCAAAACAACCTCTGTGTCTATTAAGTTGACCCTTGGCATTGATTTGAGAGGAACCAGGAGAAAAGAACTCAAAAATGATGATGGGTTTTGGCTAGTTGTGATTGGTTCATGGCTCCCTGACCTCACAAGGAGTCATTGTGAGAAAGGATATTAGTTCATCTTTATAAGGTTCTTCTGGGCCTTGCTTGATCTTCTCCTTATACTGCAGTTAAGCTGTCGGTGGGCTGCAGAGCACTTGGTCTCAAGGCGCTGGTCCTGAGAGTTTACTTTTTATTTCCATCTTTAGAACTGAGAATCTGTGATAGCCACTGACCTGAACATAGTGAGTTTGCCTCCTGATAGTTTGGGGCTTGTGCCTGGATTTTGACTTACTGTCCAATGTTTTAGATTTAGTTTGTACATATGCTTCCGTTTATTTTTATTATCAACCATTTTTCCATTAGTACATATCCGTTTACCTTTTACATATTGTAGATTGGCTTAGCTCATTACCTTAAAACTATTGTTAGTCTATATTAGCTGTAAAAAGTATGGAATTTGATTTTGCCATGAGCTTGAATCTTACCTGCCTGCTTTGATATTTCCCTCAGCCTTTTCCTGTGGTTAAAAATCTCCCTGTCACATTAAGAGTTTTCTGACACTTAACGAGGCACTCATTAGGCAACTTGCTCTGAGGAATCTTAAGTGACAGCTCATTTCCTCATGGCATCACAGTGTCACAGAGCTACCATTTTTCAACACCCATAAACATGAGTGTAAGGAGTAGGAATTGCGTATCAGAGGGTAAAGGTCTGTAGTACTGACAGCTGTTAGAGAATTTGAGGGTCTGAGTGAAAAAGATCTTGAAGAAACTAGTCAATAACCAACAACAGAGATTATTATCTCTACCCAAGGTTGGCCCAAACCTTGTTACTGCTGCTAACTAAAATCCAAACCTCCCCCTCAAGGTCGGAGAGTGAGAAGTCTCACACCATCTCACCTCTCTGAATTCTGTTTGTAGCTGGGTGGGCTGTTTGGGAAGTTGGGAAACCCCATGGTAGCGGTACCCAGCAGGAGAAATTGAGTCATTAGAAGCCATGGGACATGTCAAAACCACGGAAGCAGCTGCTTCCTACTCATCTTCCTGAGACCCCAGTTATGGTTTCTCCGCTCGTACAGAGCCTGAAGCACTGTAAAACCTATGTACCCTATCTTGTTGCTTCTTGGGGATTTTTGCCATGGCAGGAGAAAAGTAATTCTGTGATTGGAGACAGAAAGTGAAGACATGCTTTATTATTTATTCATGTTTGGTTGTGAAGAGCTGTGATTGGTTCATTGTGTGTAACCTCACAGAAGCCACTGTGAAGAATCGCAGACTCCACCCACATAAGGCACTGGCTGCTTGGTTGGCTGCAGAGTTGCTGGTCCACGGAAACTGGGATATTATTGACCTCCTAAAAACAGATTCTGTTGATGTGCTTTGACCCCCAAACAGTGAGTTTGTTTCCTTGTTTGTTGCTTTTGATTTATATCTCTTAAGTCGTTCTTGGTTTAATTTGTGCTTTTACTTAATTTTTTTTTTTTTACCAGCATCACATTTCTATTCTTAAGCATGCTTCTTTGACATTTTAAAATTTAATTGTTCTGGTTTTGACAGCTTTATTAGTATGGACAGGTTGTTAAAAAAAATAAGCTTTTTCATCACCAAGAGTACTTTTATCACGTCTACCTGGGCTATTATCTCTGCAAGCGTTGGTCAGCTTGAACACTCATCTATCTAACTGTCTTCCACACTTTCTATCTTTCACTATAAATAACACCCTGTAAAAAGACCAAAACCATGCCATGTGTATCATGAAGTACAGTCCATTTCACTTCAGCATTGCAGTGTTGGGGAGGGCTACTATCGTTAGATGACCATCTGTACGAGCTTAAGATAAAGAAACTGACTATCACAAGTGTACAGATGATGTCGGTAGGAGTCAGACTTATTAGAGAGCATCAGGGTCCTAATAGAAGGCCATTGGAGTAAATGCTGCAGTATAAATGAGCTCTGCTCAGAGAGGTATCCTGGCAACCAGGAGCCAAGGAATACCACAAAGTCACACCACACAACAAACCTCACATAAGAGATTTAAGAAAACACAGGAGGGTTGCTGCCTCTGCTTGGGTAAGAAGCAGTAGGGAACTGAGCAGAAGGCAGAACTTAGATAGGATTTCTTGTGGGGTGGGGCAGGGCAGAGCTTTCCAAGGTTGCCTGGGATTGGAGGGAATATGTGGCCTGATTTTGAAGCTCAGGGTTAGGTTGGTTTTCTTTGCCCTTTAATCTTACAATTGGAGCAGACTATAGACTCATTCTATAACTATACCTTTATTATACCCAGCCATACCCAGATCAGCACAGAGTTCCTGTGTCAATCCTCCTTGTTACTGTGGGGCTTATTATTAAAGTCAAAATGTCCTCCTCGAGGTGTGATGTGAATGATCTCACATCTTCTCGTGTGTCTGAATGCTTGGTCTCTAGTAGGGGATGCTGTTTGGGGAGGTCATAAAGCCCCGGGACTGTGGAAAGCAGCAGGAGAAATTGGGTGACTGGATGCAGTAGGGGCCCACCAAAGGCACGTCACCAACTACTTCAGATTCATCTTTCAAGTCATCAGTTTCTCCACCTGCCATCCCTTCTTGTCCTCTGAGAGCCTGGAGAGAGAGAATACCCTTCATCCCTTCAGTTACATCTTGTGGAGGATTTGTTCACAGCCATGACAAAAGTTACACTATCCTTGTTTTGGGTTATTTCCTGCTATTACTGGTCCATTCTTGCTGTGAAGTCATAAAAACAAAATTAAAAAAAATTTGTGAGAAGTGATTGAAATTTTATATTGAAATTTTTGCATAGAAGTATCCAATGAACTGGGATCATGTGCATGTGCTCGGTTGCATTGTAGCTGCTCTGGCGTGTGCCAAAAAGTTCTCATTTCCATTAAGGTTCCACTTATTGATCCATGGCTCTAGTTAGGCTAACCATATCTCTGGAACTGGATGTTACAGACAACAATCTCAAGGTCTATTTCTATTTCAGAAAGTGACAAAATTTCATTCTTGTAGCTGAGCACGGGCCTCTTCCTCTGATGACCTTACATGAGTGTTGTCAGTGAGATCCTATGAGGAATGATCCTAGAATTCCCTGCTGAACTGTGAACCTCACTGTGAACATGAAGCATCAACTTTGTCACATGTTGTAGAATTTTGTGTGAGCTACCAAGAAGTCTCATAATCTCAGTATACGTGGATATTCATCAAGGGCATTGCCTTGTAATTTCTCTCTCTCTCTCTCTGTGTGTGTGTGTGTGTGTGTGTGTGTGTGTGTGTTGGTGGTGGTGTTGCTGTTAATATAGTTGTTATGGTTTCCATCTCAGGGTAATACTGGCTTTATAGACAAGGTTTGGAACAAGCTTTTCTTGTCTCCTTGGTGAAGCAGCTTGAGGACCGTTGTCTCCACCATACTCTAAGGCCAGTAGGTAAGATCCATAACGCAATCTGTTGTTGGTCCTGGAGTGTCCTTAATGACAGAGATTGCATCACTCTTTTCATCTTGTGCCTATATTGATCACTGTACATTCTTTTACCGTCCAGAGTCAATCAGCACACTCAGGGTGTAGCGGCTAGAAAGAAGCAAATGGCATGCATGTTTAATAACATTTTACCAATGTTGGTGTCTTATGACTGAAGAAATTCTTTCAAAATCATCAACTCTCTAGAGTATGAGTTTGCATCATCCCCACCGCTAGGGTTCCCGTGGATCCCTCTCATTTTTCTTCTTTTTTTGTTTCACATTTCAATAATTTGTATCTTCTCTATGGGTGATACAGGTAAAGGGCTAATCAGACTTGTTTATCCTTTCAAATCACCAGATCTTTGAGTCTTTGGTCTTTGTGTCCATATATTTCAACTCTGATCTTTCTTATACTTTCTCATATCTGGTTTGGGGCTTAAGTTGGAAAAAAACAAAAACAAAAAAAAAGCTCTGCCCTCAGATGGATCATTAGGATGTCTGAGGTAACTATGATTTTCATGATGTAGTAACTGAAAGCCATAAACTTGTCTCCTAGACCTTGTTTTGGTTATGTTTTTCTGTTCTTACTTACAGTACCCCAAGGTAATCCCATTCCCCACCTGTTACAATGGAAGACATGGAGGAGGAAATCCCATCCATGGATCTCTGTGATGCAGATTTACCACCAGCATCCAGAAAAACTGGTTCCAGGCTGTCCATATCCACCATCGTGGATGCTATGTGTTGCTTAGGCCACATGGCCGAAGAAACCCTGGGGCTCATAGGAACAAGTAGGCTTAATGATCCTCCAGCAAAAACCAATATATTCAACAGGAGAAAAAGTGTTGGGAACATCCTTGGAGAAATAGGGCATGTTCCAAAGATTTATTCTATCAAGAGTCCTTCAGGTCCTTCCAACCTCGCTTCCACCCTATGGAGGAGAGAGAGTGAACCTGCCTTGTCCTTGTCTGTGGCATCTGAGCCCAACAAAGGGCAAGGGGTTATTGAGGAAAGACATATCAAGAGCTCTTCTAGGTCCTGCTCTCCGGGTTTATACAAGCTGCTGGAGATCAGCTGGCCGTGGAATTGGGCACAACAGTGCTATGCTGTGGAGGCCTATAACAGCAACAAAAATTCTGAGGAGCCGGAGAGTACTGTCTCACTTAGTGACTCCTCTGAGGATGACCTCTCCTACCTGGAGGACACCATTTACGATTCTAACTCGGCCTCACAGGGTGCTCATGTGGAGGCAGAGACTGAGAAGACAGACAATACCATCAGGGTCAGTTATACTTCCCTCAGTGTCGCATTGTTCCTTGAAGACACCAACTGCAAACAGGTCCCAGAACCTCAAGATGATGCCAAGGTTACCAGTAGCATCAGTGCATCCAGTGATGTGAACGAAACTGACCTACAGTTTGGTGAGAGAATACATGATGCTATATGCTCCATGGTCTCTGCCCAGAATAGGAACACCGTATATGAAGATGACAAGGGCATAACCCAAGAGGAGTCACCACCCCCATCTCATAAGGACCAGCCCCAGGAGGTGACCAAAGCCTCCAAAAAGAAGCAAAGAAGGCAGATTAGTCAGCTATTTTACAGTTCACTCTGTTGCCTCCCCACTCCAAAGAAAAGAGACACAACGCCCAGGTAAGGGACAACAAAGCATAGAAAATGAAGTAGCAAGGAAACCTTGTAGGCAAGGCCACCAACTTGTTCTTGTGTATTTGATCTTCGATCTCTCAAGGCCCTTTGCCACAGATATGCTGACTGCACCTATTTATAGGACGTGAACCCTAAGATTGTTGTGATCCTAGAAGGACCTTTCCCACTGGGCCCCGTTATTTGGATTCATTGTCTGCCTGAAGCAGACAGCAGTGGATGCAACCATGAGCAGTGGATGGAGGGATGAGGAGGGAGTTGGGCTTGGGGAAATGGAAAGCACATTAGGAAGGGACAAACTGGGTGGAGAACTATGGTGTCAAGCAGAGTAGCTGAGGTTAAGTTACCTATGTCAAAGTCACTAACAGAGTTCTTTGCTTCTGTCTCTTTTCAAGGGCTGAAGATCATACCTGGGCCCATGGTTCTTAAAGCCATAGATCTTGGCTCAGCCTGGTATGGCCCACCAGCCATAGGAGGTAGCCAGGCCAGAACAAGATAGAGCTGTGTACCCCAAGACCTGTTGTTACCTATCAGATACCTCCTACCACCTGGGCATGAGCTCTCCATCCCTCCTCTCCCTGCAGTGTAAACTATTAGCTACCCACTTCTTAAGTTCATCGTGTCCCAACACTGTGGCTGCACAGAGCAGTCAATCACTTGTTATGAAGAGACAGCTAGCTGTCCAGCTGCTGCAAACCTCATGAGAGAAGTTTGTGTTTCCCATGATACGGAGTCTTCGGCTCATCACCTAATTTTGATCCATATCAATGACCAAATGGAATGAACTACATACACTCTGTGGCCCAAGAGGTAAAAGGCACAGGAAGAGGGGAGAAAAGGAGGAGGAGAGGGGCATGTGGGACATGTAAAGAGGGAAGAAAAGCAGTCGGAGGGTGAGGAGGGAAGGGCATGAAGTGTGGGAAGAGGGAGAGCCTGCCCATAGGAAGCTCCAGTTCTGGTCAGACTGCTGAGAAGAATGGATGAGCATGCTGGCTGGGACCAGGGGCCATGAACAAGCAGTAGGAGGAGCAAAGATGCCCTGAAGAGGAAGGAGAGTTGTAGGGCCCAGGACATGGGTACTCAGGAGAAGAAGAACATGCCAAGCTACACAAGTTGGACAGTGCTTGGGAAATCAGCTCCTGTTCTGAGTGCTGAGGCACTGTGTGGCTGTAGAGAAAAGAAGTCAACCCCTTCCCAGGAGCCTCTCTTTCTCTGCTTTAGCCAATCTTGGGCTGATCTGGCGCTATCTGTGTCTTTTTCTTCATAGCCTCCTTCCACGAAGTGACCCTTTCACAGAGGTCACTTAAGACCACCAGAAAACACAGATATTTACATTATGATTCCTTAAAGAAACAATGTTTCCTTCTAATCCTCAAACATTGTCATGGAGCTACAAGATGTCAGCCAGGGGTACTGTGTACATCCTTACTGTCTGGGGTGTCTGCAGTGCCCTCATAGGTACCATCCAGGTAGGGAGCAACTCTCTTAAGTCAGCGGGGACTGCCCAGCTGACAGAGAATGTAGGGGCCTTCTCTGAGGAGATTATTAATATTAGTGGTTCTTAACCTTCCTAATGCTGTGACCCTTTAGTACAGTTCCTCATGTTGTGATGACTCCCCGAACCAGAAAATTATTTTTATTGCTACTTCATAACTGTAATTTTGCTACCTTTAGGAATCATAATGAAAATATCTGTGTTTTCTGGTGGTCTTAAGAGACCTCTGTGAAAGAGTCATTTGACCCCCGTAAGAGGTCAAGACTCATACGTTGAGAGCTACTGATTTAGATAAAGTTTGAGTTTGCTGAGTCTCTCTTTGTGGTGGAAGATGAGTCTCTGAAGCCTGCTCTTGACATGATAATACCAATAAAATTGGCTTTCTTTTCTCTGAAGAAGCTGTTGGCCTTAGTTGTTGGGAGTATGGGCCTCTGTGACAGGTTAACAAATTGACTGCAAGATGCTTCCTCGGCCATAGTTGTAGCCAAGACAAGTCTCTATGGCAGCCTACACAGCCCTGCCCTTCTGGCAGTGATGGCACAGTGGGTCATCAGGGACATCACAATGACACACAATATTTAATATTCCAGCTTTTACTTCCTGAAGTCACCCATTCCTGCTATGTCCCTAATGTATTGCCATGACAAAGCACTGTGAGCAAGGCAACTTATAAGAGAAAACATGTGATTTAGGGGTCCACAGTTCCAGAAGGAGATAGAGTATGAGCATCCTTGTAGGGAATATAGCAACAGGAAGGCTGGCACCACATTGAAGCTGTAGCTGATAGTTTACCTCTGAATCTTAAGCATGGGAATATAGCAACAGGAAGGCTGGCACCACATTGAAGCTGTAGCTGATAGTTTACCTCTGAATCTTAAGCATGAGACATGTATAGACACACATACACACACACACACACAGAGAGGGGGGAGAAAGGGATGGGAGGGGAGAGAGATTGAGATTACTTGGAATGCCTTTGTCTATTGACTCTTTAATGCTTTGTGACCCTCACCTTCTCCAACAAGTCTGTACCTCCTGATCCTTCCCAAACAGTTTTACCTGAAGGGGCTATTCTCATTCAAACTAACATCACATGTTAACCTAAAGGTTTAGAAGAGGGGCCTTAGGGTAGGATCCCACTGGGTGTTGACTGTTAAAGTCCTCACTGTTGTGCTCTAATTGTATTTTCATAAAGCAGAAATGACACCCTGTCTATCTTCCTACACAGACAACCCTATGCAATCATCCCTTAAGAGTTACAGATCTAAGCTTCTGTGAAAACATTAGGATGATGTAAGGGGACTCTTAAACACATTGTTATCCACTAAGAAGCTTTTTTGTGTAGCTGCTCACATAGAGGAGCCATGTTTGGCTTCCTGTACCCACACTGGATGACCATGACCACCTCACAGGGTCAAAGCAGGCTAGATCATGAGCCTGTGTCTCAGAAAAATAACAAATAACACGCACACATCACAATTCTCATTGCAAGAACACAGAAAACCACCACCGGTCTGCCATATGTGACAATAGAAGTCTGACCACAGTGACAGACCCTCAACCATCTCCTGCCATGGCCTCTGTGGCAACTTGCTCAAGCAGGTTGGCTATTTATTTAGTATTAGTGTCTCCCAGCCCCTGTCAAAGACACACTATATTAATGCAAGCTTAAGTTCAGAGCACCATGGTGTTTAGAGAATGCCTGCCAATTAGCTTCTTGGGTTGGGAAAGTTTTCTAAGAAAGCAATGATGTTCACAGCTTTACTCATGAGGCCTTGAAAGTTGTAAAAAGGTACATCCTACAAGACTCCTACATCATGATCTATTTCCTCTAATTTGTGAAGTAGCACAGGGAAGGGGTAGGCAGAGAACCTGAGCCATATGTCTATCCATCTCTCCTTAAGGCAAAAGCTGCCTAGCCAGGGGGCAATGTGAGAGAAATCTACCCTGACAGACAAGATTACAGAATCCATTATGGACACTAACCAATAAGCAAGGTCACTGCCTTTCAACAACTCTAAGGCACCAAGCCTCCTCTGCCTTGGGGCCGTAACTCAGCAAAGCACATGATCACTCCTATGGCCCTTTCAGCCAGAAAGTGCACACTTCTGCTCTTACCACAAGTCAGGGCAGAATTCTTTTGGGTCACCCACCCAAGACTGCTCATCATGGCAGGAAATAGATAATCACCCTTGGTCTACCTTAGTTTGCAGGCTATCATGAGTCCTAAAAATTCTGTAAGATAGGGAAAATATTCAACCCCACTTCTGTGGAGATGAACGGGAACAGTCTCATTTGATCAACCTCCAGCAATAAGGAGAGTATCTCCAAAAATAAGGTTAGTATGACACTTGAGATCTCCTCCTACTCACACATGAGCAAGCATATGCAAGCTCTCCAGGACACACATAAGAACCCATACACATGTACCTAGACACACACATAAAAGAAAGGAGGCATGAAAAGAGGAAATAAAGAAAACCATTGATTAAGAGTTCTTTTTTCATGATCAATTGTTCTTAGGTGTGGGATTTATTTCTCAACCTGAAATAGTTGGGTATTTTATCCAGCAGCATTCTGCATTCTGCATAAACATGGTTTGGATTTAATTTTTGTCTCAACAGATGTGTCTGCTGAAAAGCAAGCATGTGGCTTGGATCTGTGAAGAAGAGCAGGGAAACTACACTCAGCTGCATTTGTGGGGCCACCACAGAACATCTCTCAGTTCTATGTGGGAGCCTGTCCCACAATGACTTGGCGCTGTGGACACTGTGGATTCATTTCTTGCTTGATGTTGTCACATCAAGATTATGAAACTGGAGCGGTGTTACACTCTCCGTAGTTGAAACAAGATTTCTCAGGCCTCGCATGGAAAGTCCTTCATTTTTATTAAATGCTCACTTGATTTTTATCCTGATGCATCTCTTCTCCTTGAAAGAAAACTATGATATCCAATCCCAGGTGAATAAAACCATTGTGACACACCTTCTCAGCCAAGAATGTTTAATCCTGAGTTCTCTGCACCATGGCATGTACTACCCAGAGCTACTTCACCCCAAAGCTTTGGCAATGACGCTTATAGATGCTATTTGGTCAGGGCACCTATGTCTTATTGGTAGCTGTTTCTTGACAGACATGTCAAGTCTGCAGCATGATTGTAACCATAGTTCTTGGCTACTCTACTAGGTTTTTATATCTACCACCCTTCTCCACCCCAATCCCTTCAACCCACCAACACTAGGTAGGTGAAGAGAGAAGGTTAGAGGGGAAAGAGCTGTTGATCTCTTTAGATGACTCGCTGTTGATAATGTAAAATTTGGGGGGGCAATTCCAATCTTCAGTGTCAGGACATCTCCAAGTAGCAATGTAACAAACCAGCAAACACCAACAGCAATACAGCAAACAGAACAGCAACAATTCAGCCTAGAGCAATCCAGCAACCCAAGCAAACAGCAGCAGCAGTAGCAGCAACAGCAGCAGGGAGAGCAACAGCCACAGACTCACCAGGGCCTCTGACATTTTCATACCCTCTCCAAAGTCCTCAGAATTCCAAATGTAAACTATCTTTAGTTGGCAAAATCTCATCCCTGCCAGAGCATGAGACAAATCATAGTCAGATGCTATGGACAATAAGAGGCAGTCCCACATGGGACTAAGACAAAAGCATATTCTCATAACTTTTTTTTTTTAAGAAAAAAAAAATCTCGCTACATTTAGGCACAAGGATACCCAATTATTCACTGTTGGTGAGCCTGTGCCCAACCATGTTGCAACTTTAAAAACCAGTAATCTGTCACAGAGTTTATGTTGAAGCATCAGAATTCACTGTCACAGAGGGATTTTGCTTAAGGCAGGAAAGTCAGATTGTTATCCACGGCTGCAAGTGCAGAGATCTGTTTAGAGCAGCCTCTGCCCCGCCAACCCAGAGCTGTCAGTTTGGATTCATTCTTTCCTCATTCTGGTTCCAGGCACTGCTGTTCCCTTTGGCAATTTCACAAAAGGATTTACACCATTTTTTTTTTTTTTTTTTGATTTTCAAGACTGGGTTTCACTTTTCACTCTGTAGACCAGGACATCATCAAACTCAAAGATCTACCTGCCTCTGCCTCACGTTGTTGCTCTGGCAAGGATGTGAGTGCTGGGATTTAAGGCATGTGCTGCCCAGCCTCATTCCTTAACACTTTAAGTATGCGTTTCACTGACCTGAGAGAGATCCTAAGATTCTGGACAATGTTCTTTTCCATGTGTGGTTCCATGAATGTCAGCAATTAAGCTCTCAGATTCACGTGCCTGATATGCAAAATCGGAGGGCTGCTAAATCTCTCCTCAGCACTCCATCAGTTCACAGATATTTTTTTTGTTTGTTTGTTTTTGAGACAGGGTTTCTCTGTGTAGCCCTGGCTGTCCTGGAACTCACTCTGTAGACCAGGCTAGCCTCGAACTCTCCAACTCAGAGATCTGCCTGCCTCTGCCTCCAAAGTGCTGGGATTAAAGGCGTGCGCCACCACCGCCCAGCCATTTTTTTTTTTTTCTGAGCAGCCCCAAACTCTCTAGACAACTAACCAAGTGATAAGGATCAAGGCAGCGCTGACTGAGAATTCGGGACAGTGGACTTGACTATCACAGGACACCATTAGGAATGGCGATTTCCCCATTCAGTTCATCAAGATGAGCTAGCTCCCTTTTTATGCTCTGAGGCAACTCGATCTGAAGAAGGGAAAGGCTGCTTCTCTACAGTGGCATGGCCAGCTATGCCCCCAGCCCACTCCATGTGTTAACAGAATCTGAGGGCTACAGTAGCAGAATTAGATCACCTTCTGCCAACGATGCACAGATCCATGATCACTGATTTTTATAACTGAACTGCACTGAAAGACCTTCATGCTGTCAACTGACACTGGAGTCTAGGCATCAGCTTCTGGACTACATGAACATAAAGAGCTAACAGGTCAGTAACAGGAGGGAGCTAAAAAGACCCTCTGCCCTTACAGTCAGACGGTCACAGGGCTTTGGTGCTGAGAACAGAGCAGACATTTTCTGGGAGGGGCTAATTAAAAGGAGACCCCAAGGGATATAAAGCTGCCAACCACAGAGGAAAATATTTATATGTCAATAAATTAGAGACCAGAGAAGGTACCTCAGTTCAGATGTCCCTGCTTCAGCTGTCCAGCAACCTGCACAGACCTGCTTCAGGAAATTGGGAGACACAGGAAAATATCAGAGCAACTGGGGAAAATATAAAAACAAAAAGAAAAGTCGTCATGAGAGCCTTGTCTTGCACAGCTGAGCAGGCAAGCCTCGGGCTCTGACTTCCCTCTCCCCTCCTTTAACAAACAGGTATGCTGACATCTGCCTGGAATCCCACCACTGGCCCGATAGAGATGTGTGGATGTTTGGGTCTCAGTGTCAATCCAGCCAGCCTAGCAGAATCATTGAGACCTGATATACATGAGAGACCTTGAGTCAAAAATCAAGATGTGTCTAAGAAACAAACACTGAGGCTTTCCTGTGGCTTTTACATGAAATGCATGTATATTTACATGAAATGTATGTATCTGCACACATGGAATAAAAAGTGTATGTGCATACACACACATATACACACACACTCCTGAGAGGTGAAGAGAAACATAAAAAATCATTTGAACTTTAGTGGAGTGATTTGTATCACTCAAGACATTTTTATTTCTGACTCTTTGAGACAGGGCCTGTAGTCCATTCTGAAGGTGAGTATGCACCTAAGGGTGACCTCAAACTTCTGATCCTTCTACCTCCTCCTCCTCCCAAGTCCTTAGATCCCTGTTGACCTTCCTCTTCTGTCCATACAGTATACAAATCTAACTTGGATATTGCGGCATGTTAGGGTAACACTTTATGACTAGGGTACAACCTGGTTTAGAAATTTTATAGAGAGACCTGGTGTCAGGTAATGGCAGAAGGGATCTCCTCTGGACTTGGGCTCATTGTGGATGCTCTCAACTCAGCAGACCAACACACAGAAAATAGGAGTTGGAAACTGGAGAAACAGTATCACAGGTAAGAACTGACAATGGACACCACGGTCCCCTCCAACCACCAAAACTCAGAAAAAGGACAGAGCCCTCTCAATGTCTCAGAAGAGACAATTTCTGGTAAGAACGAGAAAGCCAGGGGCTGTGCTGACCACACCTGGCTGATCCTCTAACATTTTGGTGAAAGCTCTGACCAATAGGCAGGAAGCTCCTTACTGTTCTTCATCTCAGGTGGTCATCTCAGGTGGTCATCTCAGGTGGTTATCTCAGGTGGTCATCTTTTGGTCAGCGCACAGCCAAAGTCACATTGACACAGATGGACGGGCACCATCTAATCTCTGCCCTGGGGAATTGGACAAAGACTTCAGAAGAGTTCTACATTCTGAGGAACAGTCTGCTCAGGAGAGTGACATAGATTAGCAATCATGGTGCACACTGAGATTAAGAAACTAGAAATACCTAGCCTCTCAGGGACTTGATGTGCCAGGGCGGGGAGATACCCAGAAGGACCCCCAACTTCTCAGAGGAGAAGGGGAGGATGGGAGAAGGATTGTGGGAGGGGGTGACTGGGAGTAGTTACAAGATGTAAAGTGAATAAGTGAAAAAAATTAAAATAAAAAATAAAATTAAAAACAATCTACCCTTCCCAAAGATTTTAAGATTCAGAAGGCTAGATTTTTAAAATAAAATATATTATTAATAAAAAAAATTAACTAGGGAATTGTGTTGTGGAGATGCCTCTATTGCCAATCTAGTTGTTAAAAATCAATGAGGACCTATGTTCTTGTCCCCAGAACCCATATCACCCATATACAATGTTAGGTGCAGCAACACACAGTGGCAATCCCTACTCTTGAGAGGCTCAGAAAGGAGCCTGGGTGAACTGGTGAGCTCAGAATGGAGAAACTCCCAAAAATCAAGATGGGAGGCCAAAGGAGAGAAAATCTGGGTGTTGACTGGGGATCCATGAACAATGATACATGGAAATGAACACAT